>NC_140988.1:328487736-328739729 GCF_052327205.1 Somniosus microcephalus
CACACACTCACACACACACGCACACAATTACACTCACTCACTCACACACTCATGCACACACTCACACACTCACACACATGCACACACTCACACACACACGCACACAATTACACTCACTCACACACACACACTCACACACTCATGCACACACTCACACACTCACATCACACATACACTCACTCACGCACACACACACACTCACACACACTCACACACACTCACAGACACACACCGACAACCACCCACACCCACACTCACCCAAACACACACACCCACACACCCACACTCACACTCACACACATGCACACACTCACACTCACACTCACACGCACACACTTACACTCACTCACACACACACACTCACACCACACATACACTCACTCACGCACATACACACACACTCTCACACTCACACACACGCATGCACACACTCACACTCACACACACACGCACACACTTACACTCACTCACACGCACACACTTACACTCACTCACACACACTCACACACTCACACTCACACTTATACACTCACACCACACATACACACTCACTCGCACTCACACAAACACACAGACTCACTCACACTCACACATTTACATTCACACACACTCACACTCACTCACACACACACACACTCACACTCTCACACACTCACACTCACACTCACACACACACTCACACACTCATGCACACACACACACACTCACACACATGCACACACTTACACTCACACACACATGCACGCACTCACACTCACACACACACACTTACACTCACTCACACACACTCACACTCACATTCTCACACACACACTCACACCACACACACACTCACTCACACACACACTCACACACACATTTACATTCACACACACTCACACACACACTCACACTCTCACACACACACACATACACACACTCTCACACACAAACACACACTCACACACACACTCACACACACACTCACACACTCACTCACACACACTCAATCTCACACACACTCTTACGCACACTCTTACACACTCATACTCACACACACTCACACACACACTGGCACACACACACACACTCACACACACTCACACACACTCACTCTCACACACACACACTCACACACACACTCACACACACACACTCACACTCACACACACACTGGCACACACGCACACACTCATACTCACACTCACTCACACACACTCACTCTCACACACACACTCACACACACTCACTCTCACACACACACTCACACACACTCACACTCACACACTCACACACACACTCACACTCACACACACACTGGCACACACGCACACACTCATACTCACACTCACTCACACACACTCACTCTCACACACACACTCACACACACGCACACACGCACACACGCACACTCACACTCACACACACACGCACACACACAAGTTGCTGGCCGATTTGTGCCGCTCCGCCATTAGCTTCACAAAAACGGCATCTCATCCTTAACCTACCCATGATTTTCAGGCATTTTTACATTAATTGTCCATTAAACTCACCACAAAATGGTAAATCTAGTATTTAATAGTGTAAGGACCCTTTTAATGACATGATAATTGTTAATGACTGCCAATCAACCTCTCTTGCCCAGAAAGTGAACAATTATAAGCTTGGAGTCTCATTCCTTTAGGTTGTGAATTGTTGTTGGTGATTTTAAAAATGTCAAATTTAATAATGTTTTAATTTCTTTTTACTTTTTATTTCTGTCTCTCTTTTCTCTCTCGCTTAATCCAATTTCTATTTCCCTCTCTTTATTTCTCTTTCTGTACCTTATTTGACATTGAATTCACCCACTCACCCTCCTCCTCTGTTTGTTTCTCAATCCTTAAATCTCATTGGTTAAGAAGACACACTGTTGGTCCCATAGTTCACCAAAGTCCCAGGTGCCCTGTTGCCCCCATAATCAGCTCGTACTTCCAGCAACTTTGTGGGCAAAAAACTTTAAAACGTAAACGTGCACGACAAGTCTAACTAACGGGGCACGGCACGAGATGCCCCGCTCCAGAAAAATCTGGGCCATTATAACTCTCTGGGCCAATAACACTTCCAGAATTTTTGACCTCATAGTTCACAGATGAAAGGCATCACACTATCGATGTGCCACAGGATATGAATATATGACCTCCAGACTTAAAAATGAAAACTCGCAGGTACAGTATTCAAACCATTTCAGTGAAGACTTTGTCCTTCCAATCCCATATTCATGATAGCTGCTTTGCTAAGACTTCTTGTACAATATTAAACATACAAGCCAGCTTCAAAATTTCAGTAGTAGCAACCTGTAAGATACCATTTGTGTATCTATATAAACAAAATATGAGTTGATCAGACAATTAAAGGAGAACAATAATCAAAGCTCCCACTGCTGTTTAGTGATAACAAATCTGGCAAGCCTGATAAGAAATAATAGAAAATCAACAAATGTGTCAATACTTCATTTTGCTCAATAGTCCTTTAAAGAGCCACTGCCTTCCTGAAACAGTAGTTTGTGGGGATACAAAGGCTGACAGAGACATGCATCGTCGAGATGTTATGTACAAGCAATGTGATGCATCATTTTGACACAATCTATACCATGTTGTGTGTTTACACGTTTCTTGAAGGCAGCGTTCCTTTAATACCTGGTGATTTTTTTCCCTTTTTCCAATGGTCTCGCTGTGCCATCTGTGCGAAACATTTGTTTTCCATTAAAAAGAATCAACACATACCTGGAACGTACTTAATAGGCTTGTGCTCTGGTATAAGAAAATCACATAAGCAATACCAGATATGATATTTCATAATGTTCACTTCTCAAAAGCTTAAATTTCAACAAAAAAAGTACAATAACAAATAGGCCTTTTCCACAGCACATTTTTTTTCTGGAAACAGTTGGGGAAATGGCCTGCTCCCAATGCCTATCTGAAACCAGCCACCGAAAGTATATGTGAGTGAGTGAGGTTAGCTTCCCCCTTAGGTAAATTTTCATGCTGTATGATTTTGCCATTCCCATTTGCAACATTTTATCTTTCCTGCCTCTTACATAAGCACAACATGTTCTTTCTATTCCTTCCTCCCCTCCTAAACTCCCCTCCTGTCTCTGCACCTGCTTAATATCTGTTACATCTCCAGCTTTTTCCAGTTCTGATGAAGGGTCCCAGACCTGAAACGTTAACTCTGTTTCTCACTCCATGGATGCTGCCTGGCCTGCTGAGTGTTTCCAGCATTTTCTGTTGTTATTTCAGATTTCCAGCATCCCCAGTATTTTGCTATTGTGTTAAGTAAAGGGGCCTTTGTTTGGTGCTGCCAACAGCGACACTGGCCAAGATTATCATGTTCAGGTTGATGGGTGTAAGCCTTGACACTTCCATTCCAAGGCACAGTGTGTTAGTGGTCTACTGCACTGCCCCACTATGACGCACTGCGGCAGATTTTTATCTTTACCACCTGGGCACTAAGTCTCATCTGAGTGGAGCACAGAGAACAGATTCGGAGGATTGCACACCCATAATGGAGCCGGCCCAATTTCTTTCCATTAAGTTAAATGGAAGGAAAATCAGGTGGGCTCCTTTATGGTTCTGCAGTCCTCCGCTCCCGATTTTCCTCTCTGCACTTAATCACCAGGCAGTAAAGACAAAAATCAATCCCTTCTGTTGCAGTTCAGCGTTAAAAGACTCCTGTTCCAACTTTGCCTTTCTCATAAAGGTTTGACCTCAACAAATGGGAAAAAAAACAGCTCTTACAAATGAGGCATGTTGTCTGCTTCGATTTTGTCAGTTGCTTTCAAATGTACACTGCTTTGGTATTCCTACCAGGCTTATTCGGTTATTGGTTGAGGTTTGCTGTTACTGTTTTGCCAATATTCTTTAATGTCTCGTACTACTCTTAATTTCTCCTGCCACTATCACCACTAGTGACGAACCTGTAATCACCACTACTTCATCTTAGTATTAGCTCAAAATGCTCTCAATAGATAAAGTCCAAGTTTGGAAGGACAAAATCTCATAGTCTATTCGGTATTTCTTACCGTTCAAGTGGACACGGCATAAACATTTGAAACTGTCACCATTATGCTTTACTGAATACCCTGTGGCTTAACTGCTACACAATCAAGCTGACCATTTGCTCACGGACATAAATACAATTATCAGCCCATAGTTGAACATATTTTAAATGGAGTTTTTGTACAACATGTTGAGACACATTGTTATTGGACTAGTTAATGGATAAATTATCAGATCAAACTTACCCATCACAGTGAGTTCTGCTGAGGCACCAACTGTCTTATTCTCATAGTTGGCGACACATGTATAAAACCCGGCGTCTTGTTCAGTTACACTTTTGATGAGCAAGTTACTTCCAGCCAGCAACGAGTACTTTTTGGACCTGAAACAATTAAAGTTGTCTACTGTTAAGAACTGAAGAATAGATCTTTCAAGAGATATGCAGATTTGTTCACAGAACTCAACTTGAGGTTCAGTGTCAAAGAATTGAGCACATAAGGGTACCGTTCTGAATCTGAGAGCACCAACACATGGGACTACTGATTGCAGGAGTGCACTTTTAGATTTTCCATAGCACCCACCCTGACCCATCATTCTGTTGGCTTCTTGATTCCAACCCAAGAGGAGAATCAAAATTAAAGGGAGACAAGTTTCCGAACATCTGTGGTTTGCCTTCAGTTCAACAGCAGTGACAGCAGAAACCTGGGAGCAGAAACTCATTCGTTTGGCTGCTTTTAAGATGATGAAGGGATTAGATAAGTTGGAAATAGGTTCGTTTTTTCTGGCATATATCGACTTTCAGAATCAGTGAACTAAATAAATAAATAATTAAGTCTGACAAGACTTCTTTAGCAGCAGAAGGCTGATCAACAAATGGAATAAACTGGTCAAACAGGGCTTAGAAAGGAAAGAGACAACTTTCTGACATTTGAAAGGATGTAAGGGTTTTTAAAATGATATATTGAAAAAGAAAGCGGGTGATTGGATAGGCTGATGGAGTGCTTCCTGAAATGTTACCTTCTCAAGGGCAATTAGGGATGGGCCTTGCCAGTGACGCCTCACGTAAGAAAACTACTAGGCACTTGGTCTGAGTATTAAACAAGGCTTTAATCAACTGTTTCACAACATGGAGATCGAGTTGTGTCCTTCACTAGTTCCTGTTAAAGAATGTCCTGAGCAAGCTGGGCCCATGCCCGAGTATTTATACTCTTCCTGGACAGCGCCATCAGCAGGCCGCCCAGTATTATTTCATAAGTCATTTCCACATGAATGACAAGATTCATGTCAACGCCCACATCCCTTAAGTAAATAATTAAAATTTAAAATGTTACTCTAGTGCCCAACATGGTGGCGGTTGAGTAGAGGTTTGAGAGCAGGCTCTTCCTGGCTGTCTCAGGAAATTGAGCCTAGAAATTACACTGTGCAAAATAAATCGTACTTCATGTGCTTCTATCAAATTGCTTTGTTCACTATTTTAACAGAGGTGTTAAGTCAGTTTAAAATGTGTGTGACTTAAGTGAGTCTGAACCCCCTTTTTCAGTTATTGAGTCAAAGCTAAATTTGCACTGCAGTTGAAGTAATAGCTAATAGGAAGTTGGAATTTTAACTTTTTTGCAATGTATGGAATATCTCACATTTCAAACATTTTGATCTTGTATGAGTCTCAACTACATCTGATCAGTCATAGTTTTGCTCAATGCATTGTACTGAAAACGGTCTACATGAAAAATGCTACTCTGGGACTGACTACAACAGGAATGGTTGAATTGGTCTTTTTGTAACCTCAGGTCCCTATAAGCTACATCTTTGTCATGCATAGATTATTTAATTAGGCTATACACTGTACATGCTTGCACCAAATGAATTGTATGGAGGCTGGTAGAGCCATTTTCAGCCTTTGCAATATCACTTGCAATCACTGTTTCTTAGGATGCTAAATTAAGCATTAAAAAGCCTCAAAATAGCCAAATGTTACATCCATTGGGATCAATGCTCAACGACCATGTTTTACTCATCAAGTCTTCCAAGGTTGTCAGAACAGATTTCCATTCTTTGTTTTGCAATTGATCCACTCTGATTGTCATTGGAATTGGTTTATTTTTTGCCTGTGTGGTAATATCTCAAGGGGTGCAGCTGGAGAGAAACAGTAACAAGGATAAATGTCTCACAAATGTGATTATGTTGGCTGCCAGGAGCACAAAAAGGTTTTGAGAAATTGTACTATGGATATCAATGGGCGAGTTAGAAATTTCCAACATTCTAATACATGCTGTAGCAATCCTGGCCTAGTGTGGGGGAGCAGTGCACGGCGGAAGAAGATGGTGTAATGAATAGCAAGCTCAATATATCAAAACTGTTTGAACAGAAGCTGTCCTTTATTGTTTACTTATTGTGGGGAGAGAACTACTAAAATGTGAAGTATGAAGTGGCCGTGTGATTTTATTTCTTTCAGACAGATCCAAATGGTTTTCATTGATTTGTTGAGCTGGAGGCTGTAAGAGAAACATAATAGACACAATTACCTGGTCTGAACTATCTCATCCCCTTTCTTCCATGTGATAGTAGGTGCGGGAAATCCAGAAACACAACATTCCATCACTCCGTCTCTTCCTTCGGGAACAGCTGTGTTTAGAGGTCGCTGAGTGAACATTAATTGTCTGTGTACGCCAGGCTCTTTAAAGTAAAAAAGAGGAAAATTTTGCACCAAGGATATTACATGGAAAGATGCAAAACTCTATTCTGAACAATACATAATCCAACCCAACCAAAGTGAACATAATGTTTGAATTTCTGTAAATTAGCTGTATTGGCATTTTTTGAAAATAATATATTCAGTCTGTACTCAATCACTCCTGAACACTAAAAGGAGACCTAACCACTTTTCTGTTACTAAGAAGTTTAAAAAAAATAATAATGAGTTCCCAAAATACATATCAAAGGTACCAGTCTCGGAAGGAAACATTAACCTGAGGCCTATCTGCCTGTTCTGGTGGCTCAGGTGGATGTTAAAGGTCTATGGCATTATTTGCGGAACAGCAGGGAGTTCTCGCCAGGCTGATACCTGGGATGGCAGGAATGACGTTATGAGGAGAGATTGTGTCGATTGGGCTTATACTCACTGGAGTTCAGAAGATTGAGAGGGGATCTCATCGAAACCTATAAAATTCTGTCAGGCCTGGACAGACTAGATGCAGGAAGGATGTTTCTGATGGCCGGGGAGTCCAGAACCAGGGGTCATAGTCTAAGGATAAGGGGTAAGCCATTTAGGACTGAAATGAGGAGGAATTTCTTCACCCAGAGAGTGGTGAACCTGTGGGATTCTCTGCCACAGAGGGCGGTGGAGGCCAGTTCATTAAGTATATTCAAGAAAGAGTTGGATATATTTCTTAAGGCTAAAGGGATCAAGGGATATGGGGAGAAGGCAGGGACAGGGTACTGAATTTGGATGATCAGCCATGATCTCATTGAATGGCGGAGCAGGCTCGAAGGGCCAAATGGCCTACTCCTGCTCCTATCTTCTATGTTTCTATGTTTCTATGTTTCTCCTTGTGTCCTAGCCAACACTCCTCCCTCAATCAACACCATCGAAAACAGAATAACTGTCATTCATCTCATTGTGTTTGTGGGGATCGTGCATGTACAAAGTATGCCAGGTGGTAGAAATTGTGTGAAAGCACAGTTCTGCTGTATTTCCCAAAGACGGGGCTGTAATCTAGGGCGGGACCCAGATCCACCAGGTTTCCACCGCATTGATAACCTGCCAGGGACTTGTGATCTTGGTGTGGGCAAGGTCCTTCTTACGTCAGCCCCAATTGCATTGTTCCTGCAATTTGGGAGCACTCCTGGGGGTTGTCATTGGGCTTCCTCGGGAATTCCACTCAAAATCCCCCAGTGAGGCCCAGCAGGACCCATGTCTGCTGAGAATCAGGTGTAGATCCCATTTTGGGCCTAGCGAAGGCCCCAGCAAATAAGAACGAATGGTAATCAATCCCAGGGTAATGATTACCATCACCAAGTTGCTCCTCTGTTCTTTTAGAGGTACCGTCTGAGATTTGCTGCTTCAATGGGGTGGGCGCCTCGTTTGTATCCCAAGGGGTGCATTGCATTTCCACCAGTTCAAATGGTTCTGCGTGATCGCTGCTCTCATATCGTTCATTCTTTAGTTTTATACGTATGCTGTTCCTCCAAAGAAGACTGATAAAATCAAATCCCAATTAAAGAGCGAGTGTTACTCTCAGGACCCAGTTGTAAGATTTAACCTTTGTAAATAACGATGACTAACTTTAAAAATCTTGTTTCATTTGTAATTCTATTTCTTCATCTGAAATTATAGATTCCTGAGGGCTAGTGGTTCCTCCCATTGACTGTGAATGGGTAAGAAAAATAGCCTAATGAGTGATGTCACCATTGGGAGAACTGAGAGCGTCTCTGAACTAATTGTAGTAACCTTTTGATTTTAAAATTGAAGATGACGTTTACGCCTAAAGATAAATTTTGTTCCACTTACAGATGTTTCTATTCCCGATTTATTTCTGCAGGACTAAGTTCTATCCTAGTAATTAACAAGTCAGTTTCCACTGCAATGATCTAAAGTGTTTTTTTGTCTTTCTGTCTGCATTATTAATTACTTCTTAATGACCCGCAGTGACATAGCAAAAGCCCACATTTAATTGATTAAACACACGAGGTGAGAATATGATGGGATATGTTCTACTTCATGAGTATATATGGCACTGCAATTATTTTTGCTCATGTTTAAAATAGTGGTAATCCTGGAGCATAAGATAATTGGCAAAAGAATCAGGGGGGAGATGTGGAGAATTTTTTACACAGCGAATTGTTCTGATCTGGAATACATTGCCTGGAAGCAGGTTCAATAGTAACTTTTGAAAACAAATTGGTTATATACTTGTAAAGGAAAATTTGCAGAGCTATGGGGATAGAACAGGGGAGTGGGACGAATTGGATAGCTCTTTTAAAGAGCCAGCACTGGCACAATTGATCGAACAGCCTCCTTCTGTGCTATATAATTCTATGATTCTAAGAGTATGAACCTTAAATAATAAAAACAATACCCCACATAATGAATTCCTAGATAAGCTTGAGGATCATTTGTACAATAACAATCTAGCAAACAGCAGTGAGCATGGATTAAGAAGGGCAGATCCTGCCTAACCAACCTTCTCAATTTCTTTCAGGAATTGACAAGCCCAGTGAACTGTGCTAAGCCCTATGATGCAGTTTACCTCGACCTCCAAATAGCGTTTGGCAAAGTTCCACACAAAAGGTTATTAATTAAAATGAAAAAACTATGGGGAATCAGGGTCAACCCTAGGCATGCACAAGAGTCTGACTGAAGGGTAGGAAACAAGAAGAGTTATTTCAGAATGGGAGAAGTACTGAGTGGGGTGCCTCAGGGCTCAGTACTGGAACCACTACTTGTTCTAATTTGCATAAATGACCTGGATTCAGAAGCTCAATGCAAAGTGGTCAAATTAGCAAATGCTACAAAACAAGGAGGGGTAATGGAATCGAAAGAGGGAGCTCAGAAAATACAGAATGAATTGGACGCAATATGTAAGTGGGCAGAATAATGGCCGAGGAAATTTAATGCAGAGCAATGTAAAGTGCTGCACGTAGAAAGAAAAATAGACGACGTGTTTACTCCATGAATGGTGTTGAAATAGATAATGATGAAGCTGTGTGAGACCTAGGAGTCTTAGTAGACTCAACACTAAATATGCCCAACCAATGCAGAGGAACAATCAACAAAGCCAATAGGATGCTGAACCTCTTGGCAAAACAGTAGAATATAAGTCAGAAGAGGTAATGATCAAACTTTATTGTGCTCTATTCAGACCACACCAGTTGAGGTCACTGGAGACAATGCAGAGAAGAGCTGCAAGGATGATCCCCAGTGTCAGGAGTCTGAGTTATGAAAAGAAACTGGAGAAACATGGGCTTTTCCGCTTGGAAAGGAGGTGTTTGAGGAATGATTTTAATCGAGGTATGTAAGATTGTTAAGGGTATAAAAATATTAATCCAGAATATTACTTTAAATTAAACTGTGGGAGTAGAACTATTGAACACAGCTTCAAACTAGAGGAGGATACCTTTAGGACAGATATCAGGAAATTCTTCTT
Organism: Somniosus microcephalus; assembly: GCF_052327205.1. Lineage (NCBI taxonomy): Eukaryota > Metazoa > Chordata > Chondrichthyes > Squaliformes > Somniosidae > Somniosus > Somniosus microcephalus. Next base: position 328,497,896 of record NC_140988.1, read on the forward strand.
CATGTAAAGAGTGATCAATATGTGGAATAAATGTCCAGACACAATAGTGGAGGAAAAATCTCTGGAACTATTTATGAAACAATTCCATGCTACAATGGAGTTTTTATGATCTCAACTAGGTTACTGGGGAGACTTAACTTCTACTAAATTGCCCCATAATCCTACATATAATGAAGAAACTATCAGTACAAAAGTTGGCAACTCTCTGTTGCCCTACTTTACACTTTAAAGTTTCATTTTGAAGCTGCACAGGGGCAGATATTTTGTATAAAAATTCTCTTCTGGTATCATGAAATAAGAATTAGAAGCAGGAGTAGGCCATACGGCCCCTTGAGCCTGTTTCGCCATTCAATAAGATCATGGCTGACCTTCGACCTCAACTTCACTTTCCCACCCAATCCCCATATCCCTTGATTCCCCAAGAGTCCCTAAATCTATCGATCTCAGGGCTAGATTTTCGTGGAGCCGTCAGGCGGGGTTTCAGGCGTGTGGGGGGGGAATATCCCGAATTTGGGGGTCCCGACACCATCCCACCCAAAACCCCGCCCCACGTAAGTTTCAGGGGCGGCGGGACCCACCCCGCACTGGGACCCGCCGAAACCAGGCGGGAAGGGATTAGTGCCAATTAACTGCCTGTTAACAGGTAGTTAACAGGCAGTTTTTAGCCGAATCCCCATTTTGAGGGGTTTCGTGTGGGTTTCCCGACGGCTCCAAACCACGCCAGGTTAGAGCAGCGGGCCGTCGGGTTGAAGGAGTTGGAGGGGTCGCGATGTCAGTGCTCAGGTGAGTGATGGGTGCATGAGTGTAAAGGTAAGTGTGTTTGGTGTGTCTAAAGTGTGTAAAGAACTTTTACTTACCTGTACTTACGTTAACAGCCTTTCTTCCTGTAGCCGTCGGGAGCCCATCACTCAGCCGGAACTGAAAGCTGAATGGCTGCGATCTGTCAAAAGTGACAGCCTTCAGCTTTGAGTGCTGGTGTGAGTTCTAACTGAGTCTGTGGAGAAGGACTCATGTTAGAACTTAGAGTGTCAGTGTTTCACAGCTTCAAACAACTGTGAAACACTGATATTTCATCTGTCAAAAGCTCTTGACAGATGAAATTGCAGTCTGTGACGTCACCTGTTGCCGGGTGGCTCTTAATTGGCGGGCTCAACAAGGTCAATCAAGGGAAAATTGCACGGATTGGCCGGACATCGAAGTAGGCGGGTCAAAAACCCGAAAGGGAAGTCCCGACAGGTTTGGGAAAATCTGCCCCTCAGCCTTGAATATACTCAACGACTCAGCATTCACAGCCCTTTGGGGTAGAGAATTCCAGTGGTAGCACTCTCGCCTCTGAGTCAGAAGATTGTGGGTTCATAATCCCACTCCAAAGACTTGAGCACAAAAATTTAGGCTGACACTCCAGTGCAGTGCTGAGGGAGAGCTGCACTGTCAGAGATGCTGTCTTTTGGATGAGACGTTAAACTGAGGCCCCGTCTGCTCTCTCAGGTGGACGTAAAAGATCCCATGGCACTATTTCAAAGAAGAGCAGGGGCGTTCTCCCTGGTTTCCTGGACAATATTTATCCCTCAACCAGTATCACTAAAACAGATTATCTGGTCATTATCACACTGCTGTTTGTGGGAGCTTGCTGTGCACAAATTGGCTGCCGCGTGTCCCACATTACAACAATGACTACACTTCAAAAAGTACTTCGTTGGCTGTAAAGCACTTTGGGACGATCGGTGGTCGTGAAAGGTGCTATATAAATGCAAGTCTTTCTTTCTTTCTCTGAGTGAAGAAATTCCTCCTCATCTCAGTCTTAAATGGCTGACCCCTTTATCCTGAGACTCTGCCCCCAAGTTCTACACTCTCCAACCAGGGCAAACAGCCTCTCAGCATCTACCCTGTCAATCCTCCTCAGAATCTTACATGTTTCAATGAGATCACCTCCCATTCTTCTAAACTCCAGAGAGTATAGGCCCAATCTACTCAATCGCTCCTCAAAGGACAATCCTCTCATCCCAGGGATCAATCTAGTGAACATTTGTTGCACCGCCTCTAAGGCAAGTATATCCTTCCTTAGATAAGGAGACCAAAACTGTGCACAGTACTCCAGGTGTGGTCGCACCAAGGCCCTGTACAATTGTCGCAAAACTTCCTTACTCTTGTACTGCAACCCCCTTACAATAAAGGCCAATATGTTATTTGCCTTTCTAATTGCTTGCTGTACCTGCATGCTAACGCTCTGTGTTTCCTGTACGAGGACACCTGCATCTCTCTGAACACCAACATTTAGTGAAGGGATACCCTTTTCCTGATGTCATTCAGCAGCATTTCATAATGTAACAGGAAAGGAAGATCTACATGCATAAACGGGGTTTCTACCGCACTTACGGTGCAGTAACACCAGTGGAACGGGAGCAGCTCCCAGGAATTTCCCGGCCAAAATGTCTGCTACTTCTAACCAGCGTTTGTAAAGAATGAACAAAACAGCATGATGTGAATAAAATGCGCCAATAAGTGCAGATATATCTCCTTTTATAGCCTTTAAGCTTATGGGGCAATTCACTATAATGTAGTTCTGCCTTTAGAGTGAAACAGATGTAACCTTTTGAACATTTGTATTGCATTTCCAGTTTAGATTTGAAAAGGAAAAAACCATCCCCATAGTAAAAGAGTCAATGTGCTATAGGCTTGACCAGGCCACCCCTCTGCCTAGCTCTATATTTCATACTTGTTCCATAGCACAGACACCGGCAGGGGGGGACAGTGGAAACATGATTTTGCCTCAGGCATTGATACAAATTGTCCATCTCCTCCAGCACCTGCAGCCAAGTGTGCCCAAACTGCTGTGCTAGGATGGGAATTTAGCATGTGGGCCTAGAAATTCATTCGTGCCCGGGCGCAAAACAGCCTTCTAACTCTCCAATATGGCAGGCAGGAAGTGCCACAGGATAAGGTAGAGGAGCTTGTGGCAGGAGGGCACGTCGAGAACATTTTAAGAACAGAATGATTTATTTAAATTAAGGTTCTACACGTCTTGCAGTACACGTTTCCGATTTTCGAATGTCCCAGCACTTCACTCATCACGTGCTGAACTCACGCAGCACAACATGACGCTAAGCGACAGGAACGGCCCCATAATTATCTGAACATGAAGCCGGGAGGAGCAGGAGTGATCCTCCCAATCCCACATCCAAAGAGTGCGGGCTGCTGCCAGCTGCCTCCACCCCTCCCCGCCGATCACCGCCGCTTCCCGTCCCCGGGCTACCAATCCCCTTCGGCCACACATCGTTTCCGCCCCCCCACCCCCATGCCACCCCACCGACCCGAAGCACAATTTCCACCCTGCCCCGAGGCCCATGCCCAAATCTCTAGGCCATGATCTCTAACTGCAAACTGCCTGATAAAGCTGGCTTTGTTTGGAGGAAAGGAAAAATGTGCGGGAGTTGTTTTAAGGGAGATTTAGTTCAAGAAACAGCTTGAGTCACAACATGGCTAGAGACTAGGAAGGTCATTCTCTTCATCCTAGCTCACCCATTAAGAAAGTACCTACAGCCGCTCCATCACAACATCAGCTGCTCCTTCAATGATTCTGCCTGGAGCAGTTCCCTCAATTTAGAAAACCAGTTATGTGTTCTGAATAGCATTTTACCAAATGACAGAGCTCCTTTAAAGACACAGCAGGCCAGCTATCGGTATAGCTGACAACTTACAATGCCAAATTGGCTCACCCACTTCGGGAGCTATCACATTATCCCAACATGAAGGGGTATTTATGATCCATCAAATAAACCATCAGGGACACACATGGAACAGATTAGTTTCAGACAAAGGAGCCTGTCCTTTTACAGGTTTCTCTACTTAAAGGAATGCATCTAAAAAATATATATAACTACCTATGCTGTAGAAAGCTTTGGATCAATTAGCAACAAAGAGATGGATTTCTGATAAGAGTAATTTTGGTTAAGAGCATGTCTTTTGACTGAGAAGTCAAAGAATACACTGTAATACGAGTAACTTTGTCTCTGCACTGGGATTCAGGTTAACTCAGACTTTGGGCTCGGATGCAGAATGTCGAAAACTTGAATCCAAATCAGAAGTAGGAATAAATTGGGCTGCTATTATTAGTGGAGGGAGTTGGCATTAGGATGAACACAGCAACCACCACGAGGGAACCGGTTAACTCCTGATAATTCAGAGTTGTCTTTTGTGCTTGAAAAAATATAATTATCCATTAATTTCAATTAAACAACGTAAATAAAAACAACAAAATGGGAATTAAGTGAAAAAAAAATTGAGTTGTCAGATAATTTGAATTAAGTGATTTTTAATTAAGACTGTAGATGCTCACTAGCAAACTGCCAGGAAGCCAGACACGTATCCATCGTGAGACCTGTAAGGGTCAGATCCCAGACCAAATACGGGCACATGCCAACTGAGACAATCAGCCGTACATCCTTTTTTTTAAATATTCATTCTCGGGATGTGGGCATTGCTGGCAAGGCCGGCATTTACTGCCCATCTCCAGTTGCCTGAGAAGGTAACGGTGAGCCTTCTGCCTGAACTGAAACTCTTTGTAGCGGCTTTTTGATTCAACTGAGTGGCTTGCTAGGTCACTTCAGAGTCAACCACATTGGTGTGGAACTATAGTCACACATAGGCCAGACCAGGTAAGGACAGCAGGTTTCTTTCTCCTAAAGGACATTAGTGAACCAATTGGGTTTTTTACAACAATCCGACAGCTTCGTGATTACTTTAACTGATACCAGCTTTTTTTAAAAAAAAAACCTAAATTCAAATTCTTAAACATGCCATAGAGGCAGCTTATCATTAGCGCTCTGGATTACTAGTCCAGTAACAAATCCACTACACTATCGTTGAACCAAGGTCTCATCTGCCTGTTCAGGTGGACATTAATGTGGTGAAATTGGATGCAAAAACATCCAATTTAGGCAAAAACAGCCAAGTTCCTGCGCCAGAAATACGTCGGAAATTCGTCCAACACCATATTGGTTCAGGCACTGTCGAGGCTCCCTGGCCTCCGCCTAAACAGGCATTCGGTCCTTGAATATGCTAATAAGGGTCTTAACGCCTGTTTTCGGACCCAAATAATAAATTGGTTTTCCCTGGGCGCATTGGGCCTGCTGTGTCTTCTTGCGGCCTAATCAGCAGTCCTGAAAGGGATCACTGGAGGCTGCAACCAGAAAGGTAAGTTTAAAAAAAATACTTACCTTAATGTGGAGCTGGGAGGAGCAGGAGTCTTTCTCCTGGCTCTAAATTAAAACTGTCGGCTGCTGCTGGTCACTGACTGCTCCCATTGCTGACTGCCTCCTCCCCTCAGACTACAAAAACATTGGCCCGTGATTTGCGGCCCTTACGGGTGTGTGCACGCCTGTAAGGGCCGCGCAATTCCGGGTTTTCACGCGCGAAGACCTGGCACTTGCGATCTGCCAAGACTCTTCTTGCGGTCCGCCTGCACCCCGGGATACATGGTCCTCTATCCACGGGAACCCGGAGAGGCCCAGCACTGCAAATCTCCGTACCTCCCAGACCACCAGTTAAGCAGGCATTTTATTTGAGGATCGGAGGCATTTCCCCGTGGGAAGCCTCTGACCACAAATTCAGGGCCATCATTATGCATGAAGGGGCAGATTTTTGAGTCCAATGGCAGGGTGCCAATCAAGCAAATTGCTCTCACCTGGATGGTGTCAGTTGTTGTTGTGGCTGCAGCCATCCAGGCAAGCAGTGAATACTCCATCATGCTCCTGACTTGAACCTTGTAGATGGTGGAAAGACTTTGAGGATCAGGGTACATTAACCTCTCTTCTTCTTCTTAGGCAGTCCCTCGGAACCGAGGATGACTTGCTTCCACACTAAAAATGAGTTCTCAGGTGACTGATGAGTCCAATGCGGGACCTACAGTCTCTGTCACAGGTGGGGCAGGGCAGTATGGCGTTCCGGTCTGTCGCTGCTGGGGTTGTCCATGAGGATCCTGACATTCCAAGTCCCGGACTTCATTTTAAAGAGTGGAAGATGCCTGTGCGTGAATTCTTTTCATGTGGGGTGGCCGTTGCACACCAGCTACCACACAGGCTTGACAGAGCGAGGTCTTGGTCCAATGCCAGGGGAATCCAAGACGACCTGGTTCTGCTACATTGGCCTAGCACACACAGACAAACATACTCCTACTGTCCTCCTCCTTCCTTCCCGCAGGTCCTCTCTGCATTAACCTAGTTGGTATGGTAGTAGACTAGTAACCTAGAGGTTGTGATCCAAATTTCACCATAGCAAGTTGTGATATTGAATTCAATAAATCTAGCAATTTGTAACCTGGCACCAGGAAACAACCCAATTGGTTCATTAATGTCCTTTAAGGAAGAGAGCCGGCCACCTCTAACTGGTCTGCGCTGCACGTGACTCCAGTCTTAATGCCCTCTGAAGTAGCCTGGTAAGCCACTCAGTTGTTAACAATGACTACCAAGTTGAAAAATAAGTGAACAAAAATTAGATGGACCTATTAACAGTCCATGAGGATTATCAATACAAGACTTAGACATTCTCAGCCCAGTCAACCCTGGCCAAGTCCTCCTCAACAACATCTGGGGACTAATCAAGCAGCACTTGGGGGTGAAAGATCTTGCGGTACGGTTTGAAAAAGAACAGGCAGTTCTCTGAATGTCCCAGCCAACATTCTTCCCTCCACCAACACCACTAAAACATATAACCTCATTGCTGTTCCCAGAATAATGTGTGATACTGGCTGCAGCATTTGCCAGATAACAATAGTCACAGCATTTCAAAGTAAGTCATTGTACATGAAGTGCTTTAAGACATTTTTGAGAAATATGATAAGGGTTTGATAAATGCACGTCTTTCCTTTTTTACCAAATTGCTTATTTTTTTTATGAGACTGCCAATGGAATCAGACAGATACCCACTAAGCACTACAGCGAGATTACTCAGAAACAAATCTGTCTGATAGGTTACAAAGTAAATCAGACTGTCTGTCATTCACAATCTTATCGATTGAGACCAGTATAGAACTGGGCACATATTCTATTAGACCCGCAGAGAGGCACATACACGTCGATTCCTAGGCCGCCAAAGAACCAGGCATATACCCACTGTAAGGACAACAAACAGCGGGCCCCAGTAATACAATATCTGACAGGTCCACAGTATCCCATGGCACTGTTGGCAATTGACCATCCAGCCTAGTTCATTAATGGGACCCGGAAGACGAGACCTGTTACTGGAGGCTGGAATTCTTCCCACGCAACTCAGGTAACCCTGCAAGCCAAATACCTAACGGGCAGAGTGATCCCTGCTGGACAAGCAGCAGAAAGCCTACCAATGCTCTATGCTTGCAAACTGTATAGTTTTAGCTGGTTGAACTATATCAATGCCTAGGGTCCCTAATGACTTGCTTCTTCATGAAGTGCTCTATGAGGAGAGCGTAACAGGCATACATGTGTGGATTTCACAGTACCCTGGTTTGGGAATCTTAATGGGTTTCTGTATGTATCAGACATCTCACTGATCAAATTGAATTATTGAAACTATACCTACAAAACAAATCCAAATACCTACCTAACTTGAGCCACAGAACCACTGCTCAAACTCATTTAAAAACCAAAAGCTTTTCATACAGAAAGCTATCAGTAGAATAATCTGCAATGGTCAATACTCAGCTAGTTTTCTGCCACTGTGAATTAGCCCGGCCTTTGAAAGAATTCAACTCTAATCATTCGTGCAGCTTATAATATTTTCTGCTGAGCCTTACTTGGGTGTAGTGGTAATGAAATACTCGGGAAGTGATATTGCTCCAGAAAATCCAGCTTCTCTCAACACCTTCTTAAAGGGAAAATCCATATTCACAAATCCTCCTTTAAAATCATTTTCACCCAACTCGAAAATTGCAGCACCAAATTACAAATTATATTAGGATTGTTACAACAATTGTTACATTGAAATTGTCATCCTTTAAAGGTAATCCTCTCACCTCCAGATTTGAACTTCTCTTTCTGTTGCAACATTTTTGGCTCTCTTTGTTTTGTTGATGCTACTATGGTCATAGCTCCTCTAATCTTTCCGCCCTTGTTCCTCCTAAGCAACAATTTTTTTTAATTATTCGTTCATGGGATGTGGGCGTCGCTGGCAAGGCCAGCATTTATTGCCCATCCCTAATTGCCCTTTGAGAAGGTGGTGTGAGCTGCCTTCTTGAACCGCTGCAGTCCATCTGGTGAAGGTACTCCCACAGTGCTGTTAGGGAGAGTGTTCCAAGGTTTTGACCCAGCAACGATGAAGGATCGGCGATATACTTCTGGCATGTTTGGCATAAAAATAAAACAAAAAAGGTGACTCAACCGTGGCTAACAAGGGAAATTAGGGATAGCATAAGATCCAAGGAGAGGACATATAAATTGGCCAGAAAAAGCAGCAAACCTGAGGATTGGGAGCAGTTTAGGATTCAGCAAAGGAGGACAAAGGGATTAATTAAGAGGGGGGAAGTAGAGTATGAGAGTAAGCTAGCAAGGAACATAAAAACTGACTGTAAAAGCTTCTATAGATATGTGAAGAGAAAAAGATTGGTGAAGTCAAGCGTAGGTCCCTTGCAGTCAGAATCAGGGGAATTTATAATGGGGAACAAAGAAATGGCAGACCAATTAAATACATACTTTGGTTCTGTCTTCACAAAGGAGGACACAAATAACCTCCCAGAGATGTCGGGGAACATAGGGTCTAATGAAAGGGAGGAACTGAATAAAATCAGTATTTGTAGGGAAATGGTGTTAGGGAAATTGACGGGATTGAAGGCCGATAAATCCCCAGGGCCTGATAATCTACATCCTAGGGTACTTAAGGAAGTGGCCCTAGAAATATTAGATGCATTGCTGGTCATCTTCCAAAATTCTATAGACTCTGGAACAGTTCCCATGGATTGGAGGGTAGCTAATGTAACCCCACTATTCAAAAAAGGTGGTAGAGAGAAAACAGGGAATTATAGACCAGTAAGCCTGACATCGGTAGTGGGGAAAATGCTAGAGTCCATTATAAAAGATGTAATAGCAGAGCACTTGGAAAACACTGACAGGATCGGACAAAGTCAACATGGATTTACAAAAGGTAAATTATGCTTGACTAATCTACTGGAATTTTTTGAGGATGTAACTGGTAGAACAGATAAGGGAGAACCAGTGGATGTGGTGTATTTGGACATTCAGAAGGCTTTTGATAAGGTCCCGCATAAGAGATTAGCATGTAAAGTTAAAGCACATGGGATTGGGGGTAAGCTACTGACTTGGATAGAGAACTGGTTGGCAGACAGGAAGCAAAGAGTTGGAATAAACGGGTCTTTTTCTGAGTGGCAGGCAGTGACTAGTGGGGTACCGCAGGGATCAGTGCTAGGACCCCAGCTATTCACAATATATATTAATGATCTAGACAAGGGAACTAGATGACACAAAGTTGGGTGGGCGAGTCTGCTGTGAGGAGGATGCCGAGAAACTCCAGTATGATTTGGACAGGTTGGGTGATTGGGCAGATGCATGGCAGATGCAGTATAATGTGGATAAATGCAAGGTTATCCACTTTGGTGGCAAAAATAGGAAGGCAGATTATTATCTGAATGGCAATAGATTGGGAGAAGGGGAAGTGCAACGAGACCTGGATGTTCTTGTGCACCAGTCGCTGAAGGTAAGCATGCAGGTGCAGCAGGCAGTTAAGAAGGCAAATCGTATGTTGGCCTTCATAGTGAGAGGATTCGAGCACAGGAGCAAGGATGTCTTGCTGCAGTTGTACAGGGCCTTGGTGTATTATGTGCAGTTTTGGTCGCCTTATCTGAGGAAGGATGTTCTTGCCATGGAGGGAGTGCAGCGAAGATTCACCAGACTGATACCTGGGATGGCAGGAATGATGTATGAGGAGAGATTGGGTCGATTGGGCTTATATTCGCTGGAGTTCAGAAGAATGAGAGGGGATTTCATTGAAACTTATAAAATTCTAACAGGACTAGACAGACTAGATGCAGGAAGGATGTTCCCGATGGCGGCGGAGTCCAGAACCAGGGGTCACAGTCTAAAGATAAGTGGTAAGCCATTTAGGACAGAGATGAGGAGGAATTTCTTCACCCAGAGAGTGGTGAACCTGTGGAATTCTCTACCACAGAAGGCAGTTGAGGCCAATTCATCAAATATATTCAAGAAGGAGTTAGATATATTTCTTAAGGCTAAAGGGATCAAGGGATATGGGCAGAAAGCAGGGACAGGGTACTGAATTTGAATGATCAGCCATGATCTCAATAAATGGCAGAGCAAGCTCGAAGGGCCGGATGGCCTACTCCTGCTCCTAGCTCCTATGTTTAAATCAGGATGGTGTGTGACTTGGAGAGGAACTTGGAGGTGGTGGTGGTCCCATGCGCCTGCTGCTCCTGTCCTTCTAGGGCGAATAGGTCGCGGGTTTGGGAGATGCTGCTGAAGAAGCCTTGGCGAGTTGCTGCAGTACATCTTGTAGATGGTACACACTGCAGCCATGGTACGCTGGTGGTGGAGGGAGTGAATGTTTAAAGTGGTAGAAGGGGTGCCAATCAAGCGGTCTTCTTTGTCCTGGATGGTGTCGGGCTTTTTGCGTGTTGTTGGAGCTGCACTCACCCAGGCAAGTGGCAAGTATTCCATCACACTCCTTACTTGTGCCTTGTAAATATGCCATCTTAGATGCTCTTCCTCCTGCCTGCTGCATTCCCATCCACCAACGTGGTTACCTGGGGACAGCTGACTCTGGATTGGCCGTCAGGGCAGTCTGAAGTTGCAGTCTCGATTACAGCCAACGGATCCACTCCACAATGCATAGGATACCTCCCCTCTGTGACATCAGGGAGCAACCGAGCAGTGAGGTAGACCAAACATGATCCCTGTGGAGTTGCCAAACTTGGTAATTTAAAAATAAAACATGATTTGTAAGTAAGAACACAGGTTTGCAATAAGAAAAAAATGGGGGTGCACTTTGTCCAAAGAAAGTATTCCCCCTCGATTTTCCTTTCCCTTCTAGTCTGGAAGTTATACTGTGCAATGTTATCATACAGATGTTGAGGGTGGGGGGTGGTGAGAACGGGCCAGCAGTGGGCCAGAAGATTATTGTAGAGCCCAGAGGAACATTACTGCTCCTCCTAGCCCCACACATTTTTTTAAAAACGCTCACTTTTTGCAAGAGGCTTCCAGAGGTCCCTTTATGACCTCTCACTGCTTAGAGAAATAGGACTGGCATTCTCCATGCATGCTTTACTCATTTTTCCTTGAAATCCTACAACAGGCATAGGGACTCAATGTGCATATCTAAACAGGCTCCCGCCTGTTTTGGGCAGGGTTGCTGGCCGCCCATTTAAAGGCCTTCCTGAACATGTACAAGGTCCCCACGAGACTTTCCCCTGCCGGCCACATGTTTTTCAGGGGATAAACAAGCACCTGGCAGTTGAAAGTCTCCCCCATAGTGTTGTTTACAATCTTGCGGAGAAAAAGCCAGTGTAAGTTTGAATTCTTCAGGTTATATTTGATGAACGTAAAGAAGACAAACCAAAAGGAAAGGCTCCTATGATAGCAATAGTTTGCTCACAGCACTGTCAGAGGCAACATCTCTCCTTTGTAATAGCAATCAGGAAGGGTGAATATCAGGGCTCTGAACCACTGAAATAACCTTTAACCTCCTAGCTGTAATTTTGCTAGTGATTTAACGCGGTAAATATTCACTAGCATTAAACTGGTGAGCTAGCAAGGACTCTGCATTCAGCTGCCAAGATTGTCGAAATGGTCAATACTCCTATTGATTCTGTTTGTCAAGCACTTCATAATAATACAGCCTCAACCTTTACACATCTCATGTTTAAGAATTAAAAGAATAATCTTAAACTATTGGAGATGCTTGAGTGCCACAACAGCGTAAGAAATTAAGGATGGGAAAGGGCATTCAGCTCATCAGGGTTGTCTCTTAGGACACAAGCTGATCATTTGAGTTCTCCTTGCCCAAACACCATTTGTAGTATACTGTCTTTCTATATTAGTCCTCCCAAAGTGCATCACTTCACACTTCTCCGTATTGAGCTCCATCTGCCATGCTTCCGCCCATTTCACCATCCTGCCTATATCAGCTTGAAGCCTATAACTATCCTCATCGTTATATACTACTTTGCCAAGTTTCGTATCACTGGCAAACATTTAATGTTGCTCCCTACACCCGAGTCTAGGTCGTTTATAAAAATTGCAAAGAGTAATGGACCCAAAACTGACCCTTGGGGAACACCACTGCAGACCACCTCCCATTATCATTAATAAATCTTCTAAACAGTAGGAGATATTCTGTGAGATATTCTTTTGGCATAGCTGACCACAGACTATGGATTCTATTTACTATGGTGATGGATAAAAAAAGAAAGACTTGCATTTTTATAGCACCTTTCACGACCACCGGACATTGCAAAGCGCTTTACAGCCAATGAGGTACTTTTGAAGTGTAGTCACTGTTGTAAGGTAGGAAACACAGCAGCTAATTTGCACACAGCAAGCTCCCACAAACAGCAATGTGATAATGACCAGATAATCTGTTTTAGTGATGTTGGTTGAGGGATAAATATTGGCCAGGACACCGGTGATAACTCCCCTGCTCATCTTCGAAATAGTGCCATGGGATCTTTTACGTCCACCTGAGAAACCAGATGGGGCCTTGGTTTAACATCTCATCCGAAAGACGGCACCTCCGACAGTGCAGCAGTCCCTCAGCGCTGCACTGGAGCATAAGCCTAGATAGGATAGGGAGGAAAGGAATTGAACAAACGTTTGATGTCTTGTAGATGAGTTGTGAGATACTTAAGGAACTCCTCAGCTTCTCTGCTTTGAAAGTACTTGTGGAAATTTTCTAAATTTTGATCGGGTGATTTCTAAATGGTACCATGTGGATATGTCTCCTGCACAGGGACGCCTTATGCATCATTCTAATGTTACGCTCATAAGCACCAAATAGAGAAAAGCTGCCTCTGAATTGGGATAGAGGATGCATAAAGAGATCTTATATGAGTATAATCAACAGAAAGAACAAATTTCTACCAGCAGGATTCATTGTCACACCTGAAATAAGAAATACCTTTGGAGGGAAGGATCAGCAGGTCACACAATGGTCCAGAAATTGCTCTAATGGTACATCATGGTCAGCAATGTCAATTGGACTTCTTTCCTCACCCTTCAGATCACACTATATTTGTGCCATAAAATGCTGGAAATGCGAATTGATAACGGCAGAGTGATGTCAACATCGCATCCTGGACCCCATGAACATCGTGCACAGCAGTCTATTTCCTTTACCAATTAAAGTTAAGGTTATGGAAATAAACAGCAAACGACGGAGAAGGAAATAGGGTGAAATAGAGTCAAATTGGGTACAGAAAGAAATAAAGAGAAAGAGAGTGTATCAAGAGAGAGAGAAAAAAAGAGACAGAAAGGAAAAGTAAGAAAACAATTAAAAAGAACAAGCAGAAGAAGAGGACAAGGTGTACAAAATGTACAAAGATTCTTACTCACACACTGTATCCTAAAATTATTTTCTGAAATAAATCTGTCTAATTTGTATTTGAGTTTCAAAACAACAAGCCTAACCGCAAATTCTAATACAGTCCAGTAGCAATGTTGTTGCCAATCATGGTTTTTAACCCAAATCCACTAATCCGAATCTTAACCACTAACACTAATCCTAACACTAAACCTAATCCTAAAACTAACCCTAAACACAATCCCTAATCCTAATTGTTAACCCTAATCCTAACCACTAACCCTAGAATCATAGAATGGTTACAGCACAGAAGGAGGCCATTTGGCCAGTCAAGCCCGTGCCGGCTCTCTGCAAGAGCACTTCAGCTAGTCCCACTCCACACCCTTTCCCCATAGCCCTGCAATTTTCTTTCCTTCAGGTACTTATCCAATTCACTTTTGAAAGCTGTGATTGAATCTGCCTCCACCACCCTCTCAGGCAGTGCATTCCAGATCATAACCACTCGCTGCGTAAAAAAGTTTTTCCTCATGTCACCTTTGGATCTTCTGTCAATCACCTTCGGTCTATGTCCTCTGGTTCTCGATCCTTCCGCCAATGGGAACAGTTTCTCTCTATCTATTCTGTTCAGACCCCTCATGATTTTGAACACCTCTATCAGATCTCCTCTCAACCTTCTCTGTTCTAAGGAGAACAACCCCAGCTTCTCCAGTCTATCCGTGTAACTGAAGTCCCTCATCCCTGGAACCATTCTTGTAAATCTTTTCTGCACCCTCTTTAAGGCCTTCACATCCTTCCTAAAGTGCAGTGCCCAGAACTGGACACAATGATCTTGCCAGCCCTGGGGAGGCGGGTATGGAGGCAGGACTGCTGTTCTCCAATGCTACAACCATCTAATTTCTGCAAAAGAAAGAGGTTTGATGAGGTCTTGAATTCAAGAACTCATCAAACTACAGAGAATGTCAATGTTTGACAGCTTCACAGAGCTGTCAAACGATGACAATTCATCTGTCAAAAATTTTTGACAGATGAAGTGTCATATGTTGACGTTTCCTGTAACTGGCTTTCCCTTAATTGGCCTGCTAAGCCCGCTGGGCAGGCTTAACGAGGTCAATTAAGGGAACATAGCATTGGTTGGCCAGAAGTGGAGGCGGGACTGAAACCTGACAAGTGGGAGTCCCGCCTCTTCAAAAGCTCCCCATTGGCAAAATCCAGCCCCAAACTCCAGTTGAGGTCGGATCAGTGTTTTATAAAAGTTCATCATACCTTCCTTGCTTTTGTACTCTATGCCTCTATTTATAAAGCCAAGGATCCCGTATGCCTTGTTAACTGCTTTCTCAGCCTGCCCTGCCACCTTCAATGATTTGTGCACATATACCCCCAGGTCTCTCTGTTCATGCACCCCATTTAGGATTGTACCGTTTAGTTTATATTGCCTCTCCTCGTTCTTCCTACCAAAATGTATCACTTCACACTTTTCTGCGTTGAATTTCATCTGCCACGTGTCTGCCCATTCCACCAGCCTGTCTATGTCTTCTTGAAGTCTATCACTATCATCCTCACTGTTCACTATACTTCCAAGTTTTGTGTCATCTGCAGATTTTGAAATTATGTCCTGTACACCCACATCCAAGTCATTAATATATATCAAGAAAAGCAGTGGTCCTAGAACCGACCCCTGGGGAACACCACTGTGTACCTTCCTCCAGTCCGAAAAACAACCGTCCACCACTGCTCTCTGTTTCGTGTCACTTGGCCAATTTCGTATCCATGCTGCCACTGTCCCTTTTATTCCATGGGCTTCAACTTTGCTGACAAGCCTATTATGTGGCAATGTATCAAATGCCTTTTGGAAGTCGATATACACCACGTCAACTGCATTGCCCTCATCAACCTTCTCTGTTACCGCATCAAAAAGCTCAATCAAGTTAGTTAAACACTATGGCCTAGAAATTCAGTTATGCGCGCCAGCCGTTAGCGCCTTAGGGGGAGTAGATCTCGAGCGCTAGGCGCTTATCGCCCGGGCGCAGTGCGATCTGCGCCTCTCCCCAACCTCAGGACACATTTAGCGCCGGCGCAAAGTCTTAGCGCGCGCCCTGCTGCGCGTGCAGATCATGACGTCATTTAATAGTGCAACGCCCTTTGTGCGCCCCAAAACGGAACTTCACTCGCGCCAGCCCATTGTGCGCCGGGCGTCCCGAGCGACTGTGAAGTGGAACGGTACACAGGCCAGCCGGGCCGGGGGGAGCGCTAATTAAAGGGCACTTACCCAGCAGTATAAAGGCCAGCCATTTTGCAGCATTCACTCTTGTGCAACGGTTTTTTGGACAGAGACCAAGGAGGAGAGTTTACTGCTTTGGACCAACACTTGGACAGGTATTTTTGGCTCAGGCCAGAGCCTACCAATTATCTTTGCCTTCATTCAGAGCTCAGTGTTTGCCAGCATATAATGGGGGCTGCATTGGGTGGCAACGCTGAATTTCAGCCTTATGCCAGAAGGGTTTACAGACGCCGTGAGAGAGTGGCAGCCCTGGCTAGATGCAGAGGGGGCAACAGGCGTCGCCAACTGAGGCCTTACCCACGCAGGGTATACCGCCCGCAGACCTCCTATCTGACCATGTCTGCCGCGATGTGTGTTAGGAGGCTGCGATTCCGAAGGGAGGTGGTTGCAGACTTCTGCCGACTGCTTCACAGAGATCTGCAGCCACAGCTGATGCGCAGGACGTCTCTGTCGGTGGCAGTGAAGGTGACGGTGGCTCTCAACTTCTATGCCTCCGGCTCCTTCCAATCCGCTACTGGGGACATCGCTAACATCTCCCAGTTCGCCGTGCATTGCTGCATCCGCCAGGTGACCGAAGCCCTTTTCAGAAGGAGACATCAATTCATCTCCTTCCCCATGACCCTGGACAAGCAGCAGCAGCGTGCAGTGGGGTTTGCAAGAATAGCGGGCTTCCCCATGGTGCAGGGCGCCATTGACTGCATGCATGTGGCTTTGCGGGCACCTCTTGAGCATGCCGAGGAGTACCGCAACCGGAAGGGCTACCATTCCCTCAATGTACAGCTGGTGTGTGACCACAGGCAGCGCATCCTAGCTGTCAATGCCCGCTTTCCAGGCAGCAGCCACGATGCCTTTATCCTGCGACAGACAACTGTGGCTGACATGTTCCAGGCACAGCCTCCCCCAAGAGGATGGCTTATTGGGGACAAAGGCTATCCTTTGTGTACCTGGCTCATGACCCCGCTCCGCGCGCCCATGACCCCTGCTGAAGAGGCATACAACGATGTGGTGTATGTGCCTTTAAGAGCAATTGTGGTGTATGTGTCTTTAAGAGCCCCAGGTGTGCGTAATGCCGGTAATTGCCACTTGGGCTATATAAGCCTGTGTATTGTGTATATCCTTTAGAACCCCCCCCCAGACTTGCTTAGTAAATACCTATGAACCAACTCCTGTCTTCAGTGTCTTTATCTACACACGGACACTACAGTGGCGACGAAGTGGAAACGGACTTACCTGCAATTCGGCAGCACCTCAAGGACATCGATTCCTCCAGCGTCCAGAAGACTCAAGGAAGTTATAGAAACTTTGGTTTCACCAGCTGGCCAAGCTGGTGGCAGGTACTGCGCTAATCCTTCCTGGGCGTCAGGCTGGGGCTCCAGCGTCGGGCTCTACAGCTGAGACAGGCAGCGAAATCGGAGGCAAGCAATAACGGACTGGGAGGGTGCACTCGGGAGACGGCCGGCGCGGCAAGCAGGTCAGCATTTAGACCTCCGTCGGGAACGAGTCTCCAACAGTGAATAAACGGAAACCACAGTAAAACAGCGTTGTTATCGGTAGCAGCGGCGGGAAAGCGCAGGAAGCGCCATATCGTTGCTACAGAGAAAAAAAAAAAGCGTGGGAAGCGCCATATTTTTTTTTTGAAATGCCGAAGTCTGGCAATATTGATGCTTTTGATAACGAAACAGAGCCTAACTTTGGCAATATTGATGTTTTTGATAACAAGATAGAGAATTGGACCACATATGTAGAAAGAGTGGAGGTGTTTTGCACCGCAAATGGAATAGAAGATGAAAAAAAAGCTTCAGTGCTTCTGGATCTAATGGGCGCAGAAACATACAAGCTGTTACGCAACTTAATCACTCCAGCCGAACCGATGGACAAGAATTTTGAGGGGATTGTTGATACCCTACACTGCCAATTCGAGGCAGGACTGGCAGATTCTCTGCAAGACAAATTCATCTGCGATCCCCTAAGTGTAGAAACACAAAAAAAGGTATCTTCTGGAAAAGATTTAACACTGGACAAGGCTTTCAGTGCAATAGGAGCGGCAAAGATACAGCAAAGGCCACAGGACTTCGGCACCCATGAAATGACACGGGGTTTCAAGAGATGTTATCGCTGCGGCAGATCCAACCATGACCAGAGGGATTGCTGGTTCAAAGAAAAAGCATGCAGGCGATGCGGGAAGATGGGACACATTCCACGTGTATGCCGATCTGAAAATAAAAAATCCACTAACGGGAAAAGAATCAAAAAGGAAAAGCACAGAAAGGTACAAATGATGACGGACAGTAGCTCCAAAGACCAGAAGAGCGATAGCAACTCCGGGAACAAGAGACTAAGCTCTCTCAAATTACATAATGTAATTGCCAATGAAGATTACCAGACCATTGGGGTTACCCTCATAATAGCAGGGTCCCCAGTTAAAATGGAGCTAGATACAGGATCAGCTCTAACCGTAATAAATCGACGAGATTACGAGAGGCTATTTTCGCATATACCTCTAAAAGACACATCCATTATCTTAAAAACATATACGGGGCAGAAAGTATACCCCAAAGGAAAAATAAAGGTGCCTGTGGTATACAACGGCAAAGAAATACAAAAGTTGTATTTATACATTCTACAAGATGGTGGTCCACCGTTGTTGGGACGTGAATGGATAAGGAAGATACGTTTAGACTGGCACTCCATTCAGGCACTGACGGTGACCAGTAAGGAAAAAAACAAGGATGACATCATACCTGAACGATTAAAAGACATCTTGGCCAACGCCAAAGAAGTGTTTCAAGAGAAACTAGGAACCTTGAAAGGCATCACCGCCTCAATAAAAGTGGAAGATGCAGCAATTCCAAAATTTTTTAAGGCAAGACTGGTGCCATACGCAATACGTCCGGCAGTCGAGGCAGAGCTGGAGAATTTGGAAAAGGCAGGCGTATTATCCAAAATAGATTGGAGCGAATGGGCAACACCCATCATTCCAGTCATGAAAAAAGCATTGAAAAATAACTCTGAGGAACAGAGAAAAATTCGCATCTGTGGGGACTTTAAGGTGACTGTAAACCCGGTCCTTCACACGGTACAGTATCCTCTTCCGAGGATAGAAGATATTTTCGCCTCACTATCCGGAGGAAAACGTTTCACAAAAATTGACTTGGCACAGGCATATCTACAGATGGAGGTTGAGGAGACCTCTAAAAAGTATCTCACAATAAACACACACAAAGGCCTGTACCAGTACAATCGACTGGTTTTTGGAGTAGCATCAGCTCCAGCTATCTGGCAAAGAGCTATGGAGCAAGTCCTGCAAGGGATTCCGGGGACTCAGTGTTACCTAGACGACATCCTTATAACAGGAGAAAACGACAACGAGCACCTTGCCAATTTGGAGCAGGTGCTCACTAGGCTGAAAGAACGGGGCCTACGAGCAAATCGCCCCAAGTGCGAATTTTTCCAAAATCAGATATCATATTGTGGCCACATAATTAATGAGGAAGGGTTGCATAAGTCACCTGAAAAAATTGAAGCAGTTATAAAAGCCCCAGCACCTGAAAATGTTTCACAATTGAGGTCATTCCTGGGATTAATAAATTACTATCATAAATTTTTACCGAACTTATCAACTATTCTACACCCTCTTAATGATCTTCTACAGACAGGAGTGATTTGGAAATGGAACGAAGACTGTAAACGTGCCTTCCATAAATGTAAAGACTTAATCACATCCGAGAAAGTTTTGGCTCATTACAACCCATCACTACCAATCAGACTGGTGTGCGATGCATCCCCTTACGGCATAGGAGCGGTATTGTCCCATAGATTCCCTGATGGCTCGGAACGGCCGATAGCTTTTGCGTCACGCTCATTGAACTCAGCTGAGCGTAACTATTCCCAGATAGACAGGGAAGCACTCAGCCTGGTATGGGGAGTGAAGAAATTCAACCATTACCTACACGGACAAAAATTTACCTTGCTGACTGACCATCAACCCCTCATCTCCATATTCAACCCTAAGAAAGGTGTCCCCATTATGACGGCACAAAGACTACAGAGGTGGTCCCTTTTTCTAGGGGCACACCAATACAACATTGAATACAAAGGGTCAAAACAGCATGGGAATGCTGACGGTTTATCGCGCCTGCCGTTGCCAACGATAGAAGAGGCACCTACAGTAGACCCAGTAGAGATATTCCACTCTACCATAGTGGAATGTCTACCGGTGACAAATTCTGCCATTGAAAGGGAGACCAGAAATGACCCTACTCTCTCACGGGTCTACGATTTAACAATGAAGGGATGGCCAGCACATGGCGAACCACTGTTGCCAGCATTCTCGCAAAGAAGAGAACAGCTGTCAGTGTGCCGAGGAACCTTGATGTGTGGATCCAGAGTGGTGATTCCACCCAAACTCCAGGATAAAGTGCTAAAGGAGCTTCACGAGGGGCATCTGGGTGGAGTGAAAATGAAGAACCTAGCTAGGGCATTTGTATGGTGGCCAGGTATCGATGGAGACATCGAAAACATGACCAAGAGCTGCCTAGGATGCCAGAAGGTCCAAAATGCTCCGCCACAGGCCCCTCTACATCCATGGGAGTGGCCCTCATCTCCCTGGCAAAGGGTGCACATCGACTTTGCTGGTCCATTTATGGACTCAATGTTCTTAATCGCAGTTGATGCACACTCCAAGTGGCCGGAGGTAATAAAGATGTCCTCCACCACCACGGAAAAAACCATCACAGTATTAACGACCATATTTGCCAGGAATGGGCTGCCGGAACAGATATGTTCTGATAATGGACAGCAATTTGTGTCCGAAGAATTCAGAAAGTTCTTAAAGAACAATGGGGTAAAGCACTACACGTCCGCCCCATACCATCCCGCCACCAATGGATTGGCTGAAAGGTTTGTCCAGACCTTTAAGAAGGCCATAAAGGCCATGGGTAATGAAGACATAAAACTTCAGCACAAGGTGGATAACTTCTTATTTGCATATAGGAATGCAACACATATGGTTACAAACCAAACTCCCGCCATGATGTTCTACAATAGAAACCTAAGATGCCGGCTGGATTTGGTCAAGCCCAACATCCGAAGGGACGTGGAGAACCGGCAGTTTCAGGGCATGAATGAAAGGCCAACTAGGGCCTTCCAGATAGGCCAACCGGTTTTGGCCCGGGACTACCGTACCGAGAAATGGCAGCCTGGAACTATCTGCACACGACTAGGACCACTGATGTATACTGTGGACATCGGAGAAAGCATAATAAGGCGCCATGCTGACCAAATCATCAAGTCATCCGAAAAGGGACAACCTACACCACCACGCTATACATCTAACGATGAAGTAGAGATACCCATATCTACCTCCGATCCGGTGATACTGGAACCCGATGAACCCGACACTGGCCTTCAAGCCGAATCAGCCTTGCCAGAAGAACCTACTACACCACCAGAAACTACTACACCCCCGAGGCATTATCCGGACCGAGTCAGGAAGCCTCCTGAGAGACTAACTTATAATTAATTAATACAGCAATGTATATTATTTTGCATATAACATGTAATTAATAATTACTTAAAATATGATGTACTAGTTAGCTAGAAGGGGAGGAATTGTGGTGTATGTGCCTTTAAGAGCAATTGTGGTGTATGTGTCTTTAAGAGCCCCAGGTGTGCGTAATGCCGGTAATTGCCACTTGGGCTATATAAGCCTGTGTATTGTATATATCCTTTTGAACCCCCCCCAGGCTTGCTTAGTAAATACCTATGAACCAACTCCTGTCTTCAGTGTCTTTATCTACACACGGACACTACAAACGAGAGCCATCAAGTGACGAGGAACCTCATAGAACAAACAATCGGCGTGCTCAAGCAACGGTTCCGCTGTCTCGACCGCTCCGGGGGAGCCCTCCAGTATTCGCAGGATCGAGTCTCCCAATTCGTCGTCGTTTGCTGCATGCTGCACAACCTGGCTATCCGCAGGACTCAGGCACTGCCACCACACGTTGGACCACCACCTCAGGAGGAGGAGCAGAAGGAGCATGAGGACGACGAGGACGAGGAGTACCAGCCCAGGAGGGACGCACAAGGTCCAAGGGCCGCCCGTCATCGGCTTATTGAACGTCACTTCTAGGCCCCCTGTCAGGGAATGGCTTGTGCCAATGATAGAACATGATAGCAGCCGCTCCGCAAGCCCTCAGCCGGTTAAGGCAACAAACACTTCAAAGATCAAACATGGACAATGTGAATAAATAAAATGCTTTATTGTACAAATTCTGGGCCCTTCCCACATGAAAACCAAAAACAGATGAAACCCCCAAAAAACACTCAAACACATTACTCGCTCCCACAACCTGGGGAGAATTAACAAAATAGGGCAACTAAAATGGCCGTCATTCTCGGCCTTCGTCCAAAACAAACATCACATCATCGGCCTTCAAAAAACAAACATCCAATTCTCGGCCTCAAGAAACAAACACAAATGGCCACACATTCGACTATTTGGCCCGCTAGGGCGATGCCTTGGCCATCTTTGGGTGGCCCCTGCCCGCCCTGCTGCTCCGCCTCAAAGTAAGGCCATTGGCTGCTGCAAGGCTGGGGGCAGGCTCCTGAGGGGCACATGTCGTGACGGCAGATGCCCTTGGGGGTCGGCCTAGTCGAGGTCTGGCCGTCGAGCGGCCGGCTGTTGATTGCTGCAGCTGTGGCTGGCCAGCATCAGTCGCTGCAGCAGCTCCTGGCAGCTCCACTGGGGGAGTGGCAGTGGCGGCTGGAGGAATGGCGGCAAGCTGGCGGATGGCAGGCGCTCGCTGGTCGCCCGAGACACTGGCACTCGCCCGGGCCAGCACTGCAGCATTCGCACCAATCTGCCGAGGGACAGACCGATGTGCTGCTGCAGCGCGCCGGGTGCCCTGGCGATGCCTGGCTGACACCGCGAGTGTGGCAGCAGTGAGTGCCCGTGTTGACCTGTTCACTGACCGCAGCAGAGCAGCCAGTGACTGGACGGCACCACTAATCACCTGGCCAGTCGCTGACAGATCTGCCCGGTATTCCGCCCGACTGGTGGCATCTAAGGGCCCGAACTCGGCCACACTCCGAGAGAGCAAATCGATGGACTCAGGCAACCGTGCCACTGCCGCCATGAGCTCTGTGTGCCGGCGCTCCGAGTCCGCGGACAAGTCTTCGAGGCGTTCCATCTCCTCGGCGAAGAGCATCTCCTGACTGGAGGCCGGACTCTCCCTCTGGGGCGAAGGCCGCCGAGCTGGCTTCCACCCCCCTCCCGCCTTTCTGCAGCACGCAGGTCCCAGGAGCTCCCCTCCCCTTCGACACTTCCGCCACGCTGCCCTCCAGGGAAGACGTGTCCCCTACATTGGCCTGGGTGGCCGCGGCTGAGGGTTCCCCTGATGGGCCGCCTTCCTCTTGCTCCTCCTCCTGCTCCTCCTCGGAGGATCTGTCACTGGCAAGTTGAGAGACCTCCTCTTGACCATCTGAAAGCAGGAAGGCACAAGAGTAGCTTTAGAGTGAGGAGAGGGCATCAGTGCGGGATACATGAGTGGTGGCATTCAGCGCATTGGTCGGACAGTGGCAAAGGATGTAGATCTGATGCGCAAGTGGGACGAGAGAGGTGCAAAAGGTGATGTCCTTACCATTGCTGCCCAGAACAGGGTCGGCATCTCCACATGCAACGGGCCCAATCACCCGGCCACCCATGAGGCGCTCCACGCGATGTTGCAGGTCGGTGAGTGGCTGGATATGGGGTCGTCCTCCCCCGGTCGCAGTCCGGCTCTTGCGATTATTCGCCAGCTTGGCCTGCAAGAGAAAGGACGGCCTCTAAGTACAGTGTGTCGCCGTGATCTTGTGTGCACTGCCTCCCATGGTGGAATAGCCTGGCCAGTGTGTCGCCATGATCTGGTGTGCACTGCCTCCCATGGTGGAATAGCCTGGCCAGTTTGTTCAGTGCAGAATGTGCAATTGATGCTCATGCCTGTGCCATAGCTGCTGGATGAAGGCTGGCCATTAGAGCTTTCAGGTCCCTTTGCCCATAATGTGAGGTGCACATGCAAGGATGAGGAGGTCATTGGAAAGGGTACTCACCCTGACAATGCGTGTGAGGTCATTTAACTTTTTGCGGCATTGGGCACCGGTCCTGGGGACGTCGCTGTTGGCTGACAGCTTGCTGGCGACATGCCTCCAGGCTCTCCTGTAGACGCGGACCGTTGCCTTCTTGCCATTGTCCGGGTACAAAACATGGCGCCTCTTCTCCACAGCAGCAAGCAGCACACTCAGATCACGCTCTGAGAAGCGCTGCGCACGTTCACGGGCCTTCTCCATGTCTTCAGGCACTATTTGGGTCCAGCAGCAGTGCTCAGGCCTAGCTGGAGGGCTCCACTATCCAGGGCGTGGCAGCAGACACAGTCGACCCTTCCCCCTTAAGAGCTGGCTGGCGCCAGGGTGTCTGCTGTCAGTCACGAGATGGCCGCACCTGCGCTGCGCCCGGCCTTGGCGCTATCGATCACCACCTCCGGCTTAGCGCCCAAAGAGAGGCGCCCAGCAGCAGTTTTAGCGCTCGCCCGAACTAGTAGGGCGAAGCTAATGAATATCGGAGAAGTGGCCTAGATTTGGCGGCGGCCGCAAACTTTAGCGGACGCCCCACTTTAGCGCCCCAAAAGTGGCGTCAATGAATTTCTAGGCCTATTTGCCTTTGACAAATCCGTGCTGGCTTTCCTTAATTAATCCACACTTGTCCAAGTGACTGTTAATTTTATCCTGGATTATCATTTTTAAAAGCTTCCCCACCACCGAGGTTAAACTGACTGGCCTGTAGTTGCTGGGTTTATCCTTACACCATTTTTTAAACAAGGGTGTAACATTTGCAATTCTCTAGTCCTCTGGCACCAGCCCTGTATCTAAGGAGGATTGGAAGATTAAGGCCAGTACCTCCGCAATTTCCACCTTTACTTCCCTTAGCATCCTAGGATGCATCCCATCCTGTCCTGGCAACTTATTTACTGTAAGTACAGCCAAATTTTCTAGTACCTCCTTTTTATCAATTTTTAGCCCATCCAGCATCTCAACTACCTCCTCTTTCACTATGACTTTGGCAGCATCTATTTCCTTGGTAAAGACAGATGTAAAGTATTCATTTAGTACCTCAGCCATGCCCTCTGCCTCCATGGGTAGGTCTCCTTTTTGGTCCTTAATTGGCCCCACCCCTCCTCTTATTACCTGTTTACTATTTATATTCCTATGGAAGACTTTTGGATTCCCTTTTATATTAGCTGCCAGTCTATTCCAACATTAACCCTAATTCAAAACCCTAACACTTACCCTAAACCTAACCACTAACCCTAATCCTAACCCTTAAATCTAACATGCTAACCCCAGCCCTGAACCCCAACACCCTAACCCCTAGCCCCAACCACGAACCCCATATAACTAATAAATCCTATCGGGAATTCAAGAGAAACTTCTTCACCCAAAGAGTGGTAATATTGTGGAACTGGCCACCACAAGGAATAGTTGATGCAAATAGCACAGATACATTTAAGGGGAAGCTAGATAAGGTTAGATGAAGAGGGGTGGGAGGAGGCTCATGTGGAGCATAAACACCGGCATGGACCAGTTGGGCTGAATGGCCTATTTCTGTGCTGTATACTTGGCGATGATGATGATGATTTAGCTCTGCACCTTGAAAATGATTGCATTCTGACACTAACAGGAGTGTGGATTGCAAAACTAGTACATTATTACTGCGCAGACAGATTTTTTAAAAAGTTTTTTAAATCTCTATGAACAATTCACTACCTGGCGTACTGAGACTCCACAGCTTAATTTGTTCCCTTTCTGGGCCTCCAAGGTTGAGTTTCATGTTAGGACCATAAATCACATCAGTAACAGGGTCCTTATGATATGAAATACTAGCCCAAAATGGCATAATGGCGCAATTCCAGCAATTTCGTGACATGCAATTAATTTCAATGGAGAGGCTCTCGGCGAGGCAGCAATTTTTTTCAGTTTTGTCGAGGCTAACAGCAAATCACCCAGCAAGGTGTGGAGAATCGGAACTCATGGCATAGCTCTTCTTCTCCACAAATTACTGGATTATTTTTTGCTAACTAATAATGGTGCCTTTTCATTTTCCAGCAATTTCTGGGCCAACATTTTTAAAAAATCTTTTCCCTTCGTTGAATTGGGGAATCTTACTTATTGTTTTACAGACCTTGCTTTGGGCAAATTGGCATTTGCCCAACAATAACTACACTTCAAAAGTAATTCACTGGCTGTGAAGCAATATGCACAACCTAATGAGGTGAAAGGGGCTATGTACGGCAAAGGCAAATTCTTTCTCAGAGTTAAGTCACTACCACTGCTGTGGGCATATGTGAGAAAATAGCATTCAGACTACCAATTGGTGCACCCATCCAGAAAAACTGAGCATTAAGAAAACAATCGTTCAAAAATCCCTCTCCACAACACGGAGATGCCGAGAGATGCTGATGGTAGATGCTGGTCAAACTTATGCAGTATTTAGCTTTCCAGCACACACTCCAGGCAGTCTAAGGTCACAACCCCAGTTACCGTTCTCCTTTTGCACCACAGAAAATATTATGCACAAGTACATTTCTAACAGCACGTTTTATGTCACAACAGTGTCGTACATTCTGCTTTCAGTATGTTTCTGGAATGTTTTAACTTGAATATGCATTTCCTTTTAAACAGTTAAAAGCTATAAATTAACTTTTGTAAAATTAAAACCGATGAAGGGTTTTAAAGTGGACATGCGCTAAGTAGCTTTCAACAGCAGCTCTGGACACCAGACGTTTTTGACTCTTTATTTTGTGAAGTAATTTCTCTTATTTTGCATGTTAAAAGTACTGAATGCATTCCTTTTTTCTTAATAGTGCCATACATTAAACATTTGTCATTTTAATTAAATTAATTTTTTTAAGGGGGAGATTAAATGCTGCATATCTTGATGTACTGTACAGCTACAGCAGCTGTTGTTTATATGTGCTGCGCAGATACAACAGCCAGCAATTTGTTGACAAATTAATAGGGTACTGGTTTGATAAAGTAATTGTTTTGACAGTGCGAGTGATGGCTCCCTTTCTATACCTAATATAGAACGCACTTTCAGATCCGTTGGCAATATTATACTGCCACTGTGGTTATGCTGGGAAAGTGACATGGGTCTGGGACTAAGGGACCAATAAACTGACCTACTGCCAGGTGAAAATTGGCATTCTAAAGTGTCACGGTTAATTTGTGCAGCATGAACGCTTGTTCACAAATTCCAAAGTAGGTTTAATGTAGCAATACATATCACCTCCCTCAACCACTACAATCAAACACAGATTTAGCAGTCTTCCATCACATTGTTGCTTGTCAGATCTTATTGTATTAATTTGTTGTATGTGAACTACTTTGAGCCGTTGTTCAGATCTGGCAAAATGGTTTTTAAATGCAATTCTTTATTTCATACGAATATACAAACATACAAAAAGACGGCTTTGGTTCTTTTGCCAATCACCTTAAATCTGTGTCCTCTGGTTCTCGACCCTTCAGCCAATGGAAACAGTTTCTCTCTATCTACTCTTTCTCGGCCCCTCATGATTTTGAACATCTCTATCAAATCTCCTCTCAACCTTCTCTGCTCTAAGGAGAACAACCCCAACGTCTCCAGTCTATCCACGTAACTAAAGTCTCTGTTCCCTGGAATCATTCTCGTAAATCTTTTCTGCACCCTCTCTAAGGCCTTCAAATCCTTCCTAAAGTGCAGTGCCCAGAATTCGACACAATACTCCAGTTGAGGCCGAACCAGTGTTTTATAAAGGTTCAGCACAGAAAGAGACCATTTAAATCCATCATATCTGTGCCAGATCTTTACTGGAGTAATGCAAAACGAATCTCACTGCCCCACTCTTTCCCCATAGCCCTGTATGTTCCTCTGTTTCAAATGTTTATCTACTCTTCCCTTAAAAAAAAGAAATAGTCTCTACAGCAACTACTCCCTCTGGCAAGCATCCTCCGCTCTAACAATTCTCTGTGTAAAGAAATTTCTCCTAACCTCTCTCCTCACTATCTTTGTGGCAATTTTACATTGAAAACCCCTCATCACTGAGGAATGGCCTTTCCCTATTCACCCTATCAACATTTTTAAAACCTCTATTAAATCTCCTCTTAGTCTTCAAATGATTATCCAGTTTTTCTTTAAAGACGTAATAGTCTCTTATTCAACCAGTTTGTGTGGCAAAGCATTCCATGCTCCAACAGTCCTCTGCATAAAGAACTTTTTTGTAGCCTCTTTCCACAAGCACTAAGTGACAATCTCTCTGCTCCAGTGGAAATAGTTCAGTATCTCAAGTCTCTCCTCATAACGATGGTTTCTCATCTCAGGAATTATCCTGGTGAATCTCACCATGGTTTTAATATCCGAGCTATAACAGAACATGCAAAACTGCACAATTATGGTAACCATTGCCTAACCCTGTATACATTTATCATTACTTTTTTGCTCTTGTACTCCATGCATCTGTTTATAAAACCCAAAATGCTGCTGGAACTTTTATGGCTTTATCTACCTGCACCCAAACTTTCAAGGAGCTACATATTTGAATCCCTAGGTCTCTCTGTTCCTCCACATCCTCCGGTTTCATTGTATGGAATATGTACGCCCATTCCTTGTTGTCCCTCCAAAATATATTATCTAACACTCCACATTCAAGAAGAGAGTGCCTAAACTTCTACCATCCTTAGTGTGTTGAAATGTTTCCTAATTTCACTCCTGAAAGATCTGGCTCTAATTTTTAGACTATGCCCCCTAGTCCTAGACTCCCCAACCAGCGGAAATAGTTTCTCTCTATCGACCCGATCGGCTCCCCGTAATATCTTGGAAACTTTGATTATATCACCCCTTAACCTTCTAAATTCCAGGGAATACAATCCTAGTTTGTGTAATCGCTCCTTGTAATTTAATCCTTGGAGTCCAGATATCATTCTGGTACATCTACGCTGCTCTCCCTCTGGGGCCAATATGTCTTTCCTAAGGTGTGGTGGCGGAGCTGCTCACTGTACTCCAGGTGTTGTCTAACCAGGACTTTGTATAGCTGTAGCATAACTTCTACCCCCTTGTATTCTCGTCCTCTAGATATAAAGGCCATTAGCCTTTTTGATTATTTCCTGTACCTGTCCATGACATTTTAATGATCTATGTGCATGGGCCCCCAAGTTACAAGCTAAATGGTACAATTTTAAAGGGGATGCAAAAAGAGAGAGACCTGGGGGTGCTTGTGCACAAATCTTTAAAGGACAGGTTAACAAAGAGGTAAATAAAGCATATGGGACCCTGGGCTTTATAAATAGAGACATAGGCTGGAATTTTCCCCTAAAATATGAGTGGGTTGGGAGCGTGGGGGCAGTTAAATTGTTAAAAATGGAATTCCTGACCTGATCCGGCCTCCAACCCGCCCACTTCCAGTTTTAACGGGGGGGGACGGGTGACCAACTTGCTCCCATGGGGCGGTACGTCAATTTAAATATTATAATGATGCTGGAAGCCACTTTTTTTCACCTCCATTTTGAATTTAACTGCATGTGAACAGGTTTCACACAATTCGTGAAACTCGGCAGTTAAACCGGAAGTGCAGCATCCAGGCGGTAAGTGGCTTTATACCTACCTCCTGGATCCAGGGTCCCTGCCTAACCCACACCCCCTCATGAGGCCTCCGATCCCCACCATGAAGCCTCCTCCCAACCCCACCGATGATACTGAGGCCAGCCACAATCCTCCAGTGGCCGGCCCCGATCTCTCACCCGCCCCCCCACCGTCCCACTGATCCCCGATCCCCGAACCCCCGGTCCCCTACTGACACACCCCCCGCCATCGACCCCCCTCCCGCAAACCCCGATATGCCACTGCCGACCCCTCCTGCAATCGCCGATCCCCGACCACCCCCTGCGATGCCTGACTGCCAACCCCTCCAACCCCCTCCCACGATCCCGACCCCTGACCCCCCGACCCCTCCCGCGATCCCGACCACTGACCCCCGACCCCCTCCCGCGATCCCGACCACTGACCCCCGAACCCCTCCCGCGATCCCGACCGCTGACCCCCCCGACCCCCTCCCGCGATCCCGACCCTGACACCCGACCCCTCCCGCGATCCTGACCGCTGACCTCCGACCCCCTCCCACGATCCCAACCGCTGACACCCCGGCCCCTCCTGCAATCCCGACCGCTGACCTCCCCGACCCCCCCATGATCCTGACCGCTGACCTCCCGACCCCCTCCTGCGATCCCGACCACTGACCTCCCTGACCCCCTCCTGCGATCCTTGACCGCTGACCCCTCCCGACCCCCTCCCGCGATCCAGACCGCTGACCCCTCCGACCCCCTCCCGCAATCCTGACCACTGACCTCCCCGACACCCTCCCACAATCCCGACCGCTGATCCCCCGACCCCCCACGATCCTGACCGCTGACCCCCCTGACCCCCCACGATCCTGACCGCTGACCTCCCCGAACCCCCACGATCCTGACCACTGAACCCCTCGACCCCCCCACGATCCTGAACGCTGACCTCCCCAACCCCCTCCCACGATCCTGAACGCTGACCTCCCCAACCCCCTCCCGCGATCGCGACCGCTGACCTCCCCGACCCCCTCCCACGATCCCAACCACTGACCCCCTCCCCCCTCCCGCGATCGCGACCGCTGACCTCCCCGACCCCCTCCCGTGATCCCGACCGCTGACCCTCCGACCCCCTCCCACGATCCCGACCACTGACCCCTCCAACCCCCTCCCATGATCCCGACCGCTGATCTCCCTGACCCCCCCCACGATCCCGACCACTGACCTCCCCGACCCATCCCACGATCCCGACCACTGACCTCCCCGACCCCGTCCCACGATCCCGACCACTGACCTCCCCGACACCCCCCACGATTCTGACTGCTGACCCCCCCGACCCCCCCACGATCCTGACCGCTGACCTCCCCGACCCCCCCATGATCCCGACCACTGACCCCCCTGACCCCCCACGATCCTGACCGCTGACCCCCTGACCCCCTCCCACGATCCCGACCGCTGACCTCCCGACCTCCTCTCGCGATCCCGACCACTGACCCCCCCGATCCCCTCCCACGATCCTGACCGCTGACCCCACCGACCCCCTCCCACGATCCTGACCGCTGACCCCCCTGACCCCCTCCCGCGATCCCGACCACTGACCCTCCGACCCCCTCCCACGATCCTTGACCGCTGACCCCCCGACCCCCTCCCACGATCCTTGATCGCCGACTTCCCCCCCATGGTGCCCAACTGCCGATTCCCAACCCCCCACCTGCGATCTTTCCCCCGGACCAGCCCCTCACATCTGCAGGCCTACCCGCAGCCAGCCAGCCTCTCAATCTGGCTGGCTGCGGGTGGGAATCCGAGGCCTCACATGCAAACCAGGCCCTGCCGTTAAAGAAAATTCTGGCCATAGAGTACAAAAGCCAGGAAGTTGCGCTGAACCTATATAGAGCACTGGTTCGGCCCCAGCCAGAGTGTTGTGTCCACTTCTGGGCACCACACTTTGGAAGGGATGTACAGGCTTCGGAGAGGGTGCAGAAGAGATTTACTAGAATGGTTCCAGGGATCAGGGATTACAGTTACGTGGAATGACTGGAGAAGCTGTGTTGTTCTCCTTAAAACAGAGGAGATTTGATAGAGGTGTTTAAAATCATGAAGGGGTTAGATAGTGTAAATAAAGAGAAACTGTTTCTGATGGCTGAAGGGTCGATAACCAGAGGGCACAGACTTAAGGTGATTTCTGGCAAAAGAACCAGAGGTGCCATGAGGAAAAACGTTTTTACGCAACGAGTGTTTAGGATTTGGAATGCACTGCCTGACAGGGTGATGAATACAGATTCAGTAGTAGCCTTCAAAAGGGAATTGGATAAGTACTTCAAGGAGAACACATTGCAGGGATATGGGGAAAGAGTGGGGGAGTGGGACTAACTGGATTGCTCCTTCAAAAGAGCCGGCGCAGACTCGATGGGCTGAATGGCCTCCTTCTGTGCTGTACTATTCTATGATTCTATGATTCTAAGTGCGCGACCTTCTCTTTGCCCAATTGGCTAACCAGTCGATGTCTTCCTAAAGTCTTTTACAGTCCCTGTTACTTGTGCCAAGCTGCCTGTTTTTGTGTCCTCACCAAAGTTTAACAGTAAGCACAAGACCAAATCATACATCGAGATGAAAAGTGCACTTTACGGTACTGCTCCCAGTGCATCTTCAATCTCAGCAATACCCATTTACCCTAACCTTTTGTTTTCTGTCCATCAACCAACTTTCTAACATGCTGCTACATTTTGTCTTATATCATACACCTGAATTTTTGTGGTAAGTCTCCTGTGAGACATGTTATTGAACATCTTCTGAAAATCAATATACACTACAGCTATTGCATTCACATTATCCATAAAGTCAGTCACTTTTTAAAAATACTCTACTGAATTTGTCAAATGCAACTTGCCTTTAACAAATCCATGCTGGCTGTCCTTGTTTATCCCATGCATCTCTGAACACTCACGAATTTGATGATGGATTATGAAATCTAAGGGGGTGGGGGGGATCTTAACCTCCCATGATGGGGAGGTTAACATTTCAAAAATCTGAAACCCGAACCAAACCCGCCTCAAAAGCGGCCAATTTTAACGGAGGTGGGTTGGGGCGGGGGGGCGAGGGGAGGGGGGGGGACAGGCGAGTAACCTGCTCTTGAGAGGTATTTAAATATGTTAATGAGGTTACGTGCCTCAAAGTTTAACAGACGTTTAGATTCAATGGCTGCGGGCCGAGTTTCCCGAGGATCAGGAAACCTGGCAGCTGAACGGAGGCAAGAACGGCTGGATCCAGCAGGTAAGTGCCTTTCCAGCATTGCTTGTGGGCCAGGAGGAGCAGGAATGCTTCCCCGCGCCCCCCCATGCAAACCTACTTCCCCCTCCACAATCAGCCTCTCTCTCCATAATCTCTTCAACCCCCCCTCACGATCTCCCTCCCACCCTGCGATCTCTTCAACCTCCCCCGATCTCCCCGACCCACAATTTCTTCAACCCCCGCGACCTCCCCGACCTCTGATTTTTCAGACGCCCCCCCCACAATCTCCACAGCCCGATTTCTCTTCAACACCACCCCCCCTCCTCCAATCTCTCCCAACCTATGATCTCACTCCAACTCGTGATCTCTTCAACCACCGCCACACACCCTTGACCCACGATCTCCACTCCACCCCGACCCACAATTTCTCCAACCACCTCCCCCCCCCCCACCACCAACCACCACAATCTCTCCCTACCTCCCTCCTCTCTGCTCCCCAGCTGCGGCCTTCCCTCCCACCCCCATCCCCTTCCTCCCAACACCAAGCCAGCTCTCAATCTGCCCGGTTGCCGGCCAGGAAACAGGAGGAAAAGAATTTAAATTAGGCCCTGCCATTAACTTTGGCAGGACCGCCACGTTACCCTCATTTCCGGGTTTCCCAGTCACTAAGACCGCCCCCCCCACCACCCACCCGCCGGCCCCCCGCCAGTGCTCCCTAACTGCCTCCTTGTAAACATCGGGGTCCAAGAGATTGCTCTCAACTGACATTAAACTGACTGCATCATCCTTCTTTCCGTTCATGAACAAAGTGAACAAACTGCTGTACTCCCCCTCCCCTCCCCCAAATACATCACAATATCGCCGTACCGCTGCACCTTTCAATGCCATGCTCAATTACATTTTCAGCTCTTTTCTGAAGGAGTTATTCATCCCCAGTGCCATTGCTTTAGCTGGCCATCTGGTCCACACATGCACTACTCTGGGGAAAAGAAGTCTCCCAATTTCTGGTCCCACTTTAGGCTTATTATAAATTAATGCGCAATTTCTAAATCAAATAGTTATCTTACATCGACATCATCTATGCCGTTCAACATTTGAAAGACTGGGGAGAATGTTAACCCACCAGGTCGTCCGGGAGAGGGGCGGAGGGGAGATGGGGGGGGGACATAAAAATTCAAAAATGGGAAACCTGACCCCAATCCCCCCATCAACACGCCCACTTCCGGTTCTAATGGAGGTTGGTTGGGGGCGAGTGACTAACCTGCTCTCCAGAGGTGGGTCCCTAATTTAAATATTTTAATGAGGCTGTTGCCTCAAACTTTAGCTGTGTTTTAAAGTTAATGTCTGCGGGCCGAGTGTCCCAGGGCTCGGGAAACCCGGTAGTTGAAGGGAGGTGAAAACAGCCTTTCCAGCACTGCTTGTGAGCCAGGAGAAGCAGGAGTACTTCATTCTGGCCTGCCAAGCTAACCTCTTTCCCACTCCACGTGATCGGATTCCCTCCTCCTCGCAATCGGGCCCCCATGATCTCTCCATGATCTCCTCCCTGATCTATCTCCCTCCCTACCCCCATGTGTCCAGCCCATGATCTAGCCATGCCCCCTCCCCCCGCACCTATCTGCCACCCCCTACCCTGACCCATCCACGGCCCCCTGCTGTCATCCCGCCCCCACGCGCCTTTCCCCTGGCGCGTCTGTCATCGCGGAGCTGACCCAACCGGCAGTGGCGGGCGACCCAATTGCAATGATTAACAGCTATTTGTCAGATCCTTAACTGGCTTTTTTAACTTATTTTTAAATTTAACTGCATGGCCACGGCAACCAAGCTGCTCGGGAAGCACGTCAGTCAACCTGAGACGGGAGTTCAGTGGCCATTGCTCCAGCTGATTACTTGACAGCATCAAATGTGCGGTAAAAGCTCCCACCTGACAGAAGATCACTTTCCTCAGGCAGAAGCTGTTGCTTAGTCCATTTCCAACACAGATTCTGCAGGCTGCAAGTCTTTCCAGCAAAGTCTCCATCCAGTCTCACCTCTTTGGAAGAACTCTCTCACCATTGACAGAATGCTTCTGTCATTGGTACTTCACCTGCCATCTATTCCATCAACATGGGTGCTCTTTATACTCTCTCACCTTGGTCCTCAGAATCTGACCACGATCAGCCCCAACACCAGCAGCACCAGGCACACCAGTAGCACCAACAACAACAACACCAACACTCTCTGCAATCAAGTGATGCTGCATAGGACAGAGAGCATCAGCACCCAAGTACATTGCTGCCCGGGAGGCCTCATCATGGCCAGATTGAGTTAACTTTACGCTGTACACCCTGGCTGCCACATGATGCGCCAGGTTGGCACCACCTCACATCAACACCATAAAGCAACCCTACAATGACCAAGCCAATCCTTTCACACTCATCAGGGAAGGCAGAGTGATGGGGATGTGCTGAGAGCCACAGCAGGATGAGGTTGAATGTGGCTTTGTGCTAACGTTTCCTACTCTAATGAGATCATTGAATTGTTTGGAGCACTGCACCCAGGTCCTGCTGAACGCATCCCTGCTTGTGACCTCCTCTGCAATGTGCAGCCAGGCTGTTTTGGTCTCCTGGGGAGGTGTCTTCCACCCATGGGAAGGGAAGAGGTCCTCTCTGCGTGCTCTGACTCCCTCCATAGGCATGTGGAGGGAGTCATCAGAGAACATGGGTGTAGCCCTCTGCCTCTGAGCAGTCATTGCCAGTGTTTGCAGCAGTTCAATGCTGTAGTGCACTGGCAGCACTATGTTAGATGAAACTTCAAATGTAATGTGGCCATAGAAACATAGAAACATGGAAACTAGGAGCAGGAGTAGGCCATTCGGCCCTTCGAGCCTGCTCTGCCATTCAACGAGATCATGGCTGATCATCCAAACCCTAGCACCCGGTCCCTACACCGACAGCCATCCCACCCAAGCCCTATCCCCGTAACCCTGTAACCCCACGTATTTAATCCCCCCTAACACTAAGGGCCAATTTTTATCATGGCCAATCAACCTAACCCGCACATCTTTGGACTGTGGGAGGAAACCGGAGCACCCAGAGGAAACCCACGCAAACACGGGTCCCTTTAAAGATCCCACCTGAAAACACATCATGAATGATGTCACCAGATCCATTCCATTTAATTGGGCCGGGTAACGTGCCAGGCGGGCTTAATAGACCCCATTAATGTAAGTTCGTTTTCAGCAGCGGGTTGTAGCCAGCAGCAGGGTCGTGACCCACCATGGCCACCGCTCACACCAGACCCACCCAGGTAGGCAAAATTCTGGCCTTGGCCTTCAATCTTACCACAAACAGATTTAATGGGGGGGAATTTTAATCCCCTACAATGGGCAGCAGAGGTTTAGGGGTGGATAAAAATTTTAAATGGCGTAACGTGACCCCAACCCACCGTATATGTGCCTGCTGACAGTTTTACGGTGGCAGCTTGCATGGTGTGTCTGCGTCCCACTCTCAAGAGGCAGGACAGTTCATGATAATATTTAAATCCAGCTCCCATAGTGTAGTTGAGGGACTGATTTAAATTTAACGCTGGTCGTCTGGATTTCCTAGGACTCAGGAAACCCGTAAGCTAAACGGGGAGGGGAGCAGCCAGATCAAGCAGTTAAGTGCTTTTCACAGAACTGCTTGTGAGCCGGGAGGAGCAGGAGTGCTCCCCACAGCCCCTCAAGGAAGCCTTCTGCTGCAATCGGCCACCATCCCCTTCAAATCTGCGATCACATGCCTTATGACTAGCGAGCTATGGCTCCCTCCCGACACCCCACCCCACCCCCACCTCCACCCCTCTTATACCCTGCGATCTTTGCTGACCCCCGGCCCCCATCATGCCCGATTGCCGAGGACTGTCTCCAGCACCCTGTCGATCTGGCCGGCTGCTGGACGGGAAACAGAATTTAAAAATGTTAATGACGTCCCGCCATTAAAATCAGCAGGACCTCCGCCTTCCCGGGATTTCTGGGTTCCTCCCCTGCAATCCCGCTCCACCGCTCGCACCCCCCCCCCCACCCCGTAAATATCGGGGCCAATTAATCTCTGTTGGCATTCAAAATAAAGCACTGTGGTAAAAGCCATTGATAGCGTAACAGTACCAGTGTGCTTTTTGACTCGCCTGACTTCAGGTACATTATACATCGATCAAACCAAAATCTACATTGTATGAATAAAGATCATGGAAATCAGGACTCAGAATTCTTTTAGGTTTAAAACAGCAGGTAACAGAAGAGTCATTGCACAGATAAATTGCTTAAGGCAGCCAAGCATTCACAGCAGTATTCTTTATCCTCCTCAGTTGGTTCTTCGTATCACTGTGGAGCAGAACTCACCGCTTACTGGCAGGAAAAGAAGCAGTGTTGACGGTTAAGAACCAGGTTATTGTTTCCCCATTGGTGGCCTATTGTTGGTATTGAAATTCTTGCTCAGTACAAATATGCATAGGATGAGGCATGAACAGCTGTGAAATATGATTTGGATTGCCACAAGTGAGTTATGGTTAGTCTCGTGAGAGAGAATGAAAAATCATATTCAACGGGTGGTCACGACCTGAAACTCATCCTGTGGGGAATCACAGGCATGAATCTAAGTCCTATCACGATACAAACCAAAGTATTCATACACGTCATTGTTGAAATACCTACTCGTGCCCCTTTTATACAAATGTTCCCACTAAAAGGATGGTTAATGTAGTGCCTCTGCCACACAGTGCATTAGCACATTGTTCTTTCATCTCTGGGACCTGGGTTCAGCTTCAGCTTTGACTACTAGGCTGAAACTTTCCTCTATCTGCTAGGTTGTAATAGTCTTAAGTGAAATGGCTTTGGCCAGTCATACTTGGCACTACATTGAAAATCTCTCTTGGAAAGGTCAAGACGATGACTCCTGTGGGAAATTGAAATGTTACATTAGTGCAGTATCGGGATGCTGTTCTGAGGTTAGTGCAAAGGCATGTTATTGTTGTTGATTAGAAGGAGCTTTACTCTGTGATGGGCTGCAGTATGCCTGATCTGTGAGTGCTTAATACTGACACTTATATTCTCAGCAACTGCGCAACTAAATCATTTAATTATGAAGAAAAATAGGCATTCTCCCATTTCTTGTTAAGAATAATTTAATTGTGGCGTAAAATAAGAAACTCCTTTGTTCCATAATGCAAACAACCCTGAATGGGGGCAAATATCCACCTTTAATGGAGCACAGTGGACATAATTTCTGTTCTGCAGCACCGATAACCTTTAAGAGTATCCTCGACACTTAGCATCCACTTACCAGACAAAACTTGAAGGTCAGCATCATTTCCAGTTCTTGAGCTTCCAGGATTTTCCGCCAGGCAACGGTAGGACCCGCCATCCCCTGCCTGAAGCTGACTGATCACCAAGGACCCAGAGGGGAGAACAGCCACACGCGTGTCATCAGCATTTAGCTTCAGATCATTGCGGTTTTTCTGCCAATGAATGGAAGGCATAGGCTCACCGGTAACTTCACATTTCAGTAGGGCAATGTCTCCTGCATAAGCAGAGACGGGCTCTGTCTGTGAGATGAATCTCAGTGGACCTAGAAAAAAGTAAGACAGATATTTATTAGACATTGTTAAAAGTTGATGGATAAAGGTCAAATCCTTTGCAATCACAGTGATGGCATGATATGAGGATTATTGGCTGTAGGTAGCACTTGCTTTGTTGATTTCAGTGGAGCAGAACTTTATAATGTTACAATATAGTAACATAGAGATAGGAACAGGAGTAGGCCATTCGGCCCTTCGAGCCTGCTCCGCCATTCAATGAGATCATGGCTGATCCTCGTCTGAGATCATAGCTGATCTTACCAGTTCAGTACCCCGTCCCCGCCTTTTCTCCGTAACCCTTAATCCCCTTAGCCTTCAGAAATATATCCAATTCTCTCTTGAAAATATTTATTGAATTAGCCTTCACAGCCCTCTGTGGCAGGGAATTCCACAGGCTCACCACTCTTTGAGTGAAGAAATTCTTCCTCATCTCTGTTTTAAATGATTTGCCCGCTATTTTTAGACTGTGGCCCCTGGTTCTGTGCTCCCTGGCCATTGGAAACATTCTCTCTGAATTCAGCCTGTCCAGGCCTGCCATAATTTTATATGTTTCGATGAGATCCCCTCTCAATCTTCTAAACTCCAGTGAGTACAAGCCCAAACTATTTAATCTCTCTTCGTAGGTCATTCCCGCCATTCCAGGTATCAGCCTGGTGAATCGCCGTTGCACTCTTTCCATGGCAAGAACATCCTTCCGCAGATGGGGCGACCAAAACTGTACACAATACTCCAGATGCGGTCTCACCAGCACCTTGTACAGCTGTAGTAAGGTATCCCTATTCCTATACTCGAACCCCCTTGATATGAAGGCCAACATACCATTTGCCTTCTTAATCGCCTGTTGCACCTGCATGCTCTCCTTCAGTGACTGGTGCACAAGAACACCCAGGTCCCTCTGCACTTCCCCATCTCCCAATCTATTGCCGTTTAGATAATAATCTACCCTCCTGTTTTTACCCCCAAAGTGGATAACCTCGCATTTATCCACATTATAGTGCATCTGCCACGTATCCGCCCATTCCCCCAACCTGTCCAAATCGCACTGTAGCCTCCTGACATCCTCATCAGAGCCCACCCCTCCTCCTAGTTTAGTGTCGTCAGCGAATTTGGAAATATTGCATCCAATTCCCTGATCCAGATCATTTATATATATTGTGAACAGCTGGGGTCCCAGGACAGATCCTTGCGGCACCCTGCTGGTCACTGCCTGCCACTCTGAAAACGAGCCGTTTATTCCAACTCTCTGTTTTCTATCCGCCAGCCAGTTCTCTATCCACGTTAATACTTTGCCCCCAATCCCATGAGCCTTAATTTTGCATGACAATCTTTTGTGTGGAACCTTATCGAAGGCTTTCTGGAAGTCAAGGTACACCACATCCACTGGCTCTCCCCCATCTATTTTACCAGTTACTTCCTCAAAAAATTCCAGCAGATTAGTCAAACACGATTTACCCTTTGTAAATCCATGTTGACTCTGTCCGATCCTTTCCCCATTTGTCAAGTGCTCCGCTATTTTATCCTTAATAATGGACTCTAGCATTTTGCCCACAACCGATGTAAGGCTTACTGGTCTATAATTCCCTGCTTTCTCTCTACCCCCCTTTTTAAATATTGGGGTAACATTAGCTACCCTCCAATCCACGGGTACTGTTCCCGAGTCAATGGAGTTCCGGAAGATGATCCTTAGAGCATCTGCTATCTCCAGGGCCACCTCCTTAAGTACCCTAGGATGTAGTTTATCAGGCCCCGGGGATTTGTCGGCCTTCAGTCCCCTCAACTTACCCAACACCATATCCCTAGAGATACTAATTTCTGTCAGCTCCTCCCTCTCATTAGTCCCTATGTTTGCCGATATTCCTGGGAGGTTATTTGTGTCCTCCTTTGTGAATACAGAACCAAAGTATGAGTTTAATTGGTCTGCCATTTCCTTATTCTCCATTATATATTCTCCCGAATCGGACTGCAGGGGACCGACTTGGGATTTTACCAGTCTTTTCCTCCTGATATACCGATAAAAGCTTTTGCAGTCTGTCTTTATTTTTGCTGCAAGTTTACTTTCGTATTCTATTTTCCCCTTCCTGATTAATCCCTTTGTCCTCTTCTGCTGTATCCTGTACTGCCCCCAATCTTCCGGTCTGGTGCTTTTTTTTGCCAGTTGATATGCCCTTTTTTTTGATTTTATGCTGTCCCTAATTTCCCTCGTTATCCACGGTTGAGTCACCTTTTTAGGTTTATTTTTATGCCAAACCGGTATAAACATGTTCTGGAATTCTTCCATTCTATCTTTGAATGCTTGCCATTGTCTATCCACTGTCAATCCCCCCAGAAACACCACCCAATCAATCTTACCCAATTCCCGTCTCATACCCTCGTAATTCCCTTTATTTAAGTTCTGGACCTTAGTCTCTGATTCAATTTCCTCACTCTCCATCTCGACTGAGAGCTCGATCATATTATGATCGCTCTGACCCAAGGGGCCTCGTACAAGAAGATTGGTGATAAGTCCCTTCTCATTGCACAATACCCAGTCTAAAATGGCCTGATCTCGAGTTGGCTCCTCGACATATTGGTCCAGATAACCGTCCCGAAAACATTCCAGGAATTCCTCCTCCTCAGAATTTTTACTAATTTGGGTAGTCCAATCAATATGTAAATTAAAGTCACCCATGATGACAGCTGTGCTCTTATCGCACGCTTCTCTAATTTCCCTTTTTATGCCTTCCCTCACCTCCATATTACTATTTGGAGGCCTATATATCACACCCACTAACGTTTTTCTCCCCTTGCTATTTCTCATTTCTACCCATACAGATTCCGTTTCATCCGAGTTAATATCCTTCCTTTCCATTGCATTAATATGGAAGCGGTCTACACAAAATGCCTCTTAACTATTGTCGAACTAGCAGTATCAAAGCATAACATGCATTAGAAGAAGTAACTGGGAGATGCAGTGAATGTACAAATACCTTTTGAGCATTAGGGTAGATAATTATTCAGAGGACTGAGCAGTATAGTGGGTTAGCACATTGTCCTTTCAAGTGCAGCTCGAGCTCAAATCCAGACCAGACTATTGGTAAAGCCCAGAATGAGAACGGGCCATTTGGTCATCAAGTATTGTCCATCCAAGTCAATATATGATTACTTGGACTACATTATGGCCTTCTTCCTCACCCTGTTGGTGTGAAGATCTTACATTGAATGAGTTTACAATATCCCAACCTAATTGCTATTTGGGCAAAAGTCCGCAGCACAAAACTGGCAACAATTTCCCATAATTTGATACTAATTTAGCAATCTCATTCAGAGAAACCATAAAGAAAGCTGATGTGGGAGTGGAAGTGTTGCATTGATGCAAACAGTGCTGTTCTTCGAAAGCTTAGAATTAAGGTATCTCATTGGGGCAAAATAGAATGAAATTTACTCTGCATCCTGACACATGAGTGATTGGTGCCAGATGTCGAAAATGGAAAAAATATTCCATTACCAGCATTAACCTCCTACACCCTGAGGAGAACCAAGAAAAAAGCCCAAGAAAACAAATCACATTTCTGACTATTCAGTAGAATACCTGTCTCTTTAATAGGCTTAATTTCTTCTTGTCAGCCAAACTGGTTAACAACTATATTAAAATAGTGCACAAAGACATTTTATGGGACCACATTAACTAATACACTACCAGAGGAAATTAAATCCATAAAAGTTATGATGAAGTGGCATATTCAGCTAATGTAAATTTTACATATAAATTAATATGGCTAACAGGTAATACTTAGCAACTAAAAAAAGGCTCAACTCATAAATTTGAATTGGATTTTCTCATTATCTCTTGAACATGTCCAACGAGGCAACTGTAGACAGTAGATTTTCTTTGTTTACTTTCACTTACATAGTAACGTAGGGGGTCATTTTAACCCCCCAAAATGAGTGGGTTGGGGTCAGGTGAGATATAAAAAATGTTTAAATCTCAAACCCAACCACAACCCGCCTCCAACTCACCCACTTCCAGGTTAAACGGAAACGGGACAGGGGACGGACGGCCAACCCGCTCCCAGGAGGTGTGTTGGCTATTTAAATATTAAAATGAGGCTGGTTTTAACCTTGGCCGGCTGGGTTTCCCAGGCCTCGGGAAACCCGGCAGCTCAAGGGAGGCGAGGACAGCTTCGGGGAAAAGGTAAGTGCCTTTACAGCACTGCTTGTGGGCCAGGAGGAGCAGAAGTGCTTCCTCTCAGCCCACCAAGATTACCTGTTTCCCTGTCATCAGATTCCCCCCCCCCTCCAATCCAAAGACACCCCCCCGGGATTGGGGATCAGAGCCCCTCCCCAATGCTCCCACTAACACAGCAGCAGGTTCCTTACCAGCTTCTGTGACCTCCCCCGGAGTGCCTACCGCCAGACAGGGAGCCAAGTCTGTCAATCAGGCTGACCTCCAGGAGGGGGTCCTGTAGAAAAAAAAAGACGCACACTGTGGAGTGTGCGGGGAAACCCAGACTTCCGGGTTCCCCGACCGAAACTCCCCCCCCCCGTCAATATCAGGGCCATAGTTAGTGTTTCAGGCAGGAGGAGACCTTTGATCCATTGAACCCACCTGTCCACAGTACAGGAAACTTTCGATTAACCGGCCCCTAAATAACCGGAACACTCTATCCACCGGCAAAATTCAGGAGTCGGTTCAGGTAACTTTTTTTACTTTTATTACTTTTTTTACTCCATTTGTTGCTGTGCAAGGGTGTAGCTGAAGCTTTAACTAAGCTACAGAGACGCTTGAAACTTGTGGCCATTGTTCTGAAGCTGTTGCTACAGGGTTTGTTGCTTTATACGGAGCTCTGAGCTCCGTATCTTTTACTATAGCGTTCGGTTATCC
Source organism: Somniosus microcephalus (assembly GCF_052327205.1). Lineage (NCBI taxonomy): Eukaryota > Metazoa > Chordata > Chondrichthyes > Squaliformes > Somniosidae > Somniosus > Somniosus microcephalus. Next base: position 328,540,990 of record NC_140988.1, read on the forward strand.
GGAATTGTTGATGAACTGGCACCACATCAGTCCTGTCCGTGCCGGATACCAGAAAGTTTCCTATATTGCCTTGGTGCATTTCCATGAACCCTAAATCCCATTTGTTGACAAGAACCTGTCTAGTTCCTTCCTGAAACCCATTAAGGTTTCTTTTCCCACCGCGTGTGCTGGTAATCTGTTAGACATACTTACCACCCCTTTGATAAAACTGGTCCTCCTGCAATTCCTATTTTCATTTGTTGTCCCACGTTTGTAAATATGAACCCTTGTGCTTAAATTCTGTACTTAGCAGAAAAACATACGTGAATCCAATTTGTCCAAACCTATCGAAGAACCGTTCCTCCAGGTCCCCGGCAGTGGCCTCCTGCCACTCAGAATCCTGCTCCTGCCCACTGTCCAGCTACTGCTTCCCAGCCGGGTTTGGGTGGGAGACTGACAGGGCCAAGGAGGTTAAAATCTCCTGGGCCTGGTGCTGCGGAGGGCTGGACAGTTTGCCTTCCGTCTCAGCCCCCTAGCTGTTTGAGTCCTGCCAGAGAGTTTAAATTGGGGCTTAGAGCAACTCTCTGCTCATCTCTGAATAGTGAAATTGGATCTTTAATATCCTCCTGTATCACAAGAAGGGGCCTCACTTTGGCATCTCAGCTGAAGGACAGCACCTCTGGCAATCCAGCATTCCTTCAATACTGCACTGTGAAGCAATCCACAAGATGTTTCTGATAGCAAAATACTGCGGATGCTGGAAATCCGAAATAACAACAGAAAATGCTAGAAAAACTTAGCAGGCCAGGCAACATCCGTAGAGAGAGAAACAGAGTCAGCGTTTCAGGTCAAAGACCGTTCCTCGAGCTTATGCTGAGCTTCCGTAGAACAATGCAAGAGGCCAAGGACGGTGAGGTCTGAGTGGGAATGGAGCGGTGAATAAAGTGACAGGCGACCGGAAGCTCGGGGTCACCCTTACGGACTGAACGGAGGTGTTCCGCAAAGCAGTCACCCAATCTGCTTCCGACATGTCTTCCTTTTTCCTCAACCGAGGATTCCCCTCTACCGTGTCCATTCTATCTCCCGCACTTCTGCCCTCACCCCTGCCTGTCCCTCCCGGAACCACGATAGGGTTCCCCTTGTCCTCACCTTTCACCCCAGCAGCCTCCACATTCAACGGATCATCCTCCACCATTTCCGCCACCTCCAACGTGATCCCACCACCAAACGCATCTTCCCCTCCCCTCCCCTTTCAGCATTCCGTAGGGACCGCTCCCTCCGAGACACCCTAGTCCACTCCTCCATCACCCCCAGCACCCCTTCCCCTGGCACCTTCCCGTGCAAGTGCAGGAGATGCAACACCTGCCCTTATACCTCCCCCCTTCCCACTGTCCAGGGCCCCAAACACCCCTTGCAGGTGAAACAGCGATTTACTTGTACTTCTTGCAATCTAGTATACTGTATTCACTGCTCATGATGTGGTCTCCTCTACATTGGGGAGACCAAACGCAGATTGGGTGACCGCTTTGCGAAACACCTCCATTCAGACCGTAAGGGTGACCCCGAGCTTCCGGTCGCCTGTCACTTTATTCACCGCTCCATTCCCACTCAGACCTCACCGTCCTTGGCCTCTTGCATTGTTCCACGGAAGCTCAGCATAAGCTCGAGGAACAGCACCTCATCTTCCGATTAGGCACTTTACAGCCTTCCGGACTCAATATCGAGTTCAACAATTTCAGATCATAATCCCGGCCTCTATCATATTTTTATATATTTTTTATCCACACTTTTGGTTTGTGCCTTTTCCTTATTTTTTTCTCTCCCACATGGCAGCTGTCTTTCATTCTGCCAGTGCATTTCACACTTCATCTAGAGCCATCCTTTGTCTCTTTACTTGTCCTATTACCATCTCGTCTCGCCTTGAATATCTCTTAATGTCTCCTCACCCCTCCCAGACCTTCCCTTTGGTTCTTTCACCCCCTCCCCCATTTCCCAGCCCCCAAACTTGCTTCTTAATCTGCTTAATTTCCTGCTTTTTTCTCCATCCTGACGAAGGGTCTTCGACCTGAAACGTTAACTCTGTTTCTCTCTCCACGGATGTTGCCTGGCCTGCTGAGTTTTTCCAGCATTTTCTGTTGTTATTTCACAAGATGTTTATGATGTCTTTGAGTTCAGTCATTTCCAATATGACTATTTCAACTGAGATGACAATTGCTGAGCAGCAACCACTGTGCTTTCACGCAGGTCCAGCAGTGTCTGCAGTAGCGATAATTATGTAGAGCAACATGAATTAGACTTGAACAGGGTAAAAGTGAACCACATACAAACAAGAGTATCGGCAGGTGTCTCCAAACCAACAGTGGGATTAGCAGGTTGTGAGATCCTGTCTGTGATAAGATTAATTGGATGCCAGTTTCTGCCCTTACACATTTATCTAGTGATGGAATCTGAGTTCGCTGGCTTTGACAAGGTTTTTCAAACAGAAGATTAGAATACACCTAAAGTGCTATTTGGTCTGGAGCCCAGAATGAAAAGCATAGACTGGGAAGCAATATCTTAGAGACTGGGTTTGAATCCAATCCAGACTGACGGAATGAAATTCTCTTCTATCTTCCTGTTGTAAGAGTCACGATGAAATAAATGTGACCAAACTCAACCCATTTCTTAGTTGATGTGAGCATACAGCTCAAACGATCAGAGAATAAGACTTCCTTTGGAGTCTTATGTTATTAACATGGCAGTTTCCTATTAAGATATACGTGTATTGTGTCATGCATTTGTACTGCAGCTGAATTTTCTTGATCTTATGCTTAAGGTAACAATATATGCTTTGGTACTGAGCTATAAATTATACGATTGCTACCCACCACCCCCTCCCCTCCCCCCGCCTCCGCCACACATGTACGCACCCACTCTCACAGATCTGTTGAATTTCCCATTCATAGTCATATCATTCTATATTCATATCTTTTCATAGATGGGACATAATGCCTAGAATGGCTGCAAGTACAAATGAGTAAGAAAAGCCTTTCTCATTAGTACAACAAACCCCTGTAATACATTGCCTGTTATGAATAGATTACTACACCCCAGCATTCATCTTTAGACAACAATGTAAGTCACTTTAGTTTTGAAGTGAAAGTAGGCCAGTGGTGCAGCACCGTTTCTGTGACATTCAATCAATCCCCTCCACAAAGTGACAGCTAGTTCACAATTTCACACATACGCAATGCAACTTTTACTTTCAATAGTGTGAAATATCAAACGTGTGATCATGAGAATCTGTTGAGCGAACTGAACACCGTTCACCCCCTTGAGTTAACCTTTCTGGTACTGCAGGTGATGCAGATTTGTCTGTTGCTCGACACCACTGACAAATAGACTCATTTGGCAGAATTCCTCCAGTGTTGGATGCCCCTTTTTAGGCATCACAGAATGAGCTGGTGGCTTCAGGGATTTGGTCTGCTCAGTTTCTGTGCTTTCAGTTGGCTGAAGGCTAGCCTCGAACAACAACTGAACTGTTTCTGGAATGTTGTTCCCACCTCAAAAATGTAAGACACATGTTTTAAATACATTTTTGTGATGAAAATAAAGTACAGAAAACAGAAATGTGTTGCATTAGATAGCAAAAAGCAACAAAAAAAAATCAGACAGAAAGAGAATGCTAAAAAATGGGGAGGAAAAGGAAGGAAGCAGAATTTAATTGTTTCAAATTGTTTCTTTTTAAATTTTAATTGTATTTGATCATGCTTATCTTAGTAATTTAAGGCTAATTTTACATTAATTCAGCTACTCCTGAGAGGATCTGAGTAGGATTATGTTTTTTGATATAATAATGAGATGTAGATGTTACTGGCAAGATTACATTTATTGCCCAATCCCAGTTGGCCTGAAAATGTGGTTGCGGAATTCTCCCTGAACCGTCGTGGTGCTTGGTGTCAGGTAGTGAATTGCAGAATTTGATCCAACGACTCTGAAGGTACACCAATACAGTCCAAGTCAGGATGGTGTATGATCTGAAGGGAAGCTTGCAGGTGATGGTGTTCCAGTGGCATTGATGCTTTCGCCCTTCTCAGTGGTGCGACTTGGCCACAAAATCTAGGCTGACACTCCAGTGCAGTGCTGAGGGAGTGCTGCACTGCTGGAGGTGCCGTCTTTCGGATGAGATGTTAAACTGAGGCCCCGTCTGCTCTCTCAAGTGGGTGTAAAAGATCCCACGGCACTATTTAGAAGAGGAGCAGGGGAGTTCTCCCCGGCATCCTGGCCCACATTTCTCCCTCAGCCACACCAGTAAAAACAGATTATCTGCTCATTATCACATTGCTGTTTGTGGGAGCTTGCTGTGTGCAATTTGGCTGCTGTATTTCCTACATTACAACAGTGACTTCACTTCAAACAGGACTTCATTGGCTGTAAAAATGCTTTGAGACGTCCTGAGGTTGTAGAGGTCACAGTGCTGTCAGCAGGTTTGTTGAGTTGCTGCAGTACATTTTGTAGATACTACACAATTCAGTCACAATTTACCAGTGGTGAAGTGGGCCGATACTGAATTCAATGGCAGCAATAGGCGATCAAGTGGACTGTTGCGGCTGTGCTCAATACAGGTGAGTGTTGAGTCTTCCATCACGGTCCTGACTTGAGCCTTATAGATGGTGGAGAGGCATTGAGGGGTCAGCAGACCAGCCATGTCTCACCGAGTACCCAGTCTCTACCCTCCTTTTGGTAGCCATGGTGTTGATATGATGACCAGATTCTGGAGAGGTCCCAGCGGATTGGAAAACCGCAAATGTAACTCCCCTATTCAAGAAAGGAGGGAGACAGAAAGCAGGAAACTATAGGCCAGTTAGCCTAACATCTGTCATTGGGAAAATGCTGGATTCCATTATTAAGGAGGTAATAGCAGGACATTTAGAAAATCATATTACAATCAAGCAGAGTCAACATGGTTTTATGAAAGGGAAATTGTGTTTGACAAATTTACTAGAGTTCTTTGAGGATGTAACGAGCAGGGTGGATAAAGGGGAACCAGTAAATGTCGTGTATTTGGATTTCCAGAAGGCATTCGATAAGGTGCCGCATAAAAGGTTACTGCACAAGATAATAGTTCACGGTGTTGGGGGTAATATATTAGATTGGATAGAGGATTGGCTAACTAACAGAAAACAGAGAGTCGGAATAAATGGCTCATTTTCAGGTTGGTAAACTGTAACTAGTGGGGTGCCACAGAGATCAATGCTGGGGCCTCAACTATTTGCAATCTATATTAAAAACTTGGATGAAGGGACTGAGTGTACTGTTGCCAAATTTGCTGATGATACAAAGATAGGTGGGAAAGCAAGTTGTGAGGAGTACACAAAGTGTCTGCAAAGGGATATAGATAGGTTAAGTGAGTGGGCAAAAATTTGGCAGATGGGGTATAATGTGGGAAAATGTGAGGTTATCCACTTTGGTAGGAAGAATAAAAAAGCAAAATATTATTTAAATGATGAGAGAGACTACAGAATGCTGTGATACAGAGAGATCTGGGTATCCTCGTACATGAAACACAAAAAGTTAGCGTGCAGGTACAGCAAGTAATTAGGAAGGCAAATGGAATATTGGCCTTTATTGCAAGGGAGATGGAGTATAAAAGTAGGGAAGTCTTGCTACAACTGTACAGGGCATTGGTGAGACCACACCTGGGCCTAGAAATTCAGTGGTGTTAGCGCCCACTTAGCGCCTAAAGAGGTCTTTTGCGCCGGCGCTGTTGGTAGCCTGGAATTCAGTGTAGCGCAAATGGTGGCGTTAGCCGGTAGCGCTGCGCCGGCACCGATGACGTCATCGGTGTGCGCAGCGCCCCGGTTCCAACGCGATGCCGGCCCGACGCCCAAATTCAGTTTCCGCCGCCTCTCCCGTAGCGGGCGCAAAGAGCGTTTGTAAAACGGGGCCTTGCAGCTCCGAGAGGCCGGGGCGTAAAGGTGGAGGTGCGGCCGGCCGCTTTCCCGGCGGCCGCTTGGCCGCACCTTCCTCCCCGGACTCCCACACCACCCCCCCCGCGGCACTGGTCTCTGACCCCCGCAAGCCCGGCACTTCTCCGTGGTGCCGGGCTCATTTGCCGGGGGAATCCAGCGGCGATCTCACGGCTGCAGGCAGCTCCTCCTTAAGAGAAGGAGGAGGCCTGCAGTACCCCAGCCTGCCGCACCGCATCGGGTGGCGCTGCGGCAGCTGGACGCCTGAAATTGACTTTCAGCGCCCCAACCGGAGGCGGCCAAACCCTGCAATAGCGCCCGCCTCCGTCTTGGGGCGCTGCAACTGAATTTCAGGCGGGCGCTACGGGAATCCGGGCGTGCGCTAACTTTCGGGCGCTAAAGACCTGGCGCGGCGATAGCGAATTTCTAGGCCCATTGCGTACAGTTTTGGTCTCCTTATTTAAGGAAGGATATATTGCATTGGAGGCAGTTCAGAGAAGGTTCACGAGGTTGATTCCTGAGTTGAAGGGGTTGTCTTATGAGGAAAGGTTGAGCAGGTTGGGCCTATGTTCATTGGAGTTTAGAAGAATGAGAGGTGATCTTATTGAAACATATAAGATTCGGATGGGGCTTGACAGGGTAGATGCAGGGAGGATGTTTACCCTCGTGGGGGAATCTGGAACTGGGGGCATAGTTTCAGAATAAGGGGTTGCCCATTTAAAATGGAGATGAGGAGGAAGTTATTCTCTCTGAGGGTCATGAATCTTTTGAATTCTCTACCCCAGAGAGCTGTGGAGGCGGAGTCATTGAATATATTCAAGGTGGAGATAGACAGATTTTTGAGCTACAGGGGAGTCAAGGGTTATGGGGAGTGGGCGGGAAAGTGGCGTTGAGGCCTAGATCAGATCAGCCATGATCTTATTGAATGGCAGAGCAGGCTCAAGGGGCCGAATGGCCTACTCCTGCTCCTATTTCTTATGTTCTTATGTTCTTATGACCCCAGGCTATTTATGGTGAAGAACTTAAAGATGGGGCTGTCATTCAAGGTCAGGGGGAAATGGCTAGACTTTTTCTTGTTGGAGATGGTCACTGCCTGGCATTTATGTGGTGTGCATGTTACCTGCCACTTGTCAATATTATTACTGTAATAGTTTCAGTTTCACGGTGCAGGAGCTGAAAGCAAATGAAGCCATTCAGCCTCAGAGTTTCCCTGTGAGTAGTCTAAAGTGTTAAATCTGCTGACTGTATTGCTGCTGAATCAGTTCTTCATCTGTCATTACCATCTGATTCTCTATCCTTAAAACTGTCAAGTCAACTAACACGGTCTTGCTCCAACATTGAGCTTACACCCTTTAGCAGTAAAGAAACTGTCGGCTTCTCTTCACTCAAAATTCACAGAGTCAGCATTCACTGCCAGAGGTGACACCTCACTCCACAAATTAACAGGTTCCTGTGAACAGCTCCTTCTCCAAAGCTGAAAATCAAGCGGCTTTCTAACCTTGAAAGCAAACCCTTATGTCCTTTCTTCCCAATTAAATGCAAAAGAACTTACTAGCTTCCAATTTGTCCACCCTCCTCATTATTTTGATATCTGGAATCACATTTCCTTTCACACTTGTCTTAGCAGAAGACTAAACTGGAAGAAAGTCTAAAGTTTTGTGACGCACTTATTGATCTCCCTCTCCTCCTGTATTTTACATTTCTAATTCACTCTGGACCCAACATTTGCCTTCAAATGAATAATGGGAGAAATACATGTTTTGCATCATAATAAATAACTCCCTAAAATAATCACAGAAGCATGTGGTTTTGAAAGGTGCACTTCGTGAGGATGCCATTCCATTTGTGGCAACAAAAACCTAGCAAATAATCATGGCATGACTGCATTAACCATCCTTTACTGCTTCTCAAGCATGCTGATGATCTGCTTCTCCATTTCATTCCAATGTGCATTTCAAAAAGTTTGTTCTTTCAGTGTGGGATATGTAGTTTTTTGTAAAAACATCTGTGCAAGGGAAATATCCCAGTTTACCAAAGAGGCCTTGCAAGTCATAGAATCATCGAATTATACACCACAAAAGGAGGCCATTCGGCCCACCGTGCTCTTTGAAAGAGCTGTCCAATTAGTCCCACTCCCCTGCTCTTTCCCCATAGACCTGAAAATGTTTTCCCTTCAAGTATTTCTCCAATTCCCTTCTGAAAGTTACTATTGAATCTGTTTCCACCACCCTTTCAGGCAGTGCATTCCAGATGATAAGTCCTGATAATTCATGCAAATAGAGTGAAGCAGTTTGATCTTTGGTGGGGGCTGCGGGGGTGGTGGGGGCAGGTGGTAGGGCAGTCTATGAACGCACAATGGAGGTGGTGCCTGGTAATATATGACTGGAAGAACCACCTGTCTCTCAGTCACCTGAAGAAGTTGGTTGAAGTTCCATAATACATTACATAATTTAAAGAACATGACATGGGTGACCCATGATCATTACTGTAAAGTAACGGCACAGGACACAAGTGGACAGGAAGGAATGTAGCAGTTGTAAAACGCTATGGGGGTGATTTTGTCAATGGGGAGCTTTTGGAGGCGGGACTCCCACTTGTCGGGTTTCAGTCCCGCCTCCAACAACTTCTGGCCAACCTATGCTATTTTCCCTTGATTGGCCTTGTTAAGCCCGCCCAGCGGGCTTAGCAGGCCAATTATGAGAAAGCCAGTTGCAGAGAACGTCAACGTATGACGCATCATCTGTCAAAAATGTTTGACAGCTGCATTGTCATCGTTTGACAGCTCTGTGAAGCTGTCAAACAGTGACATTCTATGTAGTTTGAATTCAAGACCTCATCAAACTTCTTTCTTATGCAGAAATGAAATGGTTGTTGCATCTGAGAGTGTAACGGCCATCTGTCATCTCCAACGCAGAGGTCCGAGGCTCTCCGCATACAAACCCACTGAAGCCTGCAGGGCGAAACAAAGGTAAGTACACTTTAACTAACACTTTGCACTTACCTCAGATACTCATCTCTCCACTCTTGCACCCATCACTTACCTTCACAGCACACTTTTGCACCCCCCCGACCCCCGCAGGCCCCCTACTCGCCTCGCTGAGCTGGCGGGTTTCGCAGCCTTTGGGAAGCCCGCACTTGTGAGGGCAAAAAGGGGATAATCCTATTTTCTGCCTGTTAACTACCTTTTAACAGGCAGTTAATAGGCTTTAATCCCTTCCCGCCTCCAAGGAGACGGGACCAGATGCGGGACGGCTACCCGCCTCCCAGGAAGAAGACACGGAGGCGGGTTGGGGGCGGGTTGGTCATCCACCCCCAAATTATGCAATTTTCCCGGCAGTCCCGCCTCCAGACCCGCCTCCCCAGGGCTGGCAAGATCGCGCCCTATATACACGAAAAGCAACATGCTGAATCTTAGCAAAAATGTAGGAATTAAAATATTAAGCATGGTTATGCAAAGAACATTATGGAAAGAGATATGATCGCCAGTTTTTCACCAGCTCAGTGTAGGGATTGATGCGCCATCAATTACTCAAAAGACTGAGGTTAAGCGAGTAACAATCAGGCTTTTATTAACTAAAGAATGAAGGTCTAGTCTCGAGTGGTCGACCCGTCCAGAATACTAAGGGACTGGGAGGAGTCAGCCGAGGCATGTCCAGACCTGTACCTAGTGGAATACACATACACATACAGACAGGTATAACAGTGGTTTACCACAGGGATATAAATTAAACTTCAGAGCTCCTGGCAAACCTCGGAGCACTTATCGCAACATTATGCACTCCCAGCCCATGGTTGTTCCGCCCAAAGTGGTAGAGGTAGTTTTTTTCCCATGCCGTTGGAGGAAGAAGTGCAGGTGGGAACAAACATGGCCCACCAACAACACACTTTTTTGCATTTGTAGCCTGTACCAACCTACCCCCAACATTGGCAAACTGTCCAGCAAGAAATGTTAAAGTCGTGGGCAAAATTGCATCCGCACAATTGCTTCAAAGTTTGCAATCATGACTGTTGCAGCAATTTTAACCAACAACCGCCTTCACACGCTACAGTGGCAGCCTTGACATACTGAGGAGCCACTTCCACTGGAAGTAACTCACAATATAAATGTGACATGATATTAACGTCCTCGCAGTAAATATTATATATACTCACAAATTGTTAGTGAGTGATTGGGTTGAAAGATGAACTGTACTATCAATATGGATTCAATGACATATTGAGCTATTTCACCGTGATCTGCACGATCTTTTATCATTATAAATGAAACCTCACAAGTCATCAACATTTGGTTTTCTTCCTCTTCTCCTGCTGATATTTCAAAGAGTACACACAGCAGCTCTGTTTTACAGTAGAAACATTGCTTAGAGAGCATTTAATTGTGAGTTCTTCCTAATTGCATATTCCTAAGGGGAACATAATGTTTAATGGTAAGTGAATTGTGTAGCTGGAAGGAACTCACTGTCAGTTGACTCCTTTCCTCCTTCCTATAATTAAACTTCAGAGAAAGACATACAGTATAATGAATAATATTCTTACTGTATTAAATGGAATGCAACTCATCGGACTTCCATATACCTTAAAGTAAGGCAAGCAACAACAACAATTTACATTTATATAGTACCTTTATAGCAAGAAGAAGACCCAAGGCGCTTCACCGAAACGTAATCAGCCAAAAATTGACAGCGAGCCAAAGAGGGAGATATTAGGAGCAGTGCCTAAAATCTTGGTCAGAGAGCTGGGCCTTGAGGAGGGTGTTAAAGGAAGAGAGAGAGGTGGAGAGACGGAGAGGTTTAGGGAGGGAATCCCAGAGCTTAGGGCCTAGATGGCTGAAGGCACAGCCGCCAGTGACAGGGTGAAGGGAGTGGGGGATGCACAAGAGACCAGAGTTTAAGGAATGCAGAGTTCTTGAAGGGCTGCAGGACAAACTCAAAAATACAGTGTGAGATGGCTTTTCTTTCCTGGCTGCACATACATTAAAAAGAAAAGCAGATCTGCATTACTAGCTGTATTCCACCAATGGGCTTCAGAGGCTAAGGGCAGAGATTTGTTAGCTAATGGCATGTCACTTTGGTAAAAGTGCACTGGCAAGCCCTTACTGACCTGTCTGTCTCCTATACAGAGGAGTAATAAATGTAGGCAAGCGTCAAAGAGTAGATGGTTTGTATCATTTTTTCCCCCCAGAATGTATACATGGGATTGAGGGGGAGAAATTCAGCATCGCCCCATTTGGGGCGCAATTATCGGCCGGGCAGAAAGATTAGCGTCTGGCACTAATTATCGCCTCCGACCGCAAACTTGGCTTTTATCGCCCCTGGAGGTGATTGGAGCGCTAAATCAGGCGCTACACACCTGTCTTAAGGCGCAAAGGCCGAGGAGCGAGGTCCTACCTCAGAGCACTGGCGAAGCTCATGTGATGTCAGTCAGCAATGGAACACAGACACACTGGCGCCAGCCAGTTCTTAAAGGGGAGGGTCGATCTTGCTCTCCATCCACACTCTGCTCATTGCAGCCTTGAATCTTGGCCTGGAGAGACCTGTACATCAAATCTGCTGGAAAGAACAATGGAGAGACCCAGGGAAAGAGCTCAGAGTGCAGCCCCCATAGTCTCTTTTAAATCGATGCAAGGAAGATCAAATCAGAAAGAACCTGCAAAGTGCTGCTCAATACCCAAAACTCCTCAACACAGCTTTGAATATCTCCTGCAGTCTCTCTCTCTCACTCAGATTGCGTGGTGCAAAAATTTCGCCGACAAAAAAAGGTAGGAAGCGTCACCTTTAAATAACGCTCCCCCAGTCCCTTCCCGACTGCAAAATGCTCCCCTCAACCTGTTGTTGCTAGCGGCAGGCGGTAAGACAGGGGGTGTCACGCAATATCCGGTCCGGGGCGCTAGTGGGGCGTTGCACATTCGACTGACGTCACGATCTGCCGGCGCAGGAGATCGTGGCGGTAGTGTTTAGCGCCGCCTCAAAAAGTCTAGTTAATTTCGTGAGCGGCGCAAACATCGCCGCACATGGGTGCTAGTTGCTTTGCGCCCCATTAGCGCACTCTTAAGGCGCTAACAGGAGGCGCAAACCAACCAAATTTTTCCCCCTGAATTTTTGGACATGTCAAAGAGGGAGACATGGCCATGCCAGAATGGAGAATTCCAATCAGGAACAGCACAGCCAGATGTACAGCAAAACTCACAACAAAAGGGAAAATGCTGGAAGCACACAGCAGGCAGTTGTGAAGAGAACAGACAAGCCAACAGTAAGGATGTCGACCCCTCGTCAGTAGGTCTGCACCTGTAATCTTCACTTGCCTGTTCTCTCCAAAGATGCTGATTGGCCTGCTGAGTGCTTCCAGAATTTTCTGTTTTTATTTCAGATTTCCAGCATCTGCAATATTTTGCTTTTCTCCCGCTATTCTTCCCCCAATAATGTGCCTCAGAAAAGCATCCCTTACTGCACCAGATTTCTGGTTTCTCACACGTCAACAGGCCTTATGACCTCTCTGCTATTTTAGGGCCAATTTGTACCAAATTACAGAGACTTTAGTGGGCTCACATCTAAAAGATTTTACTATGGATGGAGTGGCTTTTCAACCATGTAACCAGGGAAATCTATATTAAAATGTGTTTTTAAGTTAAAGTTTGCTTTCAAGGGATTAGAAATCACAGGACAGCCACACGAGGGTCAGAAGTCAGATGAAGCATCTGTCCAAATGGCTTCAGGACATGGCGGGGTTCCTTAAAACACATCCCAGGAAGCACTGACACATTAAGGATTGGAATGTTTTATCCTTTTGAACTCTGGAGGAGCTTAGTTTCAAGGAGCCCACAACCGGGAAGAAGGGGGCTGAGTAGCCAGTTTAATTGGCAGCTCTGATGGCTGAACGCTGGATGGGAAAGGGGTTGCAGGTTCAACCTTCAACCTCCGATCCACCGGGAAGTCACAACAAATACAAAGAGGCACATGTTGGGCATCAGTTGGGAAGAGCTACTGTGAGAAGCAGGCCAGGTCCTTGGCTGGAAATGAAGAATAGAGCTGGTCAGATTTCAGCTAGGGGCTGGACCGGAAAGAGAAACAAAAGTGCTATTTAGCCCCCTGACTGGGACAGTGTGTTGCCGTTTATTATTTTCTGACGGGGAGGAAACTGAAGTTAAGTTAAAGTGCAGTGAAATCGCTTCAAACTGTGAGGTAGAAATTCAACTCATGGCCGTCCATTTTACACCTTAAAAACGGGTGGTTAGCAGCTGAAAATCATGGTGTGGGGGGCACATCTCGGCCAACTCTTTTATGCCCAAAGCCTACCATGTAATATTCAAGTGGGCCTGTAAATGGGTGAGCAGCCCGCCCATCTGAATCAAGCATAAGGCTGCTTAAATATGCAAATGAAGGGTAATGTCTCGTCGCGCCCCCTGTGATTAATCGATTTATTGATGCAACCAGCAGACCGAGTCAGAGAATCTTCAGATCCAGCCAATATGGCTAAAAATGACAATGACATTGTCTAAGAAGGCTGGAATTATATGCCGAGTCTGCCAATGCGGAATAAATATTAGCACGGTGGCATAGTGGTTAGCACTGTTGCCTCACAGCGCCAGGGACCCGGGTTCGAATCCGGCCTCGGGTGACTGTCTGTGTGGAGTTTGCACATTCTCCCCGTGTTTGCATGGGTTTTCTCCGGGTGCTCCGGTTTCCTCCCACAGTCCAAAGATGTGCGGGTTAGGTTGATTGGCTATGATAAATTGACCCTTAGTGTTAGGGGGATTAAATACGTGGGGATAGGGTGGGATATGTGTTGGTGAAGGGGTTACGGGGATCGGGTGGGATATGTGTCGGTGCAGGCTCGATGGGCCGAAATGGCCTCTATCTGCACTGTGGGGTTTCTGTAATTCTGTGATTCTGTGAATAATAAAATGCAAACTGGGGTCCTGGATTGCAAATTTCAGCTACACATGGGTTGAGCATGTGTTGCGCTCACTCCAACAAGATATACCAAGCATTGGGTGACCTAACCAGGGGTCCTCAGAGGGTTCACTGGATGCCGCTTAGAAAGCGTTCCAGGAAAAGTTGTATTCATTTTTGTGGGCCCAGCGGAAGAAAGGACGCGCCTCCTGCACCCACAATAAAACCTCAGCTCACTACAGGCCTGTGTGAGGCCTTCCACCAACCACCCCCCCACCCCCTTCACAGGAACTCCTATCGCCCACTTCCAGAACCGATCTGTAGGCTGATTTCCCGCCCTCCCACAACTGACGAGCTGCAGCGGATGCCCCATTGGCTCGCCGGTGGCATTTAAATGAGGCCCGAACCCAAACTGTATTCAGGCTTCACCGCAGCATGAATTAGCGGACGGAGGGGCCATTTAGTGTGGCAGTCAAATTTCTCAGGTTATGGCTCTATCGTAGGTTCCACAAGAATAATGTGCACCGCTGACACCACCACCCCCAACAACAACAACTTACATTTATATAGAAACATAAAAACATAGAAGATAGGAGCAGGAGTAGGCCATTCGGCCCCTCGAGCCTGCTCCGCCATTTAATGAGACCATGGCTGATCATCCAAATTCAGTACCCTGTCCCTGCTTTCTCCCCATATCCCTTGATCCCTTTAGCCTTAAGAAATATATCTAACTCCTTCTTGAATATATTTAATGAATTGGCCTCAACTGTCTTCTGTGGTAGAGAATTCCACAGGTTCACCACTCTCTGGGTGAAGAAATTCCTCTTCATCTCTGTCCTAAATGGCTTACCCCTTATCCTTAGACTGTGACCCCTGGTTCTAGACTCCCCCGCCATCGGGAACAGCCTTCCTGCATCTAGTCTGTCTAGTCCTGTTAGAATTTTATAAGTTTCAATGAGATCCCCTCTCATTCTTCTAAACTCTAGCGAATATAAGCCCAATCGACCCAATCTCTCTTCATAAGTCATTCCTGCCATCCCGGGTATCAGACTGCTGAATCTTCGCTGCACTCCTTCCATGGCATGAACATCCTTCCTCAGATAAGGCGACCAAAACTGCACACAATACTCAATGTGTGGTCTCACCAAGGCCCTGTATAACTGTAGCAAGACATCCTTGCTACTGTACTCGAAACCTCTCACTATGAAGGCCAGCATACCATTTGCCTTCTTAACCGCCTGCTGCACCTACATGCTTACCTTCAGTGACTGGTGCACAAGGACACCCAGATCTCGTTGCACTTCCCCTTCTCCCAACCTATTGCCATTCAGATAATAATCTGCCTTCCTGTTTTTGCCGCCAAAGTGGATAACCTCACATTTATCCACGTTATACTGCATCTGCCATGCATCTGCCCAATCACCCAACCTGTCCAAATCATACTGGAATTTCTCTGTATCCTTCTCACAGCACACACTCCCACCCAGCTTTGTGCCATCTGCAAACTTGGAGATATTACATCTAGTTCCTTAATCTAGATCATTAATATAAATTGTGAATAACTGGAGTCCTAGAACCGATCCCTGCGGTACCCCACTAGTCACTGCCTTCCACTTGGAAAAAGACCCATTATGCCAACTCTTTGCTTCCTGTCTGCCAACCAGTTTTCTATCCAAGTCAGTACCTTACCCCCAATCCCATGTGTGTTAACTTTGCATGCTAGTCTCTTATGTGGGACCTTATCGAAAGCCTTCTGAAAGTCCAAATACACCACATCCACTGGTTCTCCCTTATCTGTTCTACCAGTTACATCCTCAAAAAATTCCAGTAGATTAGTCACGCATGATTTACCTTTTGTAAATCCATGTTGACTTTGTCCGATCCTGTCACTGTTTTCCAACTGCTCTGCTATTACATCTTTTATAATGGATTCTAGCATTTTCCCCACTACCGATGTCAGGCTTACTGGTGTATAATTCCCCGTTTTTTCTCTACCACCTTTTTTGAATAGTGGGGTTACATTAGCTACCCTCCAATCCATGGGAACTGTTCCAAAGTCTATAGAATTTTGGAAAATGACCAGCAATGCATCTACTATTTCCAGGGCCAATCCTTAAATACCTTTGGATGTAGATTATCAGGCCCTGGGGATTTATCGGCCTTCAATCCCATCAATTTCCCTAACACCATTTCCCCACAAATACTGATTTCATTCAGTTCCTCCCTCTCATTAGACCCTATGTTCCATGACATTTCTGGGAGGTGATTTGTCCTCCTTTGTGAAGACAGAACCAAAGTATGTATTTAATTGGTCAGCCATGTCTTTGTTCCCCATTATAAATTCCCCTGATTCTGACTGCAAGGGACCTACACTTGACTTCACCAATCTTTTTCTCTTCACATATCTATAGTTTTTATGTTCCCTGCAAGCTTACTCTCATACTCTATTTCCCCCCTCTTAATTAATCCCTTTGTCCTCCTTTGCTGAATCCTAAACTGCTCCCAATCCTCAGGTTTGCTGCATTTTCTGGCCAATTTATATGTCCTCTCCTTGGATATTATGCTATCCCTAATTTCCCTTGTTAGCCAATGTTGAGTCACCTTTTTTGTTTTATTTTTATGCTAAACAGAGATGAACAAATTCTGTAGTTCATCCATGCGATCTTTAAATGTTTGCCATTGCCTATTCACCGTCAACCCTTTAAGTAACATTCCCCAATCCATCCTAGTCAACTCGCGTCTCATACCATCGTCGTTTCATTTATTTAAATTCAGTACCCAAGTCTCTGAATCAACTACTTTACTCTCCATCTTAATGAAGAATTCCATCATATTATGATCGCTCCTCCCCAAGGGGCCTCACACAACAAGATTGCTAATTAATCCTTTCTCATTACATAATACCCAGTCTAAGATGGCCTGATCTCTAGTTGGTTCCTCGACATATTGGTCCAGGAAACCATCCCGTATACACTCTAGGAATTCCTCTTCCACAGTATTGTTACTAATTTGGTTAGCCCAATCTATATGTAGATTAAAGTCACCCATGATAACTGCTATGCCCTTATTGCACGCATCTCTAATTTCCCATTTAATGCCATCCCCAACCTCAGCATTACTGTTTAGGGGTCTGTATAATACTCCCACTAACGTTTTCTGCCCCTTGGTATCTCTCAGCTCTACCCATACAGATTCCACATCATGAGAGCTAATATCCTTCCTTACTATTGTGTTAATCTCCTCTTTAACCAGCAATACTACCCCACCGCCTTTTCCTTTTTGCCTGTCCTTCCTGAATATTGAATACCCCTGGATGTTGAATTCCCAGCCTTGGTCACCCTGGAGCCATGTCTCTGTAATCCCAATTATATCATCTCCGTTTACATCTATTTGCGCAGCTAATTCATCCACCTTATTACGAATGCTCCTCGCATTAAGACACAAAGCCTTCAGGCTTTTTTTTTTACACTCTTAGACCTTTTAGAATTATTGTTTACTGCGGCCATGTTTGATTTACACCCTTGATTTCTCTGACTTCCACTTTTGGTTTTCCTCTTCCTGTCTTTTACTTGTATCCTTGCTTCCCTTTCCTCTGTCTCCCTGCACAGGTGCCCAGCCCCCTGCCATTTTAGTTTAAACCTTCCCCAACAGCACTCGCAAACACTCCCCCTAGGACATCGGTCCCAGTCCTGCCCACGTGCAAACCATCCAGTTTGTTCTGGTCTCACCTCTCCCAGAACCGGTTCCAATGTCCCAGGAATTTGAATCCCTCCCCCTTGCACATTCTGCTTGCCACGTATTCATCTGAAATATCCTTCTATTTCTACTCTGACTAGCACGTGGCACTGGTAGCAATCCTGAGATTACTACCTTTGAGGTCCTATTTTTTAATTTACCTCCTAACTCCCTATATTCAGCTTTTAGGACCTCATCAATTTTTTTACCTATATCGTTGGTACCTATATGCACCATGACAACTGGCTGTTCACCCTCCCCCTCCAGAATGCCCTGCAGCCGCTCCAAGACATCCTTGACCCTTGCACCAGGGAGGCAACATACCATCCTGGAGTCTCTTTTACGGCCGCAGAAATGCCTATCACTATAGCTCTCTCACTCTTTTTTCCCCCGTACCATGCAGCAGAACCACCCACAGTGCCAGGAAGTCGGTTGCTGCTGCCTTCTCCCGATAAGCCATCCTCCCCAACAATATCCAAAGCGGTATATCTGTTTGAGAGGGGGTTGGCCACAGGGGACCCCTGCACTGCCTGCCTGCGCCTACTACTCTGCCTGGTGGTCACCCACTCCCTTCCTGCCTGTGCAGCCTTTACCTGCGGTGTGACCAACTGATTAAACGTGATATAGCGCACTTAACATAGCAAAACGCCCCAAGACACGTAACAAGAACAATATCCATAAAAACATTTTTGGCACGGAGCCAGAGAAGGAGTTATCAGGACAGATCACCATAGAAACATAGTAGATACGAGCAGGAGTAGGCCATTCGGCCCCTCGAGCCTGTTCCGCCATTCAATGAGATCATGGCTGATCATCCAAACTCAGTACCCTGTCCCTTCCTTCTCCCCATATCCCTTGATCCCTTTAGCCTTAAGAAATATATCTGACTCCTTCTTGAATATATTTAATGAATTGGCCTCCACTGCCTTCTGTGGTAGAGAATTCCACAGGTTCACCACTCTCTGGGTGAAGAAATTCCTCCTCATCTCAGTCCTAAATGGCTTACCCCTTATCCTTAGACTGTGACCCCTGGTTCTGGACTCCCCCGCCATTGGGAACAGCCTTCCTGCATCTAGTCTGTCTAGTCCTGTGAGAATTTTATAAGTTTCAATGAGATCCCCTCTCATTCTTTTAAACTCCAGCGAGTATAAGCCCAATCGACCCAATCTCTCCTCATACGTCAGTCCTGCCATCCCAGGTATCAGTCTGGTGAATCTTCGCTGCACTCCCTCCAAGGCAAGAACATCCTTCCTCAGATGAGGCGACCAAAACTGCACACAATACTCAAGGTGTGGTCTCACCAAGGCCCTGTACAGCTGCAGCAAGACATCCTTGTTCCTGTACTTGAACGCTCTCGCTACAAAGGCCAACGTACCATTTGCCTTCTTAACCGCCTACTGCACCTGGATGCTTACCTTCAGCGACTGGTGCACAAGGACACCCAGGTCTCGTTGCACTTCCCCTTCTCCCAATCTATTGCCATTCAGATAATAATCTGCCTTCATGTTTTTGCCACCAAAGTGGATAACCTCGCATTTATCCACATTATACTGCATCTGCCATGCATCTGCCCAATCACCCAACCTGTCCCAATCATACTGGAGTTTCTCGGCATCCGCCTCACAGCACACACGCCCACCCAGCTTTGTGTCGTCTGCAAATTTGGAGATATTACATCTAGTTCCCTCGTCTGGATCATTAATATATATTGTGAATAGCTGGGGTCCTAGCACCGATCCCTGCGGTACCCCACTAGTCACTGCCTGCCACTCGGCAAAAGACCGTTTATTCCAACTCTTTGCTTCCTGTCTGCCAACCGTTCTGTATCCAAGTCAGTACCTTGCCCCCAATCCCATGTGCCTTAACTTTACACGCTAATCTCTTATGCGGGACCTTATCGAAAGCCTTCTGAAAGTCCAAATACACCACATCCACTGGTTCTCCCTTATCTATTCTACCAGTTATATCCTCAAAAAATTCCAGTAGATTATTCAAGCACTATTTACCTTTTGTAAATCCATGTTGACTTTGTCCGATCATGTCACTGTTTTCCAAGTGCTCTGCTATTACATCTTTTATAATGGACGCTAGCATTTTCCCCACTGCCGATGTCAGGCTTACCGGTCTGTAATTCCCCGTTTTCTCTCTACCACCTTTTTTGAATAGTGGTGTAACATTAGCTACCCTCCAATCCATGGGAACTGTTCCAGAATCTATAGAATTTTGGAAGAAAGCTTGATGAAAGTGTTAGGTTTTAAGGAGCATCTTTAAAGGATGAGAGAAAGGTAGAGAGTTGGAGAGGTTGAGTGAGGGAATTCCAGAGCTTAGGGCCAAGGCAGCTGAAAGAACAGCCGCCAATACCAGAGCGATTAAAATCAGGGATGTGCAAGTGGTCAAAAGTGGAAGAGCACAGAGATCTCGAAGGCTTATAGGGCTGGAGGAGATTACAGAGATAGGGAGGGGCGAGGCCAAAGAGGGATTTGAAAACAAGGCTGAGGATTTTAAAACGGAGGTGTTGTCGCACCCGGAGCCAGTGAAGGTCAGCAAGCTCAGGGGTGATGGGTGAATGAGACTTGGAACAAGTTAAGATACGTGCAGCAGAGTTTTGGATGAGCACAGGTTTCTGTAGGGTGGAAGATGGGAGGCTAGCCAAGAGAGCATTGGAATAGTCAAATCTAGAGGTAACAAAGGCATGGATGAGGGTTTCAGCAGCAGATGAGTTGAGGCAGGGTCGGAGTCGGGGGTGGAAGTTACGGAGGTGGAAGTAGGCAGTCTTGGAGATGGAGTGGTTGGAAGCTCATCTTGAGGTCAAACACAACACCAAGGTTGCGAACGGTCTGGCTCAACTTCGTACAGTTGCCAGGGATGGAAATGGTGGTCAGGGAACGGAGTTTGTGGTGGCAGCCGAAGACAATGGCTTCAGTCTTCCCAATATTTAATTGGAGGAAATTTCTGCTCATCCAATATTAAATGACGGACAATGAAGGCACCTCCCTCACCCCCGCAATTTCCAGTCCTCCCTGCACTCCACCTTTAGTGACAGCTACATCAGCATTACTCTATGGAAATCCCGCCCCAAACCATCCACCTCTCTACTACCTCCCCACCTTTAAGAACCTTCAACCAAAATCTCTTCAACCAAGTTTACAGTCACCACTCCTAACCCTACCGCAAAGGCTCAGCACCCGTTCCTTTTCTCACTTGTTGAAGAAGAGAAAGAAAAACGGCTCCATTTTTAAGATAGTTTAGGATGGCTCCATATCTTTTGGTGAAGGCACACCTTTCATCTTCGATTATTGCCACTGTTAATAATTTCTCACCTTAATATTGCTGGAGCTCTCACCTGCCCATTATTGGTGGGATGAAAAAGTTAGCTGTCATTTTTGTCTTTCATGCATCACAATGACATCACAGCATAAAGGACGATCTATTTATTAAAAGAGGGAAATTGCTTCCCAGCAGCTTCAAAGGATGGCAGTCACCCTTTAAGTAAAGAACCTCCCCTCTTCCAAGAGTATACCAGTTTGTTAAAAAAATGATTCAGACTGAATGGGCCACTTCTATTTCAAAGTCCACCAGTGTCCCTGTGCACTGTTCCCTTTCCATTAGGTACCCATATGTGATGGAATTGCTGCAAGCATTCTAGCACTGGCCCGGAGAGGAACATGTTGTTAATACAAGATATCTGACTATATGTATTACTTTCTAGCTGACTTATCTTCACTGTACAGAAAACACTTTACAAGGATCCACTTCAGGTTGCCATCGAGTCAGATGACAGAAACCTAGCTTCTAAATCACCGGCTATTGTACGTACAGTGTTTGAAAGCACATCAGAGTGTTTGCATGCACTAAAGATGTCATTGTAAATTTTGCATTCTTCAAGGATTGGTTGCAATAAAGGGAAGTTGATGTGAATGGTTTACACATCGTCAAGATATAGCAAAGCAGAGAAGTTGCTGTACATCGATGTATCTTGGTCTAAGTAAATGCGATGATTGCACGGCAACAAAAGAATTAATACAGTAAGGACCTGATAAGAGGAAACAAATCTGACTAACATCCCAGTGATAATGACAAAGAATTACATAGAATATACAGCACAGAAACAGGCCATTTGGCCCAACCAGTCCATGCCAATGTTTATGATCCACTCGAGCCCCCTCCCATCCTTCCTCCTCTAACTCTATCAGCATGACCCTCAATTCCCTTCTCCCTCATATGCTTATCCAGCCTCCTCTTAAATGCATCTATATAATTCACTTCAACCACTCCCTGCGGTAGCGAGTTCCACATTCTCACCAATCTCTGGGTAAAGAAGTTTCTTCTGAATTCCCTATTGGATTTCTTGGTGACCATCTTATATTGATGGCCTCTAGTTTTGCTCTTCCCCACAAGTGGAAACACCCTCACTATGTCTACTCTATCAAAACCTTTCATAATTTTAAAGACCTCTATTAGGTCACCCTTCAGCCTTCTCTTTTCAAGAGAAAAGAGACCCAGCCTGTTCATCCTTCCCTGATAGGTATAATGATAAGCTCCAACACCCAAGCGTTCATGCACATACAGTCAGGCAGCAAAATTGGGAACATTTGCTCTGCGATAACATTGATTCTGATACTATTCTGTTTCCAAAGCACTTCTCCCCTGGCTTTTTTTCTCAGCTTCTGCTATTCTCATTGGAACTGTGCCCAGAGCCCAGGATGTTGGGGCGTTTATGGAAGGGGAGCTTCAAGTTTATGAGTAAATACGTGGCCGTTTTGGGATTTTTTTAATGGTGAGGCAGGTAAGGAACTTTATGGTTACTGTGTCTCGGAGAATTTCTTTTTCTCGAACTGTGATTGGGAAGAAAATTAAAACGGGAGAGAAAGGTTCTGCATCATATGATTGGTGAATAATGAAACTGCCAATAAATAAGCAATGCTAAAGGAGATTTAACCAATGAGGAACGAGGAAATTAACAGACAAGCTCAACCATCACAACACACAGAAATCTTATGATAAGATTACAATATTAATATCCATGCACATTGTATAAATATTACAATGGTAGGCAATGTGAAAGCAGCATCTTTTGAGATGCACTTAAGGTACTGCCTACAACCCACATAACAACCAGGTGCCCCACTCATTGATTTTCTTGCTCCAGATTTTATTTTAGATTACAGGAACATTTGGCATCCCATATACACTGACAAATAGAGGCCAGCCAGTAGAGTGACCCAGATCTATCTAAATCTAATCTCTAGAGCAAATACACCAAATTTGACATTGAAAAAATTGGTGTCATCCTCATATAAATTTTGCCACTTGTGAAATAAGTCTTGTGTTAGACATCATAATGCAAAGAATTGCCACATTACTGGTCACATCTACTCTACTGTGTATCCAGTGTGGACATGGAAGGGCTAATCTTTCTCTGTCCTGTGCCTGGGGAAACTGGCAGAAGGAAAAAGGGGTGGAAACCTATTATGTCGGAGGGGAGAAGCTGGGAGCAGCACTTTAAGGTGGGGGAGGAAATGAATTGCCAGCATTAACTCAGCAGGAGTGATGAGGGAATGTGCCAGCTTCAACTGTTGGGTGGCAGGAAAGGATGCCTGAAGTAACCCTGGGGGAGTAGAAAGCATCAGCTTGAACTGGGAAGTGGAAGAAGAGAACATAAGAACATAAGACGTAGGAGCAGGAGTAGGTCATTTGGCCCCTCAAGCCTGCTCCGCCATTCAATAGGATCATGGCTGATCTGATCTTGGCCTCAACTCCACTTCCCTGCCCACTCCCCCTAACCCTTGACTTCCTTATCATTCAAAAATCTGTCTATCTGTGGCTAAGGAGAGAGACAAGAGCGATGGTATGAACTGAGAGGGTGGGAGGATGGGAGTGTTCCTGTGAAAGGGTGCTGCTCCTTGTGTCTCGAGAAATCCATTCACAGCTTGCCTAGCGGTGGCTAGTTGTCCCCTTCTGCTTCTCTTGCTTTCTAGGGAGGGGGTTGCTCTTTAGGGTAAGTGCTGAGAAACGCCCGCCCTAGACCTCTAACCCTGATTTCGCCAAAGTTTTGTGCTCAGGGCTAATTCAGGAATTTGATTGTCTTCGGAAGACTTGGAGTGCATCAGGCGCAAACCCCCTAAAGTGATCAGAAAGCTCAGCCGAAAAGTGTCCTCTTTGTAAGGAGGCCACAATTAAAAATTAAGATTTAAAATTCCTATCTGTTCTTCAGTAAAACCAGACCGCACTCTCCCAACCTGTATCCCCAGGTGGGCCCCACTTTTGCCATGGAGACAGCCGGAATGCCTGCGTTCACCCAGCGTATCACCACCAAAGTTACATTGAAGGCTGAGGTCACAGGATCTCCCAACAAAGCAAATGACTGTCCAAGCCCTGCTGCCTCTTAAGACGATAATCCGTTTTGGGGTGGGTGAAGGCTCTGTGGTGTATGTAACCGTTCCACCTTTAAGAGAACTATTTTAAGAGATGCACTACTTTATCTTGGCTGCTGTATACTGTAATACTGGTGGTGACCACACCGGTATATAAGTGCTGTGTAATGATTTATTGGGCAGTTCAGCCCTGACCTTTGACTAGTAAAGACCTGTTAAAAGTTATTCTTGTGGTCTGTGTGCAGTGATTCATATTAACCATAACTGGAACACACAGACTTAACAGTGGCGACGAGTACGATCTTACCCTGCGGCAGAGATACATCTAAGGCAGTTTAACGGGCATTGAGAGGAGGCATCCGCCCTCATCATCCTGCTGAGAAAAGACGCGGGTTTGAAGAGCAAAGGAAGAATCCTGACACGAAGCCTTCCATCAGCGACAGGCAGTGATCATCCCTTCTACCACGGTGGTGGGTAAGCCAATCAGCGACGAGCAGCAAGTCGGCCATGTTGGCTGTGGAGTAGGGGAGGGAAAACGGAGGATATAAGGGCGGAGAACTCGACCACGGCCGGGGGAAAAGAGCCGGACAGAAGTCGGGGCGAGAGGCGCTGAGACTGGGGCAGCGTAAGGCACGGGAGCCGCAGTGAATGCAAACGCAGCCGGTGTAAAAGGCTGCAAGCGGGCTGGGAGACGCAACAGCGTCGAGAGAGAGCTTGACCGCGACCGGTGAAAAAGGCCGGGCAGCTACCAAGGCCGCGAGGCGCAGCGACCGGGACAGCGTAAGGCGCGGGAGAAAATTTAAAAAAACCGCGGAGAACTCAGCCGCAGCCGGTGGAAAGGACCGGACTGCAAGAGGGGCTGGGAGGCACGAATTGAGAACCGCTGGGGAGGCGCGAACGGCAGCAATACGGCAATCGCCATTACAGCCAGCGGGGGAGAAAGGCAAACGCGGGAAGCCGCCATTTTCGTAGGCGGGGGAAGAAGACAAGCGCGGGAAGCCGCCATTTTAGTAGGCGGGGGAAGAAGACAAGCGCGGGAAACCGCCATTTTAAAATAAAAGAATTTTTTTTGTTTCTCAAGAAGATTGCGAGGATGCCTAAGCGTGGTAACATCAACGATTTCGATCCCGATGTTGAAGATTGGGCCACGTATGTAGAACGCATAGAGATTTATTGTAAGGCAAATAAAATATCAGATGAAGATAAAGCACTAACCTTACTAAACTCAATGGGTGCGAAGACATACGGGCTATTGAAGCATCTTCTATCACCAGCTAAACCGACGGATCAGACTTTCACTAATATTGTTGCTGTCCTGAGAAATCATTTGAACCCCACACCGCTGATGTTAGCGGAACGATTTAAATTTTATGCGAAAACGCAACTGAAAGAGGAAAGCAACGCGGAGTATTTAATTGAACTGCGTAAGCTAGCGAAATACTGTCAGTTTGGGGAAAGACTGACAGAGGCACTGAGAGACAAATTCGTGTGTGGATTGTCGAAAGAAGGAACACAAAAGCGGCTGCTTGAAGAGAATGATCTTACACTTGATAAGGCTGTCACTATTGCAGCATCGCACGAAGCCGCAGCGAGAGGCACTGCGGAAATGCAGCTGAAGGCAGCGGTACTCAGCGTAGATCAAATGGCTTTGGGTACAGCGAAATGTTATCATTGTGGAAAGACAACACATGATCAGAACCAATGCTGGTTTAAAAATCAGGAATGTAGAAAATGTGGCAAGCTTGGTCACATAGCTAAAGTATGCCGGTCAGGAAAGAAGACCAGCAACAAAAAGTCACCGCAGGAAAAGTGCAGAAAGGTACATAAGGTGGCTGAGAAGAGTTCGGATGAACAGAATTCGGATTCGGACTCCAACAGCAAGGAACTGGGTAGTCTGAGAATTCACAATGTGAGTAAGGAAGCTGACCTACAAACTATCTGGGTCACACTTCAGATAGCAGGAGTCCAAGTGAAGATGGAATTGGACACCGGATCGGCGTTGACGGTCATGAATAAGCAAGATTACAAAAGGTTATTCACACATATTCCCCTACGGGATACGGAGATAGTATTGCAGACATACACGGGGCAAAGAGTATACCCCATCGGAAAGATAAAAGTCAAGGTGGTACACAAGGGCAAAGAACACCAAGGAATGGACATATATGTACTACCTGAGGGAGGTCCACCACTTCTGGGACGGGAGTGGATCAGGAAAATAAATATGGACTGGCACTCCCTAAAAGCAATAACGGTAGATTCCGGAAAAAAAGATGTCAAACCTGAACGATTGTCCAGAATATTGGATGAGGCTAAAGAGGTGCTCCAACAGGGACTGGGAACACTGAGAGGAATTAAGGCAAAAATCAAGATTGCAGAACATGCAAACCCAAAATTTTTCAGGTACCGACCTTATGCGATACGACCTGCTATGGAAGCTGAGCTGGAAGAGCTAGAACGTTCAGGAGTACTGTCTAAGGTGGACTGGAGTGAGTGGGCCACGCCCATTGTTCCCGTCATGAAGCGTTCATCGAGTAACAAGCCAGGGGAACCGGAGAAGGTCCGCATCTGTGGAGACTTCAAGATCACGGTTAATCCGGTGCTTCACACGGTGCAATATCCGCTTCCGCGGATTGAGGATATCTTTGCTTCATTGTCTGGCGGGAAACACTTCACCAAGATAGACCTGGCGCAAGCGTACTTACAGATGGAAGTTGAGGAAGAGTCGCGCCAGTATCTCACAATCAACACGCACAGAGGCTTGTATCGATATAATAGACTGGTTTTTGGAGTGGCTTCGGCTCCAGCAATTTGGCAGAGGGCCATGGAGCAGGTATTACAGGGAATTCCAAGCACTCAATGTTACTTGGATGATATCCTGATTACAGGAGATGACGATGAGGAACACCTTGCAAATTTGAAACTGGTGCTCACCAGATTGAAGGAATATGGACTTCGAGTTAATCGCCAGAAATGTGAGTTCTTTCAGAAACGGATCTCATACTGTGGTCATGTCATTGACCAGGAGGGGCTGCACAAGTCACCTGACAAGATCGAAGCTGTTGTGAAGGCTCCCGCTCCGGAAAATGTATCCCAGTTGAGGTCGTTCCTAGGGTTGATTAACTATTACCATAAGTTTCTGCCAAATCTATCCACGGTGCTGCACCCGCTGAACGCTCTTTTGCAGAAAGAAGTACCATGGAAGTGGAACGAGGACTGTAAGAAGGCCTTTCGCAAAAGCAAGGCATTGATCACCTCAGAGGAAGTGTTGGCTCACTTCAACCCAACGCTACCTATTCGTTTAGCTTGTGATGCTTCTCCTTATGGTATTGGAGCAGTACTCTCACACAAGTTGCCAAATGGCTTGGAAAGGCCAGTCGCATTTGCATCCAGCATATCAATAACAAGCCCACTCGGAGTTTTGAAATAGGACAACCGGTGTTAGCCAGGGACTATAAAAACGAGAAATGGCAATCTGGAACAATTCGGGCCAGACAAGGACCCCTGATGTACACGGTAGATGTTGGTGAAAATGTAAGACGGCGTCATGCTGACCAACTGGTTGGATTGAGAACAAGGGTCGAGCCCATGGTTACGACAGAGACAACCGTGGAGGAAGTTAGTGAACCTGAAGCATCTACCTCAGAAGTGAATATACCTGATGATGATGATGATGATGTCCTATCCATAGGGGATCAACTAGATGAGTCACCCCAGCAACGAGAACCAGAGACCCCTGAAAGGCGTTATCCGTCTCGGATCAGGAGGCCTCCTCAGAGACTGAATCTGTGAACTGTTTTTACATGAAGTTGTGTATATATGTTATTATGTTATGTTTAATGGGGAATATATACTGTTAAGCTAAAAAGGGAGGATTGTGGTGTATGTAACCGTTCCACCTTTAAGAGAACTATTTTAAGAGATGCACTACTTTATCTTGGCTGCTGTATACTGTAATACCGGTGGTGACCACACCGGTATATAAGTGCTGTGTAATGATTTATTGGGCAGTTCAGCCCTGACCTTCGACTAGTAAAGACCTGTTAAAAGTTATTCTTGTGGTCTGTGTGCAGTGAGTCATATTAACCATAACTGGAACACACAGACTTAACAGGCTCCACCTTCATAAGGCCATCTAGAAACTTCTTCACCAGGCCAGTGTATCCAGATCCCAGCCTAGTTTCTAGCTGTTCCAGCAGGTACACGCCGGAACAGCCACGGACCAATGACTTATACATAGAATCATTGAATAGTACAGCACAGAAGGAGGCCATTTGGCCCATCGAGTCTGCGCCAGCTCTTTCGAGAAGCAATTGTTAGTCCCACTCCCCCGCTCTTTCCACATACCCCTGCAATTTTTTCTCCATCAAGTATTTATCCAATTCCCTTTTGAATGCTACTATTGAATCTGTATCCACCACCGTATCAGGAGGTGCATTACAAATCCTAACCACTCGTTGCGTAAAAACGTTTTTCCTCAAGTCACCTCTGGTTCTTTTGCCAATCACCTTAAATCTGTGCTCTCTCATGATCGACCCTTCAGCCATTGGATACCGTTTCTCTTTATTTACTCTATCTAAATCCTTCATGATTTTAAACACCTCTACCAAATCTCCTCTTAGTCTTCTCTGCTCCAAGGAGAACAACCTCAGCTTCTCTAGTCTATCCACATAATTGTAATCCCTCTTCTCTGGAACCATTCTAGTAATCTTAAGTTTCCACAGGAACTGACTATTGAAAAGCAATGATTACCATAAGGAAGTCTAAAAGAATAACATCTCAATTGAGTTTTACTGCCTTCTTATGTACTCAAAAACACACTTTATCCTCTGTCTAATTTTCCATACCTGCAGGACCTCTAATAATATTATTCTTCAGTATCAATAAGTGGTGCAGTCATAACAACCATCATTGCAACTTTTAATGCACAAAATTCATCTTCACTTTCCAATGCCCAGACTTGAACTAAGAATGTCTTGACTTCAACAACTATATAGGACTGCTTTACACATCATCCTAAATATTCACCAGTCATGGCCCAGTAATTGCAACACAACAACAACAACAACTTGTATTTATATAGCGCCTTTAATGTAGTGACACACCCCAAGGTGCTTCACAGGAGTGTCATAAAACAAACATTTACACTGAGCCACATAAGGAAAAATTAGGGCAGATGACCAAAAGCTTGGTCAAAGAGGTAGGTTTTAAGGAGCATCTTAAAAGGAGGAGAGAGAGGTAGTGAGGCGGAGAGGTTTATGGAGGGAATTCCAGAGCTTAGGGCCTAGGCAGCTGAAAGCACGGCTACCAATGGTTGAGCGATTATAATCAGGGATGCTCAAGAGGCCAGAATTAGAGGAGCGCAGATATCTCAGAGGGTTGTGGGCCTGGAGGAGATTACAGAGGAGCGAGGTCATGGAGGGATTTGAAAACAAGGATGAGAATTTTTAAATTGAGGTGTTGCTTAACCGGCTGCCAATGTAGGTCAGTGAGCACAGGGGTGATGGGTGAACAGGACTTGGTGCAAGTTAGGACACGGGCAGCCGAGTTTTGGATGACCTCAAGTTTATGCAGGGCAGAACGTGGGAGGCCAGCCAGAAGTGCGTTGGAATAGTAGCATAGTGGTTATGTTACTGGACTAATGATCCAGAGACTTGAGTTCAAATCCCACCACAGCAGCTGTGGAATTTAAATTCAGTTAATTAAATAAATCTGGAATAAAAAGCTGGTATCAGTAATGGTGACCTTGAAACTATTGGATTGTTGTAAAATCCCATCTGGTTCACTAATGTCCTTTAGGGAAGGAAGTCTGCTTGTCCTTCCATTCTCTGGCCTATATGTGACTCCAGACCCACAGCAATGTAGTTGACTGTTAACTGCCCTCTGAAATGGCCTAGCAAGCCACTCAGATGTAAACAACAGCTACAAAAAACAGTAAGAATAAAACCCGACAGACCACCTGGCATTGACCTCAGCACTGGCTTCAGACATGACAACGGCACACCCGGCCCAGTTGATCCTGCAAAATTCTCCTCCCTAAAATCTGGGGATTTGTGCCAAAATTGGGAGAGCTGACCCACAGCCAAACATAATCATACCTTTCAGTCTATTCTTCCATCGCCATCTCTGGGTATGTCCTGTCCCACTGGAAGAACAGACCCACCAGAGGTAGTGGTATACAGTCAGGAGGGAGTGGCCCTGGGAGTCCTCAACATTGACTTGGGACCTCATGGCGTCAGGTCAAGCACAGGCAAGGAAACCTTCTCCTGATTACCATCTACCACCCTCCCTCAGCTGATGAATCAGTACTCCTCCATGTTGAAGCACTGAGGGTAGCAGCAAGGATACAGAATGTACTCTGGGTAGGGGACTTCAATGTCCATCACCAAGAGTGGCTCAATAGCAACACTACTGGCCGAGTCCTGAAGGACATACTGCCAGACTAGGACTGCGGCAGGTGGTGAGAGAACCAACATGAGGGAAAAACCTACTTGACCTTGACCTCATCCTCACCAATCTACCTGTCGCAAATGCATCTGTCCATGTCAGTATTGGTAGCAGTGACCACCGCACAGTCCTTGTGGAGACGAAATCTCGTCTTCACACTGAGGACATCCTCCACCGTGTTGTGTGGCACTACCACCATGCTAAATGGGATAGGTTCAGAACAGATCTAGCAGCTCAAAACTGGGCATCCATGAGGCGCTGTGGGCCATCAGCAGCAGCAGAATTGCATTCCACCACAATCTGTAACCTCATGGCCCGGCATATCCCTCACGCTACCATTACCACCAAGCCAGGGGACCAACCCTAGTTCAATAAGGAGTGTAGAAGAGCATGCCAGGAGCAGCACCAGGCATACCTAAAAATGAGGTGCCAACCTGGGGAAGCTGCAACACAGGACTACGTGCATGCTAAGCAGCATGCTATAGACAGAGCTAAGCGATCCCACAATCAACGGATCAGATGAAAGCTCTGCAGACCTGCCACACCCAGTCATGAATGGTGGTGGACAACTAACGAGAGGGGGAGGCTCCATGAATATCCCCATCCTCAATGATGGTGGAGCCTAGCATGCGAGTGCAAAAGACAAGGCTGAAGCGTTTGCAACCATCTTCAGCCAGAAGTGTCGAGTGGATGATCCATATCGACCTCCTCCTGAGGTCCCCACCCTCACAGAAGCCAGTCTTCAGCCAATTCGATTCACTCCACGTGATATCAAGAAACAGCTGAGCGCACTGGATACAGCAAAGGCTATGGGCCCTGGCCACATCCTAGCTGTCGTAATGATGACTTGTGCTCCAGAACTAGCCGCGCCTCTAGCCAAGCTGTTCCAGTACCGCCCCTTGACATTCTATGGCATTACCATCGCCGAATCCGCCACCATCAACATCTTGGGTGTCACCATTGACCAGAAACTTAACTGGACCAGCCACATAAATACTGTGGCTACAAGAGCAGGTCAGAGGCTGGGTATTCTGCAGCAAGTGACTCACCTCATGACTCCCCAAAGACTTTCCACCATCTACAAGGCACAAGTAAGGAGTGTGATGGAATACATCCCACTCCCCCCACCCCTCCCCACCTCGGTCCTTCGGCGCCCTCATCTTCCTCACCTCCCCCCCCCCACTCCCAGTCCCTTGACAGCCCTGATCTTTCTCATCTCCCCCACCCCGCCACATCCAGTCCTTTGATGGCCCCAATCTTCCTCGCCTCCCCCCGCTCCCAGTCCCTTGATGGCCCCGATCTTCCTCCCGCCCCCCCCACTCCCAGTCCCTTGACGGCCCCGTTCTTCCTCCCCCCCCCCCACTCCCAGTCCCTTGACAGCCCCGATCTTCCTCACCACCCCCCCCCCCCACTCCCAGTCCCTTGACGGCCCCGATCTTCCTCCCCCCCCCCCCCACTCCCAGTCCCTTGACGGCCCCGTTCTTCCTCCCCCCCCCACTCCCAGTCCCTTGGTGGCCCCGATCTTCCTCACCTCCCCCCCCCCCCACTCCCAGTCCCTTGACGGCCCCAATCGTCCTCACCTCCCCCCCCCGTCCCACTCCCAGTCCCTTGACGGCCCCGTTCTTCCTCCCCCCCCCACTCCCAGTCCCTTGACAGCCCCGATCTTCCTCCCCCTCCCCCCCCACTCCCAGTCCCTTGACGGCCCCGTACTTCCTCCCCCCCCACTCCCAGTCCCTTGGTGGCCCCGATCTTCCTCACCTCCCCCCCCGCCACTCCCAGTCCCTTGACGGCCCCAATCGTCCTCACCTCCCCCCCCGCCACTCCCAGTCCCTTGACGGCCCCGATCGTCCTCACCTTCGCGCCCCCCCCCCACTCCCAGTCCCTTGACGGCCCCGATCTTCCTCACTTCCCCCCCCCCCCACTCCCAGTCCCTTGACGGCCCCGATCGTCCTCACCTTCGCGCCCCCCCCCCCCACTCCCAGTCCCTTGACGGCCCCGATCTTCCTCACTTCCCCCCCCCCCACTCCCAGTCCCTTGACGGCCCCGATCTTCCTTACCTCCCCCCTTCCCCCAAGGCCGGCACTGGCCCCACCTGATCCCTCCCTCCCTCCTCTGTGTAGCCCAGTGCTGCAGGTCTACCCACGCTCAGCCAGCCAGCCTCTCCATCTGGCTGGCTGCAGGTGGGCAACAGAGGCTTCAGATGCAAATCAGGCCCTGCCATTAAAGTCAGCAGGGCCTGCGGAAAACCCGTTCTCCCGGGTTTCCTGTCCACATCGGAGCCCTCGCTCCCAACCTACCTTCCCCACGAAATTCCAACCCAATGCCTTTGGTCTTCCCTATATTTAATTGGAGAATATTTCTGCTCATCCAGTACCAGATGTCGGACAAGCAGTCTGACCATTTAGAGGTAGTGGAAGGGTCGAGAGAAGGGGTCAGTCCATCCATAATCAACATAAAACCAAAGAGTATTATAAAAGAGTAGCATCTTCATGTAAATCTATTTGCCAAGAATTATTGGTCTGGGGAAGAAATTAGGATCACAGGAACAAGAGTTGGCCATTCAGCCCCTTGAGCCTGCTCCACCATAGCTGATCTGTACCTCAACTCCATTTACCTGCCTTAGCTCCATTTCCCTTGATAACCTTGCCTGCCAAAAATCTATCGATCTCAGCCTTGCAAACTCCAATTGTCCCAGCATCCACACACTTTTGGGTGAGATAATTCTAGATTTCTGCTACCCTTTGAGTGAAAAGGTGCTTCCTGATTTCCCTCCTAAATGGCATAGCTGTAATTTTTACGATTCTGACGCCTTGTTCGTGATTCCCCCATGAGAGGAAATAGATTCTCTGTGTCCACCCTATTGAGTCTGTTTAATACGTCGATCAGATCACCCCTTAATCTTCTTTCTATCACCCCTCAATCTTCTTATTTTTCATGGAACTTCAATGGAAATAAAAACCAGGAGAGATGTAAACAGGCAGTTTATTTCCTATCACCTGTCTTACACTATTGCACAAAGTCAACATTACTTCCATTGTGTGAAACGTTAGAGACATTTTGAACTAACAAGGCTCTATATCAATGCAAGTGTCATTTAACCTCCCAGTTGATTAATTACTGAAGACGCTGCTCACTCCTCATTCCAGTTTGCTATTATCATTTTAAGTTTGCTCATCTTGTGTTTTTTTTAATGATTGTTAATGTTTCAATATCATCTGATTGTGCTGTGCTAATAATATGTTCCTCCTGTGTGAGGGTTTAAGTCTACAATTAAGCACTAAACAGCTAATTACTATTTCATGGTGACATTTTTTTTAAATCCAGTAAAGTGTAATTATCAGCCGTTTTACAGAGCAACCGATACGAATTATATAAAACAAAGTCCTTTTTAAGGCAGGGTGTGACTCAGCATCAGCATGATGTATTTTCAATTAAACAGCATATAATTAAAATAAATCACTGTTTTGACTAATTAATTTTTGTATTCATTGTGCCTTCCAGTTATCATATAATTTGTTCACAATTTTAAGTCTATTTGGATTAAGGATTTAATTATTAAGAAACCAATCTGGCAAATGGATAAATAAGGCTTTGGCAAATGGATTTGGGCTTTAAGGTAACTCTGTTATGGAACACTTTCAGATCAAGCGGAAAGTAGTTCAGCAAGGAGAGCGGGGACCTTAAAATGATCAATTGCAAACAACTGTGAAAAAAAAGATGTTCTGAAAGATGGAGTGTCAGACACAATAAAAGGAGAAATCGTCTTCTGATGCCTTCTGATGTCAGTCATCGTTGTTTGACTGTGGCAGATTTTTGATCCTGAAGTGACAATTCCAAGCCTTGTGGCGGAGAAAGAGTTTACCGTTTTTTGTGACATCTCTCAAGATATTTGTTTGCCACTGTGCCACTGATCTCAGCCGTATGCTGCTTTAACCAAATGCCCCAGATTGCAGATTTCCAATAGAATGGCATAAGATGGCAGCAATTTCAGCTTAGGATAGAAGGGCAAGGAATTGGAAGAAAAAAAAGTCAAATAGTAATAACAGAAATGAAGTCTGTGCAAGGGGTGATTCTGCACTCCTGTGCTCTCAGTGGGGAAGCCATACTCACAAGGAGTTCTGATACAGTCACAAGGGGATAAATATACCGGCATTAGAAAGTAGTGTGAGGAGACATTGGGGGCTTCAATGCAATAAGTTTTCTTTATAAGTTTTCTCGTATTGTGTTATTTTTAATGATTGTTAATGTTTCGATACCATCTGATTGTGCTGTGCCAATAATATGTTCCTCCTGTGTGAGGGTTTAAGTCTGCAAGTAAGCACTAAACAGCTAATTACTATTTCATGGTGACATTTTCTTTTATCCAGTTAAAGTGCAATTACCAGCCGTTTTAAAGAGTAACCGATAAGAATTATACAAATCAAAGGGGAGATTTTTTCGCGGGGGGGGGGTGGGGGGCGGTCAGCGGGCACATCTGGTGGTGAGTCAGGTGGGAAAATGTTTTCTTTTGACAGCGGGTCGGAACCCCGCTGTCAACCCGCCGCCACGTGCCTTTCCCAGATGTCGGGTCTGTCAGCGCTGAACAGACCCGACACGCAGCGGATGGGGAGGCAGTGGAGGGGGAGGCAATTCAGCTCATTATGACCTTGTTAACAGCCCATTAAGAAGTATTTGAGTGCACCTTCACATTTTACGAGGTCGCCCACGGGGTCCATGTTGCTCGGGGATCACATCAGGTAAGCAGGTCGGGAGTTGTATGACCATGGGATCATCTCATTATTTGACATCTGCAAATGTGCTATAAAAGCTCCCATCTCACATCTGTTCACTTTCCAAGCTCAGAAGCTGTTGATTACTGCATTTGTAAGACAGATTGAGATTTATGCAGGTTGCAAGTGTTTGGAGTAAACTCTCTATCCCATGTCACCTCATTGGAACCATTGACAGATCAGTTCTGCCATCTCAAGTTCACCTGCCATCTATTACATCAGCATCAGTGCCCTTGAAACTATCTCACCTTGGTCCTCAGAATCCCACCACGATCAGCCCCAACACCAGCAACACCAGGCACACCAACAGCAACAACAACACCAACCTTCTCCGCAATCAACTGATGCTGCACAGGACAGAGGGCATCAACACCCGACCCCATTGCTGCCCGGGAGGCCAGGGATCGCCTCACCATGGCCAGATTTACTTCTCTTGACACTGTACACCCTGGCTGCCACATGATGTGCCAGGTTGGCACCAGCCCACACGAACACCATAAAGCATCCCTACAATGCCCAAGCCATTCATGTCACACTCATGACCATTTCTGAGGGGTACCATTATGTCTCACCATTCACTGCAACTCACTAAGCCACTTTCAAAGGTTCACACAAACCTGTCCAAGAACACAAAGTGTTGAAAATAAAGATTTCAACGTTTGACACCACATTAACAGAACAGTGCATAAAACACCCAAGTACTTACCCTTGTGTGTTGTTAGTTGGTATGATTGCACTAGGCTGGAGGTGAGTGTGAGGGGCGACTAGTGAGATGGGGATGTGATAATGTAGATAGAAAGGGATGGGTGGAGGTGCAAGATAAATTGGTGAGAGTAAGGATGTGCAGGAATAGAGTAGGGAAGGCAGAGTGATGGGGATGTGATGAGTGGCACAGCAGGATGAGGTTGAGTGTGGTTTTGTACTAACGTTTCGTGATCCACTGAGATCATTGAAACATTTACGGCACTCCCCATCCTGGTCCTCCTGATGACATCCCTGCTTGTGCCCTCCTGTGCAATGTGCAACCAGGCTGTGTTGATCACCTGGGAGGCCTCTTTGCCCATTGTAAGTGAAGAGGACCTCCCCGCGTGCTGTGACTCCCTCCATAAGCATATGGAGAGAGCCACGGGAGAGCCTGGGTGCAGCCCTGCACATTTGTGCAGTGCTTGTCAGTGTTTGCAGCACCTTAATGCTGTAGAACACTGACAGCACAAATGTCAAAATAAATTTGTGCATGGTCCCTTTAAGGAAGCCGGCTGATGACGTCATCAGACCCGCTTCCTTCAATCGGCTGGGAAATGTACTGAGCAGGCTTAACAAGCGCAATCAGAGGAAAATCATTTTGGACAGCGAGCTGGAGCCGGCAGCGAGGCCGGGACCCGCCACCAAATTCGCCCGCCATGGACCCGCCAAGGTTGGTAAAATCCAGCCCAAAGACGTTTTTAAGGCAGGGTATGACTCAGCATCAGGATGATGTAATATATTACCTTCATCCTTCTGAAGGGTACTTTTGCATGACAGGAATGATTCCATAGTCCTGTCCTCCCAATGCAGAGGTGCAATTTCCCCATTGACAGCAGAGGAGTGCAAAATCACACCTTTATTTTTTATTACTGTATGAATTTTTCATTCCAATTTTCTCTCCTCTTCTCCTGAAAGCTGAAGCCGTTGACTCCTGCTGGCATATGTTGACATGGTACAGGTAGACTATCCTTTATCCGAACTTCCGAAAACCGAAAACCTCTATAAACCGAAAGTTTTTTCGTTCAGCGTAAGTCATGCGCATGACATGACCAGAGTGGCGCACGACTTACGCTCCCCCCGCCGACCCCCCCGCCGACCCCGACCCCCGCCGACCCCCCGCCGACCCCGACCCCCCGCCCCGACCCCCCGCCGACCCCCACCCCGACCCCCCGCCGACCCCGACCCCCCCCGCCGACCCCGACCCCCCGCCGACCCCCACCCCCAACAAATTTCCCAGTCTTATAAAATACCTTCTGAAATCCAAAATTTTCCGAAAACCGAAACATGGCTGGTCCCGAGGTTTTCGGATAAAGGATAGTCTACCTATACCAGCAACCTTCCAATAGCTCAACCGTGAGGCTTTGTAAGGCTGCTGACATCATGGGGCCTTAATGCATGAGCCTGGACAGTGGGTGTCAGCAGGCTATTCTCCCACAGATTGAATGAGAGTGGAGCTCGATGCTGTCCTCAACTGATGAACACACACATGTATTTTCCAGCAGAGACCAAAAGATAGCAATCACAAGTTGGGAACCGTGCCTGATTTTTTCCCCCCTAAGCTGAGGACAATTTTCGCACTTCTAGTGGCACACTACACTTACAGTAGACTAGAGACAGAAACGGGGGCCTTTCTGTGAGTAAGTTCCACACTGAGCATGTTGATAAACTAGGGATGGGCAACAAATGCTGGCCTTGCCAGCGACGCCCAGCTTCCATAAGCAAATAAAAACTCTACGATCCTAAAATTTCACCTCTTGTGCCAAGATTGTGCCATCAGGTGCACTTCAACACTGACCTCAGTTGGACTTTACCAGGTCAGTGAGAGGGCACAGCATTTGCATGGAGCAGGCAGGGCAAGTGCCACTTGGGATGCTTCTTTTGCGTCCACTTGACCCACATGCCTGGAAAATAGGATGTGTGCACGGCTCCCCAACGAACCTGCCACCATTCCAGTTGGTCACCAAGCAATGGGGGCTGATCCAGGAATCTAGCCCATTTGCCTTGCAAGAGTCAGATGGAGGCTCCGTCCCTCTCAGCTGGACAAAAAGGATCCCATGGCATTATTCGAGGAAGAATAGCGGAGTTTGTTGGTGGCTTGGCCAATATTTATCCCTCAACCAACATCACTAAAACAGATTATTGAGTCATTTATCATTGCTGTTTGTGGGGTCTTGCTGTGTGCAAATTGGCTGCTGTGTTTCCCTACATTATGAGAGTGACTGCACTTCAAAAGTACTTCATTGGTCGTAAATCACTTTAGACGTCCTGAGCTTGTGAATGACTCCATATAAATACAAATCTTCTTTCCTTTCCTTTCCTTACAATAAACTTACTCAAATGTATTTTCGAAACCTGTCAAGCAATTAAGGGAATGGTAGCATAGTGGTAATGTCACTAGGATGGTTAATCCAGCGGCCTGGACTAATGATCCACGATTAAACGTGAGTTCAAATCCCACTACCAGCTGGGGAATTTAAATTCAGTTAATTAAATAAATCTGGAATAAAAAACTTGTATTAGTAATGGTAACCATGAAACTATCGGATTGTCGTAAAAACACATCTGGTTCACTAATGCCCTTAAGGGAAGGAAATCTGCCACCCTTACCTGGTCTGGCCTATATGTGACTCCAGACCCACAGCAATATGGTTGAATCTTATAGCCACTCAGCTGTAACAAACCGAATAATAAGAATGAAACCGGACGTGTCAAGCAACAGCTTGACACAGTCATACTCACAGAGTCATACATTTCACCGGCAGGACAGACAGTGGTATACAGTCAGGAAGGAGTAGCCCTGGGAGTCCTCAACATTGACTAGGACCCCATGAAGCCTCATGGCTTCAGGTCAAGCATGGGAAAGGAAACCTGCTGATAACCACCTATCGCACTCCCTCAGCTGATGAATCAGTATTCCTCCATGTTGAGCACCACTTGGACGAAACACTGAGAGTAGCAAGAGCACAGAATGTACTCTGGGTGGGAGGGACTTCAATGTCCATCACCAAGAGTGGCTCGTTAGCACCACTACTGGCCGAGTCCTGAAGGACATAACTGCAAGTCTGGGACCTCGTCCTCACCAATCTACCTGTCACAGATGCAGTGATCACTGCACAGTCATTGTGGAGACATAGTCCTGTCTTCACACTGAGGACACCCTCCATAGATTCAGAACAGATCTAGCAGCTCAAAACTGGGCATCCATGAGGCGCTGTGGGGCAGCAGCAGAATTGTATTCCACCACAATCTGTAACCTCATGGCCCGGCATATCACGCACTCTACCATTACCACCAAGACAGGGGACCAACCTTGGTTCAATAAGGAGTGTAGACAAGCATGCCAGGAGCAGCACCAGGTGTAACTAAAAATGAGGTGGGAAGCTGCAACTCAGGACTACATGCATGCTAAAAAGCAGAAGCAGCATGCTATAGACAGAGCTAAACGATCCCACAATCAACAGATCAGGTCAAAGCTCTGCAGTCCTGCCATATCCAGTCGTGAATGGTGGTGGACCATTAAACAACTAACGGGAGGAGGAGGAGGCTCCATGAATATCTCCATCCTCAATGATGGTGGAGACCACCACATGAGTGCAAAAGACAAGGCTGAAGCGTTTGCAACCAACTTCAGCCAGAAGTGCCGAGTGGATGATCCATATCGGCCTACTCCTGAGGTCTCCACCATCACAGAAGCCAGTCTTCAGCCAATTCGATTCACTCCACGTGATATCAAGAAACGACTGAGTGCACTGGATATAGCAAAGCCTATACGCCCCGACAACATCCTGGCTATCATGCTGAAGAGTTGTGATCCAAAACGAGCTGCACCTCTAGCCAAGCTGTTCCAGTACAGCTACAACACTGGCACCTATCCGACAATGTGGAAAACTGCCCAGGTATGTCCTATCCACAAAAAGCAGGACAAATCCAACCCAGCCAATTACCGACCCATCAGTCTACTCTCACTCATCAGCAAAGTAATGGAAGGTGTCATCGACAGTGCTATCAAGCAGCACTTACTCACCAATAACTTGCTCACTGATGCCCAGTTTGGGTTCCGCCAAGACCACTCGGTTCCCTTGGTCCAAACATGGACAAAGGAGCTGAATTCCAGAGGTGAGGTGAGAGTGACTGCCCTTGACATCAAGGCAGCATTTGACCGAGTGTGGCATCAAGGAGCCCTAATAAAACTGAAGTCAATGGGAATCGGGGTGGAAAACTCTCCACTGGCTGGCGTCATACCTAGCACAAAGGAAGATGGTTGTGCTGGTTGAAGGTCAATCATCACAGCCCCAGGACATCACTGCAGGAGTTCCTCAGGGCAGTGTCCTAGGCCCAACATCTTTAGCTGCTTCATCAATGACCTTCCCTCCAACATAAGGTCAGAAATGGGGATGCTCACTGATGACTGCACAGTGTTCAGCGCCATTCACAACTCCTCAAATAATGACGCAGTCCATGCCCGCATGCAACAAGACCTGGACGACATTTAGGCTTGGGCTGATAAATGGC
The DNA here is from genome assembly GCF_052327205.1 of Somniosus microcephalus. Classification (NCBI taxonomy): domain Eukaryota; kingdom Metazoa; phylum Chordata; class Chondrichthyes; order Squaliformes; family Somniosidae; genus Somniosus; species Somniosus microcephalus. The sequence goes on from NC_140988.1 coordinate 328,581,387, forward strand.
AGGTGTCATTCGCGCCACACAAGTGCCAGGCAATGACTATCTCCAACAAGCGAGAGTCTAACTGCCTCCTCTTGACATTCAATGGCATTACCATCACTGAATCCCCCACCATCAACATCCTGGGGGTCACCATTGATCAGAAACTTAACTGGATCAGCCACATGAATACTGTGGCAACAACAGCAGGTCAGAGGCTAGTTATTCTGCGGCGAGTGTCTCACCTCCTAACTCCCCAAAGCCTTTCCACCATCTACAAGGCACAAGTAAGGAGTGTGAGGGAATACTCTCCACTTGCCTGGATGAGTGCAGCTCCAACAACACTCAAGAAGCTCAACACCATCCAGGACAAAGCAGCCTGCTTGATTGGCACCCCATCCACCACCTTAAACATTCACTCCCTCCACCACCGGTACACCGTGGCTGCAGTGTGTACCATCTACAAGATGCACTGCAGCAACTCGCCAAGGCTTCTTTGGCAGCACCTCCCAAACCCGCGACCTCTTCCACCTAGAAGGACAAGGGCAGCAGGCGCATGGGAACACCACCACCTCCAAGTTCCCCTCCAAGTCACACATCATCCTGACTTAGAAATATATCGCCGATCCTTCATCATTGCTGGGCCAAAATCCTGGAGCTCTCTACCTAACAGCACTGTGGGAGTACCTTCACCACACGGACTGCAGCGGTTCAAGAAGGCGGCTCACCACCACTTTCTCAAGGGCAATTAGCGATGGGCAATAAATGCTGGCTTTGCCAGCGACGACCAGATCCCATAAACAAATTTTAAAAATCTCTTCTCCACAGAGGTCTCATCTCTCTCAGTGCCCTTGCCTTATTTGCCTTATTCCCAGGTCAATCATTTGTTTTGCTCCTATATTGTTTTTGGTATTCTGCCAGGTGCTAAATCAATGCCCTTCAATGCCTCTTTCACAACTCTGTGCCTATGTGCAACATTAGAATTATTCAGTGCCAGTTTGCACATCTGCTCCTCCCCCTCTCAAAATACTCCGAACAACAATTTCAAGGGACCACAACGACACTCTGTTGTGGGCAGACACAGACGCTTTCTCCTGTAGATGCAATCCCTCCGACTAGTAACTACAGTGAATGTCTCCTCCTGATGGCAGCAAGATCAATATTTCTACTGTGATGTCTCTATCTCCCCTTGTTTAATCCCACACCTCTTTGACCCAAACTTTTGTTCACCCTTTTTAATATCTCATTCTTTGGCGTGGTGTCCATTTTTGTTTGATTACACTTCTATGAAGCACCTTTTCCTACATTACGCACAAACTCCAGCCCCTCCTTTTCCCCACCCCAAGTTCTCCAAACAAAAGACATGTTGGGACAGTGATAGAATATGGAAAATAAAGCATTCATGGTGTTTCTGATGTATCTTACCTGCACATGTAGTGCTCATGAGCTATCTAGCTCCATACCACTCAATTATTTTTCATAACTGTATTATATCCAACATGTACCCCACGTTCATTTGTGTTTTATTGCACTCGTTTGTAGGTTTTTGCAGTGATTTCCAGAATCCAGTTCTTAGACCTATAACTGTCTAAATTAAATGGTACTCAATGGAAATGTGCAATTCTATTTGTTTAATTTTATCCTGTAAAAGCATTGTAATGAAAAAATAAATTACACTTAATACTCTTCTGGAATTATGATATTGTAGATAGTAACTATATTGTACTCAATTAGTCTTTTCTGTTGAAAGCAGTTGACGGATAATTAATGTTGGATTAATTTACTGGTTCTTATTAATATTCAAAAGATTAACACCACTGTCACCTTGTATGTTGTAATCAGCCATTGAGTAAACCATCAGCTATAACACTGGGCATTTGGAAGGGAGAACTATAAAAGCATCAAAGAAACAAAGGGAAAATGACCTCCGAGTAGAATAATAATCTTGCAATTAGGTTTCAGTAATTTTAACAGCATCTTAACTTGCCCTTGTGTACATTAGAAATCGTAGCTCAGTAATTACATTGATCAATACTGAGGTGGGGGGGGTAGGTGGGGGAAAGTGGCAATGGTGGCTGGAAAAGTTGTCAAAAGAGTGGGATTGATCAAAGTAGCCCAGTCCGAATCGTCACTATTTGCAACAACATTGTTCCTTGGAGCCTTTGTCCACCCGGTGATGGAATATCGTAGTCCTGTATGGAAAGCTACAGATAAAACCCATCTTTTGGTCCTGGAGACTCCAAGGGGCAGGATTTTCATTGGGCCGTGGAGGCGGGATTGGAGGCGTGTGGGGGGTTAAAATCCTGAAATCGGGGGGGCACGAACCCATCCCGCCCCCAACCCGCCTCCGTGCCAGTTTCAAAGGAGGCGGATGCCCGACCTGTGCTGGGAGCCGCCTCCCCGAGGCGGGAAGGGGATTAGTGCCAATTAACTGCCTGTTAACAGGTAGTTAACAGGCAGTTTTTAGCCTAATCCCTATTTTCATTCTTGAAGTGTGGGATTCCCAACAGCTCCAAACCACACCAAGTTAGCGAGGCGGGCCGTCGGGCTTAAGGGCTTGGAGGGGTCGAGATGTCCAGTGTCCAGGTGAGTGATGGGTGCATGAGTGCAGAGGTAAATGTGTTTGGTGTGTTTAAAGTGTTTAAAGAAGTTTTACATACATTTACTTACCTTTACAGCCTTCCTTCTTTCAGGTCTCGGGAGTCCCTCATCTCACCGGCACAGAAAGCAGAATGGCTGCGAGCTGTCAAAAATTGCAACATTCAGCTTTCTGTTCCGGAGAGATCTCTAAATCATACTGAGAGAAAGGAATTAACTTAGAGTATAGATTGTCAGTGTTTGACAGCTTCAAACAGCTGTCAATCGCTGATATTTCATCTGTCCAAAGGTCTTGACAGATGAAATATCAATCTGTGACGTCACCTGTTGCCGGGTGGCCCTTAATTGGCCTGCTGAGCCAGCTGTGGGGGCTCAACAAGGTCAATCAAGTTAAAATCATGTGGGTTGGCTACAACTCGATGGAGGCGAGACTACAACCCCGAAAGTTGCAGTCCTGCCTCCTACCTGCCTCCTCAATGAAAATCCAGCCCCAAAGATACGCTGAGCAGTTACTTAATAAAAATAGGCTACAGCACTCAAGAGCTCACCGAAGAGTCATGGCCAGTCTATTGGTCCTCCACAATATTGTTACTGGAACAGCCCCCTGCAAATTGTCAACCCCTGCTGCTGCAGCATTTCGACATTGTGAATCAGTCCAATAATTCTACACAGAATGTCATCAGTAAAGTTTCACTCGCCGCTTCTCCGGCCTATGGAAGTCTCTTCCAGACATTATCATCTAGAACTCTGTCTCACGGATACAAAATTCAGAATTAACCATCACTTACTGACCCATGGTCCATGATTCACAGCAAGTGGTGCCCCTCAGGGATCTGTGTTAAATGATTTGGACATTGGCAGAAGAGGAATGATATCAACATTTTCTGATGATACCAAACTAGGGGCATGGTAAACTGTAAGGAAGAGTGCAGATAGTGGTATGGCCAGGTAGGCAGCAGATGCAGTTTAAAGTTGAGAAATATGTAGTACACTTGGGAACAAGAACAGTGAACGGAAGTATACCCTAAATGGTAAAATTCTTAACATCGTAGAGGGCCCGAGAGACCATGGGCTGCAAATCTGTAGATCTCTAACACGCAGTATAGTCGGCAGTAAAAAGGCTTTTGGGATTCTTCATTTAAAATATGGGGCAGTTAACAGAAAAACAAGCAAGTGATGTTGAATTTGTATGAGACATTAGTTAGACCGCAGTTCAGAGTACTGTGTGCAGATTTGGGCACGCCATTATAGGAAGAATATTTGAGCCATAGAAGGGGTTACAGCGAAGATTCATTAGAATGATATTGGGAATAAAAGGTTATAATTATGAAAAAGGGCTTGAAAGTTGGGACTTCTTCACTGGAACAGAAAAGGGGAGATCTAATAGAGGTTTTCAAAATTATGAAAGGTTTTGAGACTATAAATAATGCTAGATTGTTTCCTCTGGTTGGGGAATTGGTACCAAGGAGGCAGTGATTCAGGCTTACCACTGGAAGAATGAAGGGGCAGGTTAGAAGATTTTTTTTCACATCGAGGAATATTAGAATATGGAATGCGTGAACTCAAGTGGCTATGAGACAGAAACTATCACATCTTTTCAAAAGTATTTGAAAAGGAAGAATTGTATTAGAAAATTGTATGTCAAAATGGAAGGAAAATGGGACAGCTGGAGTTGAAGCACTAGCATTAGTTCAACTGCAATGGACCAACAAGCATCCTTCTTCACTGTAATTTCTATGATTCTGTCTAATGGTTGATGGAGCATGCATTCGGCAATGGAAAATCTGCTGTCCATTGATAACCCAGTACGACATTGCTTTTGTATGAGTTTCATGCTATGCTGCTGGTGCCTGCTCTTCAGTTAAACAGAGGTTTTAAACAATTAAATACGTGAGATAAATGTTCCATTAAAGTTGCTGGCAGAGGAATTTTCAATGACTCTACTCTCCACCTTGACTTTACTTTCTCCCTAAATCTGACTGCCTACCTCTCTCCCTTTACCTTTAAGAACTTTTTTGAAACAAATTGTTTTGAGCAAGCTTTCCCTCACTTCGCACACTCACATCATGGCTCGGTGTCTGTGTCTTTCCCCTCTGCAAAGCACCTTGGGACATTCTTGTATATTAAGGCTATATAAATGCAAGATTTTGTTGGTCAACCCATTTAGTGCTTGTATGATAACATCTCTCATAGTAATTTCTACTCCAGAAAATGTACTTGTAACACAAGGTTTTAAGCAAATGACTGAGGAAGATGGTTTGATGAACAGCACTCACAATGCATCAACGCTTTTTTCAAACAATGTTAGCTGGGAGACAGGTTCCAAGTACATTAAACAGAAAATCTAGCTCCTTGATAGCCTACTAGGTAAAGGCATCGCCAGGTGTAATACAAAATCATACAGACTGTTGTAAATCTCATCAGCATAAAGAAACTACTCATGAAATAACACTGGATGGCCAGCTGGTGGCGCCGTCCAAGGAGTATAAATACTCAGGCGTGGGCCCAGTTTGTCCAGGGACATTTTGTAAGATAGGAGCTAGTGAAGTACAACTAGACCTCCATGTTTTGAAACAAGTTGATTAAAGCTTTGCTTTATACTCAAACCAAGTGCGTAGTGAGTTTTATTACATCAATTTAATCAACTTGATATCGACTCCACGCTTTGGGTGATTTCGGGAACAGCCAGCTACGACTCGAACTGTAGAAGGGAACTCAGACAAGTAATCGATCCATCATGGAGAAACTACTCAGACCCGCCCGTCTCAACCTGGACCCAAATTCACTTACAGCTGCTAAGGTATGGAAACACTGGTTTCGTACCTTTAGCAACTTCCTTGAGGAGTATGGTGAGAATGTTCCTAATAAGTTACGAATGCTTGCTAATTATGTATCCCCTCATGTGTTTGATTATATCGAAGACTGTGTAAACGATGACGCCGCTATCCAAATACTACAGCAGCTATATGTCAAGTCCCCAAATGAAATTTTTGCTCGGCATCTACTGGCCACAACTCGTCAACAACCCGGGGAATCACTTGATGAATTCCTTCAGAAACCTCGCAGGCTCAGCAAGGATTGTAATCTTAAAGCTGTTACAGCTGAGCAGTACCAGGAGGAGTTAATTCATGATTCCTTTATTAATGGGATTGCGTCTCCCTTCATACTTCAGCATCTGTTGGAGAATAAAACCCTCAAGTTACAGGCTGCCTATGACCAGGCATGTTCTCTGGACTTAGCAAAGAGGAATGCAGATACCTATCTTTCACCATGTGCACGGGCTGCTGCTATCACTTTTAGTGACTCCTTCGATAGGCCTCGGGTGGAAGCCCTCACGGATGATGACTCCAACCTGGCTGATGACAACCCTACCCTAGAAGCCTTCACTGATGACGACCCTGCCCTAGCAGCATCTTGGCAATCTGGAAGGAAGTGTTTCTGCTGTGGAGGTGCATTCCATTATAGGAAATTTTGTCCTGCTCGTAACGCAACTTGCAATCATTGCAGCAAGAAAGGTCACTTTTCTAAGGTATGCCAGTCAAGAGCCTCTGTTAGTAAGAAAGGCCACTTTTCTAAGGTATACCGGTCGAGAGCTCCTGTTAGTTTTGCAGCTACTATCTATAAAACTGCTCCTCCCCCAAGAGCCACTACTAAGGTTACAACTGCTATCTATGAAACTGCACCTCCCCCAATAACCACTACTAAGGTTACAGCTGTCAAGGGTAAAACTGCCCCTCCTCCCATCACAGCTGTTTTTCCCCAAAGTCTGTCCCATGCAGCCACGAAGGTTTCAGTAAATGGACACATTTTGAGCGCACTAATCGACTCATGCAGCTCTGACAGCTTCATTAGTGAGCAGGCTGTCAGTAAGTTAAAACTGCGTATTTACCCCTCGGACAGGGAAATTGCAATGGCTCTGACAACACTGACCACCAATTCTTCCGGCTTTTGTCTTGTCGACCTTATTCTCAATGGCCGCACTTATTCCTCCACCCGGCTCGGGGTGCTCAAAAACCTATGCAGTGATGTGCTCCTGGGACAGGATTTCCAGAAACAACACAAAAGACTCACTTTCGAGTTTGGAGGGTCAAAGCTGGAGCTTACTATTTCCAAAGTACCGTTTTGTGCGCTTTCGGCGGCTTCGCTCGACGAGCCCTCCTTGTTTGCCAATCTCTCCCCCCGATGTAAGCCCATAGTCACTAAATCACGATGTTTCAGCCAAGATGATCGATCCTTTATCGAGGCAGAAATCTTTCGCCTTCTAGCTGATGGTATCATTGAGCCATGTTCATCTTCCTGGCGGGCTCAAGTCGTCGTTGTTAAAAATCCTCTGAAGCAACACAAGAAACGTCTTTGCATCGATTACTCACAAACTATTAACCTGTATACTGACCTGGATGCCTACCCACTACCACGCATCGATGACATGGTCAATAACCTTGCCAACTACAAGGTATTTTCAACTTTTGATTTAAAGAGCGCATATCATCAAGTACCGTTAAAGGACTCTGACAAAAAGTATACGGCCTTTGAGGCCAATGGTCGGCTTTATCAGTTTTGTCGCCTTCCATTTGGGGTCACCAATGGGGTGGCCGTCTTTCAATGGGCAATGGATAGCCTAGTCAAACAGGAGAACTTAACGGACACTTTTCCACATCTAGATAATATCACCATTGCTGGTCATGACCAGAAGGAGCATGATGCCAATCTCCAGAAATTTTTTGACATTCTCTGTCGTCGCAACTTAACCTTAAACCTTAACGCGCATGTGCGATACCCTGATGGCCGGGAGTCCACCGTTTCGCTCCGAGACCTGGCTCCCTGTCCAGCCGGTCCCACAGACCAAACTGATAGAGGGACCCATGGTAATGATGCCGACACTCTGCGCTCCCTTTAAGATGACGCCCTACCTGGGACATCGAGAGATCTGCCGGCTACCACACCGGATCCACTCAGGGAGCTGAGCGCTCCCCGTGGGATGGCCACCCGAAGCCAGGACGCTGGTCAAACAGGATGAAGCCAGCTCTGCGCCTGTGGGGACCCGCACCCGGAGTCACGATCTCCACAGTCTCCCTCAGGTCGATCAAGGCAACACGGGCCCTGTCGATCCACCGGTACGGATCAAGCGGCCCAGGGACCAAGACACGATCCGGGGAGACGTGCCTTCCAGCCATAAACAAAGATCTAAAAGACTGCGGCTATTCGTGGTCCGCCTAATCCGTTAGGAGGAAGTCGTCAGACTTCCAAATCTTTTAGGCAGGAAGAATGTTATAAATCTCATCATCATAAAGAAACTACTCATGAAATAACGCTGGACGGCCAGCTGGTGGCGCCGTCCAAGGAGTATAAATACTCGGGCGTGGGCCCAGCTTGGCCAGGGACATTTTGTAAGACAGGAACTAGTGAAGTACAACTAGACCTCCATGTTCTGAAACAAGTTGATTAAAGCCTTGCTTTATACTCGAACCAAGTGTGTAGTGAGTTTTATTATGTCATAGACCAGACAATATCAGGTTTGATTCCTATTCTGTGCTGTTAGATAATCTCAGGTGGCCTGGGGCAGTAATTGGAAAAGAAAGAAAGACTTGCATTTCTATAGCACCTTTCACGACAAGCGCTTTACAGCCAATGAGGTACTTTTGAAGTGTAGTCACTGTTGTAATGTAGGAAAAGCAACAGCCAATTTGTGCACAGCAAGGTCCCACAAACAGCAATGTGATAATGACCAGATAATCTGTTTTTGTTGTTGGTTGAGGGATAAATATTGGCCAGGACACCAGGGAGAACTCCCCTGCTCTTCTTCAAAATAGTGCCATGGGATCTTTTACGTCCACCTGAGAGAGCAGACGGGGCCTCAGTTTAACATCTCATCCAAAAGACGGCACCTCTGACAGTGCAGCACTGCACTGGAGTGTCAGCCTAGCTTTATGTGCTCAAGTCCCTGGAGTGGGATTTAAACCCACAACCTTCTGACTCAGAGGCGAGGGTGCTACCAACAGAGGCACAACTGACACAATTAAAGCTGGAGCATTACAATTGGCCTTAGGGATGGGAAAAATTAGGAAAGGTTTCTGACTTCTGAAGACTATTCATCTGCCTCCTTCTGGAAAGTGTGCTTGTGTGGACATTGTGCGAGAACCGGATTGGGTTCATCTGGATTGTCCACTATAGCTGAAAGCCTGGCAAAGCTCACAATCTAGCCTCACATATGAAGAATGGATGAGGTACTGAATGGCTGCCAGTGCCTTTGAAGCCATGCCCCAGAAAGAGTCAGCGACTATAGGAGAGAAGGGAGAAAAAAAATTGGGGAGTGAGGAATAAGCAAAATGCAAAAATAAAGTTTAAACAAAGTACCTAACACCTCTCTGCCTTCCAGAGCCATTGCGCTGTCTGGTTGACATTTCAAAGCTTGACTGAAATGTAACCCAGTGAAGAAAGCAGCTCGTATCAGCAGCCCCAGGGACAGAGTAAAAGCTGCTGTCACTGAGACTCTGCAAGTGGTCTTGGCCTGTTCAGAATGCAAAACTAAGAAGCGCATTATGCTCCCCTCCCCCTCAGGCATGGCGAGTAACCTAGTGGGAGTTTAATCTCTCCCTACAGAAACGCTAATTATTAAGCAATTAAAAGTTCATTTTAAAAGCCTAATCATTAGGGAGAAACCCTTTGGCTCTTAAAGCCACCTAAACTGTTTAACATTCAGTAAATGTTTTAAGCCAAACTCGGTGGGGGCAGGGTGTGCAGAGGATGGCGGGGGGGGGGGGGTTGTTCACACCTTCTGTTCCTTAAAATATTCATGATACAATATTTATGTCAAATATGCCAAACGTCATTTTTTATAATTATTGTGGAGCAAACATTGACATTCCATGGACTGCTATCACTTCTGTGTACTTAAAAGTAACATTACCATTAAAATTTTATTAAAAACATGAAATAGATCAGTCTTTCCACTCCAAAACTGTTATCAATATTTGATGGCGTTAAGCCTGATACACATTTAATCTTGATTTTATTAATAATTTAACACGCTATATTCCATCAACAAATGTAAGATTTCTAATTCGAATGGAGCCTAGCGTAGAACTTAGGGATTTGAATAAAGAGGGCCTTTGCAACAGCAAAACTATTCTACGGAGTATATATTTTAAGCACTCTGCTATTCTTGCAGATATTTTTATTCTGCAGTTGTGGAGAGCATTTTTACTTTCCACAGGATTGATATTGCACTATGTATGAAAATCTTAAATCAATAATTTACAAGTGCAACATAATGTTTAACAGCTCGCAACAGCATCACAAAATTCATTAAAAATATTCGGTTAACGTCTTATCAGGAGCGGTGTTATCTCTTAAAACACACAAGCATCTCAATGGTGAATTTAATTTTGCTGGTATGACTGCCGAGTATCACAACTCTTCCATGTTCATAAATGTGCTGTTATGACTCATTGTCACCAGCTCCTTCTCTTATTTTGTTTCTTAGCATTTTTCTTTCAGACTCAGCAAGGTGGCGGGGAGTGCTGGAGAGTGAGACATTTACCATTTCTCAGCACCCAGTGTCAGCATCAAGCACTCAAAAGCCAGGTACATCACAGGCCAGATGCCAAGTTAAAGCACCCTTTTTACTTGGTCCTAATAATGTGCTTCATCCCAACTTTGGAAAAAGCACCAGTGTGACTTGTTTTCTTACTCTCTAGGCTGGATTTTGTCATTGTGCGGACGGGCTGGAGCATGTCAGGTGGAAATCGTGCCAGGACCCTGACTCCTAATTGAGGTGCTGAAAAAGTGGGATTTCCCCCTAATTGGCCAATTTTCCTGCATGTGGGAACCCCTGGCCCAATGAGTCTTTTCAGACAGAAAGTCGCCTCCGATGACGTCATCAATGCTGCTGGATTTAAGGCCTGCAAGCAGCCTTGCTTCTTCTGGAGACTGCAAACTTTATGGTCATTGCTGTCTTCGCCTTCTTCATCAACTAAGTCCAGCAGTAGGCCAAAGTGTGCTCCACGCTTCGATGAGCCCTCCCTCCAAGCTTTGGTGGAGGGAGCGAGATCCAGGAAGGAGGTGCTTCCTTCCCCAGGGAGAAAAAAGCCTCCCCAGCAGACAAAAGCTGTGTGGCTGCAAGTGGCCCAGGAGGTCAGCTCCATCTCGCTGAGCCGCAGAACCTGGCTGCAATGCAGGAAGAGGTTTCATGACCTTCTCCGAACAGGAAAAGTGAGTATGACTTTCCCATCACCCTCAATCTGATCCCCATTGCCTCTCCTCACCAGCACTCCGCTTTGCAACCTCTTCCTCCACATTCCACTTGACATTTACATGCCTGCACCCTTACCCATTCCCTCTCTCTCTCTGGTCATATTGACTTAACTATTCAACCATGCAGCCCTCACACTCCCTATCACTGTGATGCCATGACAATAACAACTTTCAGCACACAGGGAGGGTCCTTTGTATCCCTCTAAGCATCTATGCTATGGATTCTCTACACTCACTCCTTCATTCTCACTCAAACTCCACTTGTGTCCCTCATTGCAGGAAAAGATAGGGAAAGAGCCATGACCAGAGGAGGGCCACCCTCAGTAGCCCAGCTCACCACCTCAGAGGAGGTGGCCCTGGAAATTGCCAGGATCGAGGAGGATTCCCAAGTGGGGGACGGACAGATGGGCGCATCGCAGCAAGCTGGTGACAGAATAGTTTGGCATCTCTCTCATTGACGTTGCATGAGTCACTGATAATGAATCTGATGCTCTAACAGATTGACTTATCTGCACTTTTCAATGTTCATGTAACCTTGACCTCACATCTCTAACTCTTTCCTTTACTCCCCCACAGGACCATCGAGAGCCCCCGTCCCCACTGTCCAGGAGGAAGAGCCTGAGCTTCCAGACTCCTCAGAGGAAGCTGCAACCTCAGCAGAATTTGGAGCACCCAGCACCAGCGCAGACACTCATACCTCGTGAGCATCAGCAGATGGTGGAGACAGGGACAGCAGTGGAGAGTCCTCATCAGGGGGCGCAGGACTCTGCCAGCTCGGCTCAGCTGCATGTCAACCCTGTGCCTCCGGGTCCATCCAGAAGGAGAGCGGTGCTGGAACTCCAGGAACAGGTGCAGGAGTCTCTGGCAGGTTTTGTCTCCAGGGTTGCTGCGAGTGTGGAGCGAATGGAGGAGTCCGTCGTGAACATGAGCAGAGCCTTTGTGGAGGCATTGGCGCATGAATGCATCACCGCGGAAAGGATGGCAACCTCCATGGAAAGGATGGCTACCTCCATGGTAAGGCTGGCTACTGTAGAGGAGAGGATGGCTATGGTAGAGGAGGAGCTTAGTCGCCAGGATATGGAAAACATGGTAATTGTTCAGAATAGACTGACATCTCTTGAGGAGCGATGGTCAGCTATTGAGCAAACAAACCAGACCTTCATGCAAGTCCTCTGGAGTAGGACTTCCAGTGCAGAAACAGGTCCTCATGGCCCCCCCTGCAGTGCAGCAAGGTGCTGTCCAGCCACTTGCTAGCTCTGAAGTGGGGCTGACCCAAGAGAGGGATGTTGGTGGCAGACAACAAGGAAGTGGGGGCTCCTCTCCAAGCGCTCACACGACCATGCCACTGCAGAGCCCTCAGTCAGAGCTGCACCAGAGTCCCCACCCAACTGAGATCGGCGTCTCAACCCCTGCACAGCCGTAGGAGCAGCAGACTGTTGCCGAGCCCTCACAGGTTTGCAATCCCAGAGGACGCCTGCCAAAGGTGTCGAGACAGGAGCAGCAAGAAAGTGAGCAAGGGGCCTCCACATCTGCTGAAGCCACAGGGGAAGCACCACGTAGGAGGACGCGTAAGAGGAAGATAATGCACAAATAGTCACAAGCGTAGTCACTTGGGTGTAATGTGTTTAATTTTGAGAAGCCATCAGTTGCTTATTGTCATAAAAAATTCTGATGGCAAACTGTTGCAGTTGTGGTGTGTGTCATTTCGCTAATGGGACTTCCACATTGAGGGCTTAGGGCAACTTGCAATTGTCAGTATGGTGGTCAGAGTGAGAGGAATCCGCAGGTTCTTGTCCATTGTCGATGCTCTGGTAAGAAGGTGCGAGGCTAAACTGTTTGATTGTGCAGGCTAAGCAAATGTGACCAACATGAGTGCATTCCTTGCATCCCAGGCAGCAATATGATGGTGCACTGGTGCCTTCTGGCCTGTGCATCTTCAGGTGGGTGACTAGCAGCTTGGCGCTCCTGTTGATGTTCCTGCTGTTGGTGCTGCTGTTACTCATGGTTCTGCTGCTGCTGCGGCTGGTCTTCATCTGAATCTGATGTCCAGGAGGAAAGGAATTAAATGGTCGCCATGCTTCCGGTATATGCCTCAGTTGAGGAAGCGCTTAGTCAAGGTGGAGAGAGGGGTTTCCAAGGAGGTCACACTGGAGATGGGTGTCAGGCTCCAAACTTCCACAACACTGAGTATGCCTGCTAAAAGTTCCCCCAGACCTGAAACAACAAAGTTCTGCCACCTGCAAATGATCATCGGTGAAAACTCCTTTGTAATGTTGGAGCTGTTCATAAGCAATCCACTAGTGAGGCTGCCAGGATTACCTGGCGTGTTCCAGAGGAGGCGTGTAGGATGGGGGAAATGTGTTAAAATCAGAAAGGCCTCTCAAAATGGGATTATAGAGGCAATTAAGTGGTTGTTAAGGGCCTTAAGGACCTATCCCGCCTCTTGGAGGCGGGATGGAAAGCGGGTCAGAAAACACGCACTTGGGAAAATTGCTCGGAGGCGGGATGGAGGCTTAAACGGGCCCACCCACCAGTTTTGGCGATTTTAACAACTCGCACGCCTCCAAACCCGCCTCCTCGGGGCTGGGAAAATTGAGCCCTCTGAGTTTACCAGTTTGGTGCCACTGTGTGAACAGGTTTGCGCTGTGAACCTACAATCACCAAGAACTTGATTGAGAATAACCCAAGCTTATTTCACACGAAATCCTTACATTCAGCGGTAAGAGAAGAGGCTTTCATCCCGTCATTCCTCACTTAATTCAAAAGGTGGAAAGGAAGTCTGCCACCTCTGTGCCAGCTAGTCTCCTGTTTTAATTCCAACACGAGTCAATTCAACCAAAGAAGTCCATTGATATTTAGATACCTCATTTGCAGTGGGGCCCTGAGGGAAACAAGGTTCTGGGAGAAGATTTCTTGGTGTGAATATTGATCAGTGTTATCCCTAAATGTTGTGCATATTAATACGAAAATGGGCTCCTGGGCATGCGAATGAGCTGTTGCACGAACATTGTCTCTAAGAGACAGTGGTGACCGATCAGTGTTGTGCCTTTTGGGTATTGTGAGTATTAGACGTGAACTCAACTCCCCAGGGTGGGCTTCAGATTCACCACCTTCTAATTCAGAGGTTGAGTCCCACCAACTAAGCCAACAGACACAGTGGGGAATTTTAACCCCAAAAACAGGCAGGTTTGGGTCGGGTGGGAGGTTAAAGGGCTAAAAATCTGAATCCCGACCCCAACCCGCCCACACTCGGTTTTAATGGAGGCAGGATGGGGGTCAGGCAACCAACTAGCTCACAGGAACTTGGTTGGCAATTTAAATATTATAATGAGGTTCCACTCTTATCTATCCAATTGTAGACAGCATCTCTAGCAATGGTTTCTCTCCCGGTCAGTGCACTGTTACATCAGGAATCCCCCAAAAATCTATCCTTGGCCCCTCCCCTTCCTCATCTACATGCTGCCCTTTGGCGTAAACATGCACAAACATGGGGTCAGCTTCCAGTGCAAGCTTGACCTCTCCACTGTCGCTGCATTGTAAGACTGCTTGTCCAATATCCAGTGATGGATGAGCCGCAATTTTGTCCAGTCAAATACTGGGAAGACTAAAGCCATTCCCGCCACGAACTCCGTATCTTAACTATTGATTCCGTACTTGTCCTGGTCAATCATTGTCTTGGGATGAACCAGACTGTACCCAGTTTCAGTATCCTGTTTACCCTGAGAAGAGTTTCAGACCCTATATACTCTTCAACACAAAGGCTGCCTACTTCCACCTACTTTAATATTGTTGGTCTTCGCCCCTGCCTTAGCCCAGCTGTTGCTGAAACCTTCAACCATGCCTTTGTCACTTTCAGACTTGGCTATTCCAATATTCTCCTGGCCAGCCTCCCACCCTGCACTCTCCATATACTTCTGCTCATCCAAAACACTGCTCCCCGTATCCTATCCTGTATCAGGTCCCGCTTACCTATCACCCTTGTCCTTACTTACCTACATTACCTCCTGGTCCCCCAACATCTCAAATTTAAAACTCTCATCCTCTTGCACTTTCTTATCACTCTAACCTCCTCCAACTTTTCTTTCCTCTGACTCTGGCATCTTGTCCATGCCTCTCCTTCCTTCATCCCATTAATGGAGACCGTGCCTTCAGCTACCTAGGCCCCACATTTTGAATTTCCCACACTAAACCACTGCCACTTGCCACTGTAAAGGAAAAGCCATATTTCAGAAAAATACACCATCCTATGAACAGATTTCTGATATTATTAAAACATGACATATTGGGTTTAAAAATCTAAAAAGCCTCAATGACACAAGCTGTGAATACAGGCTTCTGAGATAAGATGAAGTGTTAACACAAAAGTTGTAAACACCACACAAGCATTTGAAATGGGAATTGATTGTTCATACTGAGACAAAGGCCCTATTGAAGAAGCAAAGGCTTGCTTCCAAGGAGTCTGCAGTTTGGAACCAACACAATAGCAATACCCAAGTAAAGTGTTAAAAACTAACACTTTGAACAGAAACACAGAATATTAAAAAAACCATGTACCTTTGATAAAAGACATCAAATGAAAGACAGGAAACATAAGTTTGTAATACAACCAATTGAAGTAGGTAAGAAATGCATGGAATACCCTGGTTGAAGTGGTTTTGATTTACATATTGTAAATATAATACCTACAGAAGACTTTGAAAATATGACTTCAATAGATGACACCAAGCAATCACATGGTTTTTGTATTGGAAATTAAACAGTTAGTAGACACAATATCTGCTTATAACCAGTTAAGCCAATATTAAGAATTGAATTGAAGGCCTTCGTAAGAATGGCATCAAAGAGATAAATCTGTAATAACCATTTTTTATGATAAGTTTTTGAAACATCTACATAGCAGACAGGATTCTGAAAGTTAACAGCTGAAATGACAATAAGATTAGAAAGAATTCAACAGAAGATGACTAGAGATAATTAGCTTACATCAGCAGAAAACCACTAAAAAGAGTATAAAAATAGAGCTTTCAAATAGAAAGTCAGAAGTCGCTGAAAGGGGCAAGTGATTCTTAACTTCAGAGGCAGGCTCTGTAAGTTTTTAACTCTTTGAGTCTCGGGGATCAAGAGGTACTCTTATTTGATTTTGGTGGATATTCTGGATTAGGAATAATAAATGGAAAAATGTACGAAGTTAAGATTTGAGTATAAGGATCACTGAGAATAAGAAATGTAAGCTATTTGTATTTTGAACTGTTAAAGTCGCGATTGACTCACCAGCTGTTAACTGTATGTCGGCTCTTAAATAAATCTATATATTTTTAGAATTGTCTCATATAGTATTTCTGTATCAAACTCGTAAACTCAATTTCTGTACGCTCTTTTTGTGAGGAGTTGCAGAATTCTGGGGGGGTTTTCCAGATCCTCATAATATCTTGAAGGTTACAGCCTAGTTAAACTTATTAAAAGTGCTATCTGGAAGACGGTAACATCTTCAAGTTAGAGGGAGATAGCCTGGACCTTTAGACCCAATTAAGCATCTTGTAGAATTCGGCTATCTCTAACTTTAGTTGAAGGTGAACATCTGGGGAATACGCCTGATCTGGGATAGCCTGAAAAGGGCTAGGACTAGTAATTATCCCTTCACCACCTCCCTCTCTTTAAGACTCTCCTTAATACCCACTTCTTTGGACAAGCTTTTGGTCACCTAGTATTTCCTCAGCAACCATTATTTTCAATATGCATCTATGAAGCACCTTTGGGTACTTTTTCTACATTAAAGGCACGATGTAAATGTAAGGAGTTGGTGACCGTAATGCACTTAACAATCAAATAGCCTGCAGGAACTCACTGTCTAGGCTCACATATGAAGAATGATCATTTCCACGAGGTAATAGAGAGCTGATAGCATATGTGGAACTTCATTCCAGCATAAGTTTAACACTCCTGAGAGAGGAGAGAAAAGTCCAAAGCAAAATGTAGAGTTTAAATACTCATTAATAACAAAAATGCATTCAAAGCGGAAATACATAGAATGACATAGAATTAACAGCACAGAAACAGCCCATTCGGCCCAACAGATTTGTGCCTCTTTTCCCATTTTTCTCGTAATAATCCTGAGTGTATTCCCTCCCGCGTCGTGTTCAACGCCAGCTGATTTTTGAACGCTATATGCTCTCCATCACAAAGAGCGCCTACTTCCACCTCCATAGAATTGCCTGCCTCTATCCCTATCTCAGACCATCCAGTGATCAAATGTTCTTTGTGATTTGTCACCACCAGGCTTGATAATGCTACTGCACTCCTTTTTGACCTCCCATCCTCCAACCCCAAAATTTCAGCTTGTCCTAAACTCTGCTCCTTGTATTAGATTCCACACCTAGTCACGTGCCCATCTTCGCCATACAATCTGCTCCGCATTGTCTCCCGGTCCCCCAACACCTTGGGGGAAAAATTTGATTGCCTTGCACCTCCCGTAGCACCCCGAGGGGGTGCTAACAGGGCGCAAAGCACCTAGCGCCCGGGCGCAGCACCGCTAATGCCTCCAGCGAAATTTAGCGGGAGATTAGCAGCAGCAGTAGCCGGTAGCACCCCGCAGCACTGCGCCTCCAGTGATAATGTCATCACCGTACACGGTGCCCTGCTCGCACCCCGGCCGCAAACTTGGCTCACGCCCCCTGACCTACTGCCGGACGCTATATCTGACAGGGTCAGCGTGGCGTTTTTGCGGCCGGGGCAGTGCAAAGGTGACCATTTTATTTTGGCCCGCCTGCCAGCACCTGCCCCCTCTCGCCCCCTGCTGCGGAGTGCCGGCTGCGATCGGTCAGCCCGGCGCTCTTCTTGAGTGCTGGGCTCTTTTGCCACTACCCCACTCCCCGGTGGTCCAGCAGGGCCCCGGTGCGCGCTGCGCTAGGCCCCTTCCCTTTAATCAGGGGAGGGAGGCCTGCAGTACTGCGGCCCCTTATCTAAGGATAAGGGGTAAGCCATTTAGGACTGAAATGAGGAGGAATTTCTTCACCCAGAGAGTGGTGAAACTGTGGAATTCTCTGCCACAGAGGGCGGTGGAGGCCAGTTCATTAAGTATATTCAAGAAAGAGTTGGATATATTTCTTAAGGCTAAAGGGATCAAGGGATATGGGGAGAAGGCAGGGACCGGGTACTGAATTTGGATGATCAGCCATGATCTCATTGAATGGCGGAGCAGGCTCGAAGGGCCGAATGGCCTGCTCCTGCTCCTATCTTCTATGTTTCTATGTTTCTATGCTACATGCCGGCGTGTGTGGCGCTGCTGCACGTAGCGCCGTGATATTCAATGGGAGCGCCCCAACAGGGAGGGGAATCACTTCCAGTAGCGCCCCGCCTCCTGCTTGGGGCACTACCATTCAAATTCGGGCGCTGGGGTGCTAACTTTTTTGGGGTGCTACAAGTTAGCACCCTAATTTTCCCCCCCTTATATTTAAAATTCTTGCCTTTGTCTTTAAATTCCCCCATAGCCTCATCCCTCCCCATCTCTGTAACCTCCTCCAGCCCTAACCACCCCCAACCCCCAGAAAGAACTTGCATTTATATAGCACCTTTCACGGCCTCTGGACTTCCCAAAGCAGTTTTACAGCCAATTAAATACTGTTGTAATGTAGGAAACGCAGCAGCCAAATTGCACACAGCAATATGATAATGACCAGATAGTCTGTTTTAGTCATGTTGGTTGAGGGATAAATATTGCCCAGGACACCAGGGAAAACCCCCCTGCTCTTCTTCAAAACAGAACTATGGGATCTTTTGAATCCAACTGAGAGGGCCTCAGTTTACTGCCTCATCTGAAAGACTCCCTCAGCACTGCATTGGAGTGTCAGCCTAGATTTTGTGCTCAAGTCCCTGGAGTAGGAATTGAATCCACAGTCTTCTGATTCAGAGGCGAGAGTGCTGAGCCAAGTCTCTCCTGTGGCACCATTTAAAATAGCTTCAGAAAGGACATGTATATAACATTCACTGTATTCTCTTCATCTATACACTCTGTGATTTCCTCAAAAATTTCAATTGAATTACTCAAGCAAAACCTGCCCTTTGCAAATCCACGCTGACTGTTCCTCAGCAGCCCCAGTTTCTATAACAGTACCGCCTGGCCATAAATTGTAGGTATTAATTCCTCCCTTTAGTATTACTAAAGGGGCCCGAGATAGTAGCTATGTGAGGAGTGCTATAGAAAGTCTAAGGCATTCGCATCATGGCCATTTACTGTCCGTGTGATGTTGCCAGATAATGCAGAAAAATATCTGTGAAATATTTTTAATGTTTTTAAGCATGGAATATTTTTATATACCACTAAATCCTAATAAATGCAGAAGCATTTTGGCAAAAGGGAAATGTAAAACCTGGAGCAGGATTCTTCTTTGATCAGGATTCCTACAAATTATAGATAAAAACAGGCAATTTGGAAGTTTTTGCACCACAGCCTATTTAATCAGTCACTAAGCCATTCAATCAAAACACAACGACCAGAAAATACTTAAGCAAAACCTATATTTAGAAGTGAGTAGAATTTGAAAACATGTGGCTGTCTGTCGGTATTACTTGGCAGGTGATCTGGAGTGCACTGAGGATGAAACAAAACAGCAATCAGGGAGCAATTTATGTATGGATCAGGATATTGCACTCAACAGAGGCATCAGGGAGAAGTGGCAGAGCTGTCAATCATCTAGGATTACGACCAGAGCTGCATCACAAGGATTGCTACCATTTATTTATTTAATACCTCCGTAATATCACTAGTCTACACCACTGTCTCAGCTCATCTGCTGCTGAAACCCTCATCCATGCTTTTGTTACCTACAGACTCAACTATTCCAATGCTCTCCTGACCAGCCTCACATCTTCCACCTTCCATAAGCTTCAGTTCATCCAAAACTCTGCTGCCTATTATGTCCGTGTATAATTGAGACACGGACTGCAGGAGTTGGTTATAACAGGTCTTTACTGAGTGGAGACAAACTGGAACTACTATGCAAAAGTTACTACACAGGCTTATATACAGGGGTGGTCACTACTGGTACTGCAGTATACAGGGGCTGCAGAATATAGTTCCTTCTGCAAAGTACATACACTACAATTCCTCCCCTTTTAGCTAAACAGTACATAACATTCGATTAATAATTAAATAACATATTTACAATTACAGTTGCTATATACATTAGCTGAAGTTAAGCAATTATAAGTTCAGTCTTTAAGGAGGCTTCCTGATTCTGTCTGGATAACGCCTCTTTGGGGTATCAGGTTCTTCTGGCAAAGTTGATTCGGGATCAACGTCGTTGTTTGGTTCGTCTGCTTCCAATGTCACCGATTCTGAGGTAGATGCAATTGGTACTTCGGTTTCATCACCAGGTGTATCGGATCGTGGTGTGGAATTGACGTTTTCCAGTGACTCTAGAATCTGGTCAGCATGGCGTCTTACAATGCTCTCTCCAACGTCCACGGTATACATTAGAGGTCCTTGCCGTGTACAGATCGTTCCTGGCTGCCATTTCTCTGTGCGGTAGTCCCGGGCCAAAACTGGTTGACCTATCTTAAAACTCCTGGTCAGCCTTTCATTCATATTCTGAAACTGCCTGTTCTCCACATCTCTTCTGATGTTTGGCTTAACCAAATCCAAGAGGCATCATAGTCTTCGATTGAAGAACATCATGGCTGGAGTTTGGTTGGTAACCGCATGTGTCGCATTCCGGTAGGCAAACAAGAAGTTATCCACCTTGTGTTGTAGGGGTATGTCTTCATTACACATTGCCTTGATAGCCTTCTTGAATGTTTGAATGAACCTCTCAGCCAATCCATTGGTGGCTGGATGATATGGGGCGGATGTGTAATGCTGAACACCATTGTTCTTTAAGAACCTCCGGAACTCTTCAGACACAAACTGTGGTCCATTGTCAGAGCAAATCTGTTCAGGCAGCCCATTTCTGGCGAGTATGGTTCATAAGACTGTGATAGTTTTTTCTGTGGTGGTTGAGGACATTTTTATTACCTCTGGCCACTTTGAATGTGCATCCACCACAATTAAAAACATCGAGTCCATAAATGGACCAGCAAAATCAATGTGCACCCTTTGCCATGGAGATGAGGGCCACTCCCATGGATGTAGAGGGGCTTGTGGTGGGGAGTTTTGGACCTTCTGGCATCCTGTACAGCTCTTGGTCATCTCTTCGATTTCTCTATCGATTCCCGGCCACCACACAAACGCTCTGGCTAAGTTCTTCATTTTTACCCCTCCCAGATGACCCTCATGAAGCTCATTGAGCACTCTATCCTTCAATTTGGGTGGAATTACTACTCTGGATCCACACATCAAGGTTCCTCTGCACACTGACAGCTGTTCTCTTCACGACGAGAATGCTGGCAGCAGTGGTTCGCCATGTGCTGGCCATCCCTTCACCGTTAAATCATAGACCCAGGAGAGTGTCGGGTCATTTCGTGTTTCCTTTTCTATGTTTGCATTCGTCACAGGGAGACATTCGACTATGGTCGAGTGGAATATCTCCACTGGATCCACTGCAGGTGCTTCTTCCACCGTCGTAAACGGTAGGCGCGACAATCCATCAGCATTCCCATGCTGTTTAGTTCCTTTGTACTCGATGTCATATTGGTGTGCCCCTAGGAAAAGGGACCACCTCTGTAGCCGTTGTGCTGTCATTATCGGTACGCCCTTCTGAGGGTTGAAAATGGAGACAAGAGGTTGATGATCAGTTAGTAGAGTAAATTTCTGACCGAGCAGGTAGTGATTGAACTTCTTCACCCCCCACACCAGGCTGAGGGCCTCTCTGTCAATCTGGGTGTAGTTACGCTCGGCTGAAGTTAACGAGCATGACGCAAAAGCTATCGGCCTCTCTGAACCATCAAGGAATTTATGTGACAGTACCGCTCCAATGCCGTAGGGAGACGCATCACACGCCAGTCTTATCGGTAGTGATGAGTTGTAGTGAGCCAATACTTCTCTTGAAGTGATTAGGTCCTTACTCTTCTGAAAGGCCCGCTTACATTCATTGCTCCATTTCAATGCTACTCCAGTTTGTAGTAGGGCGTTCAGTGGGTGCAGAATTGTGGACAAATTCGGCAAAAACTTATGGTAGTAATTCACCAATCCGAGGAATGATCTCAGTTGCGACACATTTTCAGGTGCTGGAGCCTTAACTACCGCTTCAATTTTGTCAGGGGACTTATGTAACCCCTCTTCATCAATCACGTGGCCACAATACGATATCTGTTTCTTAAAAAATTCGCACTTGGGGCGATTGGCTCGTAGCCCATGTTCTCTTAGTCTAGTGAGCACCTGCTCTAGGTTGGCAAGGTGTTCACTGCCATCTTCACCTGTCACTAGGATGTCGTCCAAGTAACACTGAGTCCCCGGAATCCCTTGCAGGACTTGTTCCATCGCTCTTTGCCATATCGCCGGAGCTGATGCTACTCCGAATACCAGTCGATTATACTGGTAAAGACCTTTGTGAGTGTTTATCGTGAGATACTTCCTAGAGGATTCTTCAACCTCCATCTGCAAATATGCTTGTGCTAGGTCAATTTTTGTAAAACGCTTCCCTCCAGATAGTGAGGCGAAAATATCTTCTATCCTCGGAAGAGGATATTGTACTGTGTGAAGGACTGGGTTCACCGTCACCTTGAAGTGCCAACAGATGCGAACCTTCCTTGGCTCCTCAGACTTATTGTTTAACGTTTTCTTCATGACAGGAATGATGGGTGTCGCCCACTCGCTCCAGTCTACCTTAGATAACACGCCTGCATTCTCCAGATTCTCCAGCTCTGCCTCGATGGCTGGGCGAATTGCATATGGTACCGGTCTTGCTTTGAAAAACTTGGGAATTGCATTCTCTTCTATTTTTATCAAGGCGGTTACGCCTTTAAGACTTCCCAGTTCTTGTTGAAATACCTCTTTGGCGTTAGCTAAGATTGTTGACAATCGTTCAGGAGTGACGTCGTCATCCTTTTTACCAGCCACAGTCAGTGCCTGAATGGAGTGCCAGTCTAAACTTATCTTTCTGATCCATTCACGTCCCAATAACGGTGGTCCACCATCTTGCAGTATGTACAGATACAATTTCTGTATTTCCTTGCCGTTGTATTCGACAGGCACCCTTATTTTTCCTCTGGGGTATACTTTTTGCCCCGTATACGTCTTCAAGACAATGGATGTCTCTTTCAAGGGTATGTGTGAGAATAGCCGCTCGTAGTCTCATCGATTCATGACGGTCAGAGCTGATCCTGTATCCAATTCCATTTTGACTTGGGACCCTGCTATCATGAGGGTGACCCAAATGGTTCGGTGATCCTCTTTTGCGATTATGTTGTGAAGTTTGAGACAGCTTAGTCTCTTGTTCCCGGATTCACTATCGCTCATCTGGTCTTCGGAACTACTGTCCGTCATCTTTTGTACTTTCCTGTATTGTTCCTTAGTAGCCTTTTTGTTGTCGTTAGTCTTCTTCCCAGACCTGCAAACTCGTGCAATGTGTCCCATCTTTCCGCATTGCCTGCATATTTTGTCCTTGGACCAGCAGTCCTTCTGGTCATGGGTTGTTCTGCCGCAGCGATAACATTTTTCAAATCCCCGTGTCATTTCATGGGTGCCGTATTCCTGTGGCTTTTGCTGTATTTCCGCAGCTCCCCTTGCTGCTGCTTCGTACGATACTGCCACGCTGAAAGCCTTATCTAGCGTCAGCTCTTTCTCTGAGAGTAACCTCTTCTGGGTTCCTTCACTCAGGAGTCCACAGACAAATTTGTCCTGTAGGGTATCTGCCAGTCCTGCTCCGAACTGGCAGTGCTTTGATAGCTTGTGTAGTTCCGTAAGGTAATCAGCATTGCTCTCATCTTTATGCTGATTTCTCCTGTGGAATTTAAATCTTTCTGCTATCAGCAGCGGTGTAGGATTTAGGTGTTCCTGTAGGATATCAACAATTTCGTTAAAACTCTTCGCCTTCGGTTTGGCTGGAGTAATCAGGTTCCGCAATAGGCCGTACATTCTTGCGCCCATTAAGTTTAGTAGTACCAATGCCTTTTTCTCATCGGCTACTTCGTTTGCCTCGCAATATACCTCGACTCTTTCCACATACGTGGTCCAGTCTTCTATTGCATTATTGAAGGCAGTGATATTGCCAGTCTTCGGCATCTTGGAAATCTAAGATGGCGCCTCCCGCGCTTTGCCTTCTTCCCCGATTTAACAAAATGGCACCTCCCGCGCTTTGCCTTCTTCCCCGCTGGATTAAGATGGCGCCTCCCGCGCTTTCTGTCTTCTCCGCTGCTGCTAGCGCTGTTGCTGGCGTTTTATGCCTTGATGGCGACGCCCTATGGTCTTCGCGCACTTCCCCCCTGCGCTGCTGCTAACGCCACTCTCCGCGGTTCCCGTGGCAAACTGCAGCTCCTCGCGGCTTTCTGCGCTTCTAATTTTTATTATTTCCCCGTCGTCGGAGCAACCCTGCGGGACACTTGCCTCCCTCTTCTTGGGTCTGTACGCTGCCCGGCTTCGTAGCACCGGCCGCGCCCTGTGTGCTCCACCCTCTCTCTCTCTCCTCTTCCCGACAACGCTGCTCGGCCCCGTTGAAAAGCCACCCGATCGAGCTCTAGACCGCCGCAGCCCAGGAAGGATCAGTGTACTACCTGCCACCAGCCCGATTAGCTGACACACCATCGACAGGATAACCAAGCCCCGCTCTCGACAGCCTCTCCTGCAAATCTTCAACTCCGATGAATCAGAGGCGGATGCCCACGGTCGACGCCCGTTTCTTCTGTTCGTTTATTTTTATTTTTTTCTTCTTCCTTCTGGCCTCGACCTCTGATAACTTCGCTTCAGGGATGGACCCCCATGAGGTGGTGCAGACTGTAGGTAAGTTCGGATCTGCTCGTCGCCAGTATTATGTCCGTGTATAATTGAGACACGGACTGCAGGAGTTGGTTATAACAGGTCTTTACTGAGTGGAGACAACCTGGAACTACTATGCAAAAGTTACTACACAGGCTTATATACAGGGGTGGTCACTACTGGTACTGCAGTATACAGGGGCTGCAGAATATAGTTCCTTCTGCAAAGTACATACACTACACTGCCCATATCCGAACTCGCAGCACCAAGTTCCGTTCACCCATCACTCCTGTGCTCGCTGACCTACATTAGTTCCTGGTCCAGCAACACCTCGAATTTAAAATTCTCATCCTTGTGTTTAAATCCCTCCATGGCCTCGCCCCTCCCTATCTCTGTCACTTTCTTCAGCCCTACAAACAACAAGAACAACAACAACAACTTGTATTGATATAGCAGCTTTAACGTAGTAAAATGTCTCAAGGTGCTTCACAGGAGTGTTATAAGACAAAAATTTGACACCGAGCCACATAAGAAATTAGGGCAGGAAGCTTGGTCACAGAGGTAGTTTTTAAGGCGCGTCTTAAAGGCGGAAAGAGAGGTAGAGAGGCGGAGAGGTTTAGGGAGGGAATTCCAGAGCTTAGGGCCTTGGCACCTGAAGGCACGGCCACCGATAGTTGAGCGATTATAATCAGGGATGCTCAAGAGGCCAGAATTTGAGAACCTCCAAGAAACCTCCAAGAACTCTGCGTTCCTCCAGCTCTGGCCTCTTATACATCCCTGACTTCCTTTGCCCCACCATTGGCGGCTGTGCCTTCAGCCGACTAGGCCCTAGGTTCTGTAATTCCCTCCCTAAACCTCTCCACCTCTCTCTCCTCCTTAAAACCTACCATTTTCACCAAAATTTTGATCATGTATCCTAATGTCTCCTTTTTTGGCTTGGCCTAAGTTTGTGAAGAGGCTTGGGACAGTTTACTAAGTTAAAGGCACTATATACATGCAAGTAGTTGTTTTTTTTTAAAACATGTTGCACTGCATCTCAACATTCTATACGACTCAAAAGAGTCCACCCGAACACCAATGCCAAAGCTTCATGTACTGCCTTGCCTACCTGTAAAACTCTTCCCTAGTTCCGTCATCTGGAACTCTAACACTGATGTGAAAACATTTGCACATGCTGAACTAGGGTTGCTGGGACATGGATTTGAGATTATAGGAGATCAAGAACTTGCCCACTAGCACTCGTGTAGTTTCTCCAGGTATTGCTGGGCTCCCAGCGAGCAGCAATGACATCTGGGGGTTTTTTTTGCGGTTGCCTCTCGCTACAACTTGTAGTTATTGAGCGTAAGATACAAGACATGTTCTACACAGAGCAGGAGCTCCAGACAGTAAGTAGGGCTGTCACCTTTTTTTTACCAGATATAAAACCAGACAGGGATAAAAATATGAGCTGGACAACAGGAAGGAACATTGGACACATGAAAGGAAAGTGGTTTCAGGAGAAATCAGTTGATGCAAATAATGTAGCTGCTTGACTTGCATTAAATGTTACATCTTATTTTACCAAGAATTATATTAAGAGATTATCCACAATAAAGCAGAGCTTTGCATAAATACACATACTTATTACCAGACACACCATGAAGCTACTTTAGCAATATTACTCACCAGACACAGAATATTCTAATAAAGTTAATCCCTGAATAGAAAGGAAGAAATATATTTATCAGTGATAATTGATGGTTTTATCACTACTTCTTTAACCCCTACCTCCTCCTTATTATAAAAGGTCTTCTCTTTTTTTAATTATTGAAGCCCAGGCATGGCAGACATATGAATGTCTGATTCCGGCACGGGCTCGACAGGCCGAATGGCCTCCTTCTGTGCTGTAACCATTCTCTGATTCTATGATTATTGGGGTGATTATTTTACTTGTTCACACCCTTTTCTATAGAGACTCTGGTCCCCACTTAGCATACTGCAATTGTGAAAGATTATCACTGCTAAACGAATGCAATGTCAGCCCTTGATTGGTGAAGTGTTTGACCAAGAAAGGCACACCTGCAAATAACTAGCTCTGCCTTTGATGGAAGTCGCTGTAGCATCCGGTTAGCTAAAATGGAGCAGAGGCTGGCTATGGCTATAGTCGGGTAGCAGTGGAGTCTGACACTGACTGTAGATTCAAAGGGGAGCAGGACGTTGTACAGCAGACTTCAAATCTGCAGATTTACATCTCATGAATCACTCCACGGTGTGATTCATACTGAAGCTTTACCGAGTGGCCAAAATGTTGTTGAGTAACATTCATTTATGGTGTCATTAGAAAGCCTTCATTCGAATCAGTTTTATTATAACATTTCGTCAGCTTCTCTTGTCCTATTGTTTTTGCTTCATTGTCAGTAATATAGCCATAATTTAGTAGTTATATGCTACTAGAATTTAAATTTTCATATGGTATTTTTTTCCAAGTTGTAACTAACTCTGTGAGACAGCACGATGACAAATCTTTAGCAAGAATAAGGGCGATGGGTGAGCGGGTCTTGGTGCGGGACAGGATACAAGCAGCAGAGTTTTGGATGAGCTGAAGTTTGAAGAGAGGAGAATGGGAACAGCATTAAGTGTTCACGAATGACATGCCTACAAATAACTGGCCAAAAGTTGCAGATTAGGGACTGGGGCTAGCGGGAGCAGATCAGAGGTTAGTTTTGATGTGGCTGCAGATTCAAGCAATAGTGGAGCCTGATACTAAGTTGGGAAGTTACACGTGCACTGCAATCAAATCCACTGCATGCATGGCATTTCACCTGGGCAAAGTTCAAAGAAATTACAAGAAAACTCAGTAGGGCGAGTTTTCACTCTTTCCAATTGGTGGGATAGGAGGGGGGCCAGGGCAATTTTATTCCCTGCCTACTGGGTTTCTGCAGTTAAAATTGGCTGGGTGACTTACCCACCGACGTCCCGCACTGATCCTGCCGTCTTCTATTTTAACCTGGTCTTTTGAGCAGGCGGTAAAGGCACCCACCTGAAGCCAGCAGGGTCCTTCTTTAAAAATGCAGATCAGTGTATGATGGTGTCATCGGGCCCTGACTGCAATTTTAACTATGGGTGGCCAACGGGAGCGGAAGGCAATCCTGCTTGGGAGTCTTTGGTGGAGGCCCAGCAGTCTCTTCCATTGAAGTTCTGTGCTTCAAATGCAATTATTTATCTGGCGGCGACTCTAAAAGTAGAGAGTAGCCTTTTAAAAGTAAATACAAGTGGGTTTGATTTTAACTCCCGGCGGGATTCCGGGTAAGTCAGTTATTTTCCGATCCCCCAGAAGCAGTATGAGGCCAGCGAAATTTTAACTGCCAGGCCTCATCACTATGCTGCATTCCAGTTCCCGCCCGCTAACGGGTGGGAAGCAGCTACCGGCCTCATGAAAATTGGGCGATCCTTGGCAACCCACCAGCATGCAGGTAGGTGTGGAGAAGGGTGATCCGGGAAGGGTCTCGCAGGAGGGAATTTGTGAGAGTCCTGGGTAGGGGAGGTCTAAACTGTTCTTGTGAAGTCCAGACGAGCACGTCTGCTCCCCCTGGATCCACAAAGGAAAGTAAAAACGTTACACTTCAGCGCCTCTTTATGTCCTGATCCTCTTCAGACTTACTTCGGCCTGGTGGTAAAGCCGCAGCAGTATTGCAGTGAGATTGCATTCTCGATATTCAACGCAGTGTGAGGTTGGAATATCCCAGCCACTACACTTGCTTAAAAATCTGTTCCATTTCCTGCTTTTTTCCAGTTCTGATGAAAGGTCATCGACCTGAAACATTAACTCTGTTTCTCTCTTCACAGATGCTGCCTGACCTGCTGAGTATCTCCAGCATTTTCTGTTTTTATTTGATTTCCAGCATCTGCAGTATTTTCTTTTTGTGTTGGAATATCTGTGTTGTGGTGGTGTGAGGTTGGATTGTCTCTGTTAATGGCGGTGTGAGGTTGGATAGTCTCTGTTAATGGTGGTGTGAGGTTGGATAGTCTCTGTTAATGGTGGTGTGAGGTTGGATAGTCTCTGTTAATGGTGGTGTGAGGTTGGATAGTCTCTGTTAATGGTGGTGTGAGGTTGGATAGTCTCTGTTAATGGTGGTGTGAGGTTGGATAGTCTCTGTTAATGGTGGTGTGAGGTTGGATAGTCTCTGTTAATGGCGGTGTGAGGTTGGATAGTCTCTGTTAATGGTGGTGTGAGGTTGGATAGTCTCTGTTAATGGTGGTGTGAGGTTGGATAGTCTCTGTTAATGGTGGTGTGAGGTTGGATAGTCTCTGTTAATGGTGGTGTGAGGTTGGATAGTCTCTGTTAATGGTGGCGTGAGGTTGGATAGTCTCTGTTAATGGTGGCGTGAGGTTGGATAGTCTCTGTTAATGGTGGTGTGAGGTTGGATAGTCTCTGTTAATGGTGGTGTGAGGTTGGATAGTCTCTGTTAATGGTGGTGTGAGGTTGGATAGTCTCTGTTAATGGTGGTGTGAGGTTGGATAGTCTCTGTTAATGGTGGTGTGAGGTTGGATAGTCTCTGTTAATGGTGGTGTGAGGTTGGATAGTCTCTGTTAATGGTGGTGTGAGGTTGGATAGTCTCTGTTAATGGTGGCGTGAGGTTGGATAGTCTCTGTTAATGGTGGCGTGAGGTTGGATAGTCTCTGTTAATGGCGGTGTGAGGTTGGATAGTCTCTGTTAATGGTGGTGTGATGTTGGATAGTCTCTATTAATGGGGGCGTGAGGTTGGATAGTCTCTGTTAATGGTGGTGTGAGGTTGGATAGTCTCTGTTAATGGTGGTGTGAGGTTGGATAGTCTCTGTTAATGGTGGTGTGAGGTTGGATTGTCTCTGTTAATGGTGGTGTGAGGTTGGATAGTCTCTGTTAATGGTGGTGTGAGGTTGGATAGTTTCTGTTAATGGTGGTGTGAGGTTGGATAGTCTCTGTTAATGGTGGTGTGAGGTTGGATAGTCTCTGCTAATGGTGGTGTGAGGTTGGATAGTCTCTGTTAATGGTGGTGTGAGGTTGGATAGTCTCTGTTAATGGTGGTGTGAGGTTGGATACTCTCTGTTAATGGTGGCGTGAGGTTGGATAGTCTCTGTTAATGGTGGCGTGAGGTTGGATAGTCTCTGTTAATGGTGGCGTGAGGTTGGATAGTCTCTGTTAATGGTGGCGTGAGGTTGGATAGTCTCTGTTAATGGTGGTGTGAGGTTGGATAGTCTCTGTTAATGGTGGCGGGAGGTTGGATAGTCTCTGTTAATGGTGGCGTGAGGTTGGATAGTCTCTGTTAATGGTGGCGTGAGGTTGGATAGTCTCTGTTAATGGTGGCGTGAGGTTGGATAGTCTCTGTTAATGGTGGTGTGAGGTTGGATAGTCTCTGTTAATGGTGGTGTGAGGTTGGATAGTCTCTGTTAATGGTGGTGTGATGTTGGATTATCTCTGTTAATGATTGTGTGAGGCTGCATTGTCTGAGTATGAGGTTAGATTGTCTATGTTTTTAGCATGTGCATGTTAATGGCAATGTGAATTTTGGGGATGAGTGCTAACAGCAAAACCAGGTTCCAGAGCCTGTATTAATGACATAGGAAACTGTAGTGACTCTCATGATGGCATGGCGATGATGAATTACCTACATTAATGGCAGTGAAAGGCTGGAGGGTGAGTATTAAAGATAGCAGAGGGCTGGACTGTCTGCATTAATAGTAGTATAGGGTGAGTGTTAAGGGGAGTGCAAGGCTAGATTGTTTGCATTAATAGCATTCTGAGATCAGAATACGGTTATCAATTATCTTGAGCGGTCAGATTGTCTGTCCCAAAAGTAATCTGTGTAAAAACGAAAATAATTATCCCACTTTTAAAAATTTGTTGGGAGCCCGCTCTAAAGGATTAGCTTCGACCATTTCAATTATTTTTAATTTTTTGATGATTTTTGCGCTCATCAAGGTGAAAAATGGGGAATGAAATGCTCCCCTCTTTCTACACCAAGTACATCAATCACTTCAGGGTCAGATATTGCTCAAAATGAAGTTTCCTCGGCTCTGCTACAACCCTGGAGGATGACCTCCTCGGACACCAGGGTGAACTTTCCACCAACCATCTTTCCGCTGACCTCCTGTAGGGAATTGCCATTTTGCTGCCATTATGTGGGCAGATGCACACTGTGGGCTAGGAACTACTTGGATCTGATGTCAGACTGTCCAAACTTATTTCAGGCACAGAAATAACCCAACAGAGAGAAGAGGCTTTAGTACTGTTGGCTGTGGTGGGGGAGAAAGGTGGATTTGCTCACAGGTGTCAGAGGTGAAAGAATGAACCAATTTCAGTACCTAGTTCCACAGAGGACACTGCTTTCATTTTACATCCGTGAACTCCTCGTCCCACTATTGAATCTACGAGTACACATCTAAATGAAGCAATGGCAAAGTGTCCAGCCCACCTTCCTTTTATATCCTGAAATGCCAGCATGTTCAACTGCAGAACTTGCAGCTTTAAACTAACAAAGGACAAATAATATTTTTAGATGAGGGGTGAC
Organism: Somniosus microcephalus; assembly: GCF_052327205.1. Taxonomy (NCBI): domain Eukaryota; kingdom Metazoa; phylum Chordata; class Chondrichthyes; order Squaliformes; family Somniosidae; genus Somniosus; species Somniosus microcephalus. The sequence goes on from NC_140988.1 coordinate 328,612,587, forward strand.
TTGTAAAATACTATTTAATTCATAAATCAAGCAAAACAAGTGGAATAATTGAATTTTACAAAATAGAACTCACATTTAAACATATCAAGCCAATTGTCTAGGAGAATGCATATTATAATCAGATTACTTAACCCATTAAAAGGCTGAGAGGGATCTTTTTGTGTGCGTGCACGACTGGTATTTACCCTATGACGGAGATGCTCTAATTAAATGAAGATTACTTTTATTCATCCATGCTGATTCAGCTCATTAAGAAGATAATCTCACCATAACCTTTCCTGTGGTTTCTGATGGAGAAATAATACATTAACTGGGGAGCTGTGAATAGTTATGAGTGTATATGCTTATATGACGACTGTTCTTCAATTCAGGCTCAGGACCTGGAACAGGGAGATGTTATAGCAGTGAACAGCTTTCATCGCAGAGATTGTTCAATAAAAAGCACAAGCGCTTTTATAAGCATTATGATAAAAAGGATATAGAGGCACTGGAGAAGGTGCAAAAAAATTTTACAAGGATGATACCAGAAATTAGAGAATATACCTATCAGGAATAATTTAAGGGGAAGCTAGATATGTATATGGGGAGAAAGGAATAAAAAGTTATGCTGATAGGGTTAGATGAAGAGCGATGGAAGGAGGTTCATTTGGAGCATAAACCGTATGGACCAGTTGGGCCTAATGGCCTGTTTCTGTATATAGAAACATAGAAACATAGAAGATAGGAGCAGGAGTAGGCCATTCGGCCCCTTGAGCCTGCTCCACCATTCAATGAGATCATGGCTGATCGTCCAAATTCAGTACCCTGTTCCTGCCTTCTCTCCATTTCCCTTGATCCCTTTAGCCTTAAGAAATATATCCAACTCCTTCTTGAATATATTTAATGAATTGACCTCTACTGCCTTCTGTGGTAGAGAATTCCACAGGTTCACCACTCTCTGGGTGAAGAAATTCCTCCTCAACTCTGTCCTAAATGGCTTACCCCTTATCCTTAGACTGTGACCCCTGGTTCTGGACTCCCCGACCATCGGGAACATCCTTCCAGCATCTAGTCTGTCTAGTCCTGTTAGAATTTTATAAGTTTCAATGAGATCCCCTCTCATTCTTCTAAACTCCAGCGAGTATAAGCCCAATCGACCCAATCTCTCCTCATACGTCATTCCTGCCATCCCAGGTATCAGTCTGGTGAATCTTCGCTGCACTCCTTCCATGGCAAGAACATCCTTCCTTAAATTCCTCTTCAGGAATTCAGTCTTCAATCCCAACCGATCACAGGTGGACCCAACATTTGCCCCTCGGCTGGCCCTTATACTTGGTCTCACTGGGTGGAACTGCACAACCACAGGCTGGGTCTCACTGAAGGGAAGGGGTGTGAGAATTCCCACTGTAAGCAATCCCCAATGCAAGCAGTCCCCACCCTTCTCTGCCCTGCCTCCCAACCCTCTTACAAAGATAATCATGTAAGGGGCAGGTGGAGGATCTGCTCGCATAAAGACATCCCAGACATTTTTGACACTAGATTCGGACCCAGTGTATCCAGGTCCTGCCCTAATTTGTGACCATTGCAGCAAACTCCCACCAACATTACAGCAGGAGTCTACCCAAATGTTTGCAGATTTTCTGCTCCATCATGCTTGTGGGCAGAGGAATCATATGAGACTGGTTGGTGGAGTGGACTAGTTGCATGTGGTCAAGTTGGGCAGAGAAGAGAATTCCTAGCGGTCCAGTGCAGAGCACCTGATACCTGGTTTCATCTCTGGCCTATGCTGAGGTAGCATAGATGCTACTGTTGACTTTGTTATTCCCAAACTAGGAAGAGGAAAAGGCAGTCAGGATCTCATTAATCACTATTTGATGACCCTTACTGGGAAGTGCATGTTTATGGTTTAGGCGAAGTCACAATTAAGCTTAACAGTGATGCACCACTCTCCCCATACCATATGGTCAACATCTTGCCAGCACTTAGACAACCACCATATCCTCTCCAAAGTTCTGAGAGTTGTCACCTCCAAAGTTCGTGCCCATTTTTCCCACAGCTCCATGTTTTAATCTTTCTAATCAGATTTCCATCCCCGCCACAGAACCAAAATAGCCCTAACCAAAGTCACAAGTGACATTCTCTGTGATTATGACCACAGTGCAATATCCCTCCTCGATCTGCCTCAACCTCTCTGCTGCCTTTGATATGCTCAACCATACCATCCTCATCCAACTCCTTTCCTCCGTTATCCAGCTTGTTGAATTTCCCTCTCTTAAACCAGAATGTTCGCAATCTTGGCATCCTATTCAAACCTGAGCCAAGTTTCCAAACCCATACCATCTCCATCACAAAGACCGCCTACCTCCACCTCTGTAACAATACCTGCCTCCGCCCCTACCTCAGCCCATCTGCTGATGAAACACTTATCCATGTCTTTGTACATCTCAAAAATTCCAATACTCTACTAGCCAGTCTTCTATCCTCCACCCTTCGTAAACTTCAGCTCATCCAAACCTCTGCTGCGCTACCACAAGTCTTGCTCATCCATCACTCCGCTCCTTGCTGACCTACATTGGCTCCCGGTCCCTCAAAGCCTCAAATTAAAAATGTTCATCCTTGTGTTTAACTTCCTTCATGGCCTTGCCCTTCCCTATCTTTGTCACCTGCTCCAGCCTTACAACCTCTACCCCCAATCCCCTCCCCAGACTCTCTGTTCCTCTGACTCTGGCCTCTAGTGCATTCCCCGTCACATCTCCCCACTATTGGCAGACGTGCATTCAGTCATCTCAGAACAATCCTTCCCTACCCTCGACACTTCTCCCCCAGTCTTCCCTCCTTAAAATTGTCCTTGTTTGGCTCGTCCGATTGCGCCTTGGTGAAGCACCTTGGGCCGTTTTCCTACGTTAAAGATGTTATATAAATGCAAGTTGTTGTTGTTTAGAATAATACATGAAGAACAGTCATCTTAATGAGTGACTGAAGGTTACCTTATGGAATTCTAAACCGGAGAGGAGAGAGAACTGAGCAGAGAAATACACAAGCTTTATGGCTATGCTCAAGGGGACATTGAAATGGATTAATTTACATTTCTCTCAATACGAACACAACTGCTTAGAAACATAGAAGATAGGAGCAGGAGTAGGCCATTCGGCCCTTCGAGCCTGCTCCGCCATTCAATGTGATCATGGCTGATCATCCAAACTCAGTACCCTGTCCCCGCCTTTTCCCCATATCCCTTGATCCCTTCAGCCTCAAGAAACATATCCAACTCTTTCTTGAATATATTTAATGAACTGGCCTCCACCGCCCTCTGTGGCAGAGAATTCCACAGGTTCACCACTCTCTGGGTGAAGAAATTCCTCCTCATTTCAGTCCTAAATGGCTTACCCCTTATCCTTAGACTATGACCCCTGGTTCTGGACTCCCCGGCCATCAGAAACATCCTTCCTGCATCTAATCTGTCCAGACCTGACAGAATTTTATAGGTTTCGATGAGATCCCCTCTCAATCTTCTAAACTCCAGTGAGTATAAGCCCAATTGACACAATCTCTCCTCATACGTTATTCCTGCCATCCCAGGTATCAGCCTGGTGAATCTTCGCTGCACTCCCTCCATGGCAAGAACGTCCTTCCTCAGGTATGGTGACCAAAACTGCACACAATACTCAAGGTGCGGTCTCACCAAGGCCCTGTACAACTGTAGCAAGACATCCTTGTTCCTGTACTCGAACCCTCTTGCTACGAAGGCCAACATACCATTTGCCTTCTTAACCGCCTGCTGCACCTGCATGCTTACCTTCAGCGACTGGTGCACAAGGACACCCAGGTCTCTTTGCACTTCCCCTTCTCCCAATCTATTGCCATTCAAATAATAATCTACCTTCCTGTTTTTGCCACCAAAGTGGATAACCTCATATTTATCCACATTATAGTGCATTTGCCATGTTTCTGCCCAATCACCCAACCTGTCCAAATCGTACTGGAGTATCCCGACATCCTCGCAGCTTACCCTCCCGCCCAGCTTTGTGTCATCTGCAAATTTGGAGATATTACATCCAATTCCCTCATCCAGATCATTAATATATATTGTGAACAGCTGGGGTCCTAGGACCGATCCTTGCGGTACCCCACTAGTCACTGCCTGCCACTCGGAAAACGACCCGTTTATTCCAACTCTTTGCTTTCTGTCTGCCAACCAGTTCTCTATCCAAGTCAAAACCTTGCCCCCAATCCCATGTGCCTTAATTTTGCACGCTAATCTCTTGTGTGGGACCTTATCGAAAGCCTTCTGAAAGTCCAAATTAACCACATCCACTGGTTCTCCCTTATCTATTTTACCAGTTACATCCTCAAAAAATTCCAGTAGATTAGTCAAGCATGATTTACCTTTTGTAAATCCATGTTGACTTTGTCCGATCCTGTCACTGCTTTCCAGGTGCTCTGCTATTACATCTTTTATAATAGACTCTAGCATTTTCCCCACTACCGATGTCAGGCTTACCGGTCTATAATTCCCCGCTTTTTCTCTACCACCTTTTTTGAATAGTGGGGTAACATTAGCTACCCTCCAATCCATGGGTACCGTTCCAGAGTCTATCGAGTTCTGGAAGATGATCAGTAGTGCATCTACTATCTCTTGGGCCACTTCCTTAAGTACCCTGGGATGTAGACCATCAGGCCCTGGGGATTTATCGGCCTTCAGTCCCATCAATTTTCCTAACACCATTTTCCTACAAATACTGATTTCTTTCAGTTCCTCGCTTTCATCAGACCCTATGTTCCCCGGCATCTCTGGGAGGTTATTTGTGTCCTCCTTTGTGAAGACAGAACCAAAGTATGCATTTAGTTGGTCTGCCATTTCCTTGTTTCCCATTATAAATTCCCCCGATTCTGACTGCAAGGGACCTACGCTTGACTTCACTAATCTTTTTCTCTTCACATATCTATAAAAGCTTTTACAGTCAGTTTTTATGTTCCCTGAAAGCTTACTCTCATATTCTATTTTCCCTTTCTTAATTAATCCCTTTGTCCTCCTTTGTTGACTCCTAAACTGCTCCCAATCCTCAGGATTATTGCTTTTTCTAGCCAATTTATATGTCCTCTCCTTGGATCTTATGCTATCCCTAATTTCCCTTGTTAGCCACGGTTGAGTCACCTTTTTTGTTTTATTTTTACGCCAAACTGGGATGAACAAATTCTGTAGCTCATCCATTCGGTCTTTGAATGTTTGCCATTGCCTATCCACCATCAACCCTTTGAGCGCCATTCCCCACTCAATCCTGCCCAACTTGCTCCTCAGACCATCGTAGTTTCCTTTATTTAAATTGAGGACCCTTGTCTCTGAGTCAACTACTTCATTCTCCATCTTAATGAAGAATTCGATCATATTAGGTATGTGGTGTATGTGCCTTTAAGAGCCCCTGTGTACTGTAATGCCGGTAGTGGCCACTCGGGCTTTCTAAGTCTGTATTGTGTCTTGTATCTTTTAGTTCACCTCCAGACTTTGTTCAGTAAACACCTGTTAAACCAACTCCTGCATTCCGTGTCTCCATTAACACACGGACACAACAAGGTAATTAAAAAATTAACAGCCTATCCCTTAAGTCACAGACTCTCTCCATTTCGGGTAACAGTGTGGAAAAAGACCACTGTTAAAGCAGAGGTTTGGAAAACAATTATCGTTGGAGTTTTCTGAGACCCTGTCTGAAGTTTCAGGTGGCCTCTTTTCTGAAATACTGATGACTTTGTTCAGGAGATTAAGTGGTGGCAAACGGAGCATTTCAGCACCTAATAGAACCACTTAGCTCCTGAGGCACCAATCTTCCTGTCAGACTGTCAGGGTCTTATGCAGTACAGTGTATCCATCATTGCTACTTCTAAACATATTAGAGGCTCACTAATGGAACTCAGCATATTTTTGTAAATTTTGTACAAAAAATGTAACTCCGCTTATATTGTGCACACAGATCAGCTAAGGTGGTTTAAACTTTAAAAAATATATATATAAAGCTTTTTGTACATTGTATTTATGTTATCAACTTATGGAACAAGAAGATTGCGTGATTGCATTATCCGTTGATCCGTGACTTTATAAATAGAGGCATAAAGTCCAAAAGCATGGCAGTTATGGTAAACCTTTATAAATCACTGGTTAGGCCTCAGCGAGCGTAATGGCCCAGAAATTCCATTCGCAGGCCTCCCGCGGGCGGAAGGCTGCGATCCGGAAAAATCTGTGCCTGGACCGGAGGGCTCCCGGGAGGCACAGAGTTCCATTGCTGGGCCTCTCCAAACTGCCGGTGTGCAGGGCCCACGTATCCCAGAGGCGCAGGTGGTTCGCAGCGTCCCTGGGATCACATGGGCCACGGGGAGCCAATCAGAGAAGGGAATCGCCATTCATAGATTTGACAGGAGGACCTGTCAAATATATGAATAGAGAGCACCCCCAAAACATAGTAAAACTTCAAATAATTTTTTTTTTTAAATCACATTTTCAAAATGACTATAAATTACATAAATTTTAAACAAAAATTTAAATTTTTGAAAAAAATAATTAAAGTTTTTAATGGGGCTAAAAATAAACTTACCTTTCTTAAAAGTATTTTTAAATGATAAATCAGTGGAAATTTTTTTAAAAAACTTTTTTTCAACTCTCATCCTGGTAAAAGCAAACCTTGCGCCTGCTTTTACCAGGCAGAACAATTGTAAGTGTTTTCTGCGGGCGGAGGGTCTCCAAAAAATGGAACTCTCCACCCACAGAGGCCCTGCTCCAGTGCAGCCAGAGGATCTGTCAAGAGCTTTCTTGACAGATTGGAAATGCCAGTTTCCAGCGCATGTGCAGTGCATGCCTGAAACCAGCATTTCCAATGTCCCTACTGGTGAGTACACAGCGCGTACTCACCCGTAGGGACTGGAATATCCGGCTCATTGTGTCCAACTCTGGGCACCATGATTTAGGGAAGATGTCAAAGCCTTGGAGAGGGTGCAGGGGAGATTTACCAGAATGATACCAGGGATGAGGGACTCCAGTTATGTGGCAAGACTGGCGAAGGTGGGATTGTTCTCCTTAGAGCAGAGAAGGTTAAGGGGATATTTAATAGAGGTGTTAAAAATTATAAAGGGTTTTGATAGAGTAGATAGGGAGAAACTGTTTCCACTGGCAGGAGGGTCAATAACCAGAAGACACAGTTTTAAGATAATTGGCAAAAAGTCCAGTAGGGAAATGAGGAGCAGTTCTATTTAGGTAATGCGTTGTTCTGATCTAGAATGCACTTCCTGAAAGGGTGGTGGAAGCAGATTCGACAGTAACTTTCAAAAGGGAATTGGATATATACTTGAAAAGGAGAAATATGGGGAAAGAGCAGTGGAGTGCGACTAATTGGATAGTTCTTTCAAAGAGCTGGCACTGACATGATGGGCCAAAGGGCCTCCTTCTGTGCTGTAAGATTCTATGAATTATGTTCTTCTGTTCCTTTATAGCTTTCAAGACAGTAATTCGCATTTCTATTTTTTTAAATCATTCTGCGTCTCTAAAATCTTGATTCAGTGCAATTTAAAGCATCACAAATTTGACTTAGAACCTCCCTGACCATTTCTTAATTTCCATTTATTTTCAAGAATAGCCAGTGTGTCACAAATGGTACTCAAGTATTAGGAATATCCATTGATGAGGAACTTAGCAATTTATAATATGTACAAGAACACAAAGAACTCGCATCCACACAGCACCTTATAATATTTCTCAGAAACACCTCAAACCGCTTCACATACAATGAGTTACTTTGAAGGGAGTGTTGTTAGGTATGCAAACACAGCAGGATCCCACAAACAACAATGACATGAATGAAAATGAATCTGTTTTTGGTGCTGTTGGTTGAGGGAGGAATGCTGGCAAGGAATGGTGCTCCAAAATCTTTACTATTTGCTAAACAAGAAGACAGGATCTCAGTTTAACTTTTCATGCAAAGGACAACATCTGTGACAATACAGCATTCTCTCAGTACTGCACTGTAGAATCAACCCAATTATCTGCTCAAGTTATTGAATTATAATTCAACCTACAATCTTCTGACTCAGAAGCAAGACTGTTACAAACTGAGTCAGCTTGCGTCAAGAATATGGGTTGCTAACTCTCATTGGACATAGTCCTGGAGGCTTTAATCACATGACATCGGATCACGGGCCATCTGATCACATGTCACTCACCCGCAGCTTGCAAATGTTATCGTAAAGGTTGAGTGTCATTCCTCATGGTCTTTTGGCAGCACGATAGCAAAATACTGCAGATGTTGGAAATCCAGCATTTTCTGTTGTCTTTTGGCAGCAATTGTTGCGCGAGAAGTTTTGAGGACCAGAAGGTCATCTGCGAACAGGCGAAAAAAGTGCACAGGTGCCAACCACAGGTGTGTGAATCTCCAAAGTAAAGAAAAGAAAGACTTGCATTTATATAGCGCCTTTCATGACCACCGGATGTCTCAAAGCACTTTACAGCCAATTAAGCACTTTTGAAGTGGAGTCATTGTTGTAATGTAGGAAACGCACAGCCAATTTGCGCACAGCAAGGTCCCACAAACAGCAATGTGATAATGACCACATAATCTGTTTTGGTTATGTTGATTGAGGGATAAATATTGGCCAGGACACTGGGGATAACTCCCCTGCTCTTTTTCGAAATAGTGCCATGGGATCTTTTACGTCCATCTGAGAGAGCAGACGGGGCCTCGGTTTAACATCTCATTTGAAAGGTGGCACCTCCACCAGTGCAGCACAGTAAGGAGGTCCTGAGTAAGAATTGTTCACAGGAGTGCCCGGGAGATCAATCCTGAAGTCCGGGAGACTCCAGCTCAATTCAGGAGAGTTGGCAACCCTAGTCAAGAAAGCATAGAAGATAAAAGTTACAAATATCTCCAGCTCCAGCCTGGATGGAACCAGATGCATAAAAGTTCATCACCACGGTCACCTTCACAGCCACTGCCAATGCAGTCCTTGCTCTGCTCTGAGCTTGCAGTTGTGGCTGCAGCAGATTTCAGTGAGGACATCCTTACTGAAGTGCAGACATCTAACACATTGTTCCTCGCTGAGGTTCAGTTAGGAGAATTGCTCCCTGAACAGCCTGGGTGGATATGATCTCCTGCTGCGAGCCCTTCTCCCCCTCCTCCCTCTTCCAGCAGCTTGTCATGCTCTGCGTGACCTCTGTTCATTCTCCAAGTCATGCTGTATTCCAAGGGGAATGCCGACTAGCGCACCCATGTCTGGGAGCAACTGGTTTGTGCAGAAGCTTTGAAGTCAGGGAAAAGTCCTTCAGCACCTGCCACACCACTCCCTGTAGATTTTTGCAACTTGAAATAGCTATGGAAAGCACCAAGCACGTAGCAAAATCGTAGCAACAGCCAGAAGAAATCAACCAGCAACTAACCTGTAAGCAGTTGATGATCCCTTTAAATAGCGCTGGTGGGGTTCCTTCCTACTGCTGAACGTGTGTTCAGCTGTGCCAGCTTAAGAGTTGGCATTAGCTGGAGCATTAAGCTCCAAAATGGCAGTGCTGGCGTCAAATCAGCATTGCACGGTGAATGACGTCATGATCTGCCTGCTCTGCATACTTCTGGTGGACATTTACATCGTGCGCGCTAATGCCTGCAACAATACAGCATCTGGCGCAATTCACCCCACAAATGCGCACGTGCCAATGCCATTTGGAGCTTTAGGGCACTCGTAGCGCCCAAAATACGGGCGCTAACGATCCCAATTTCTCGCCCAACGACCTTTGCTGTTCTCTGTATTACTTTAAATAACTTGATGAAATGCTTTTATGTGTTAAAGGCAAACTGACAGAATTCACAGTTCTGAAGAAGGGTTTCGACCTGAAATGTTAACTCTGTTTCTCTCTCCTGCCTGGCCTGCTGAGTTTTTCCAGCATTTTCTGTTGTTATTTCCGATTTCCAGCATCCGCAGTATTTTTGCTATCACAGAATTCACCATTTGCTTTTGCATACATTTGCAACACTGTGAGAAAGGAACTGATGGATTGGCAAAAGGTTTCAGTATATCGTTCTGCCAGGAGGGCAATAAATATGGAGCTGTCAATCAACACTCCGCATTAGACACCCTGGATGAAATGCTTGTTACAACACACATATACCCTTGGTGGGTCAGCAGTCCGAATGAGTTCTGCGTCCTTCTCGAGAGTTTTTTAAAAAATCCATCTTTCTGGACAGAGAGCACAAACTGTTTTTTTAACTGATTAATTGTCAAATCAAACAGCTTGGCCTGTTTGTTGCAGACCGTTTTGTCTCCAGAATTCTCTTGTATACAATAAATGGAGAAAGCTTCCACCTGCCGCGGCCATGCATTTTTTCTCAAATGTAGTTATAGGCATCAATCAAAAACTCAAAGTCGCATTATTTTTAGAGCAATGACCCATGGATGATGATGTCCAGAAATTGCGTGCATTCTATCTGGACGAGCTGCTCTCAAAAAGTTAGTAACCAATGTAAAGTGATCGCAATATAAGCCATAAAGAAATATTAAACACATAAGGGTATAATTTGAAAATTTACATGTGAACCAGGAGCACGTGTCAGGAATTCAGGCACAGGAGTCAGTGAGGCTTGCAGGATTGTTCATCCAGTGATGGAGAATCTCACAAAAATAAAAGAACCTACATTTATGTGGTGCCTTTCATGACCTCAGGACATCTCAAAGTGCTATACAGCCAATAAAGTACTTTTGAAGTGTAGTCACATTGTACTGTAATAGGGAAGCACAGTAACCAATTTGCACACAGCAAGCCCCCACAAACAGCAACAAAATAAATGACTGGTTAGGTGTTGGTTAAGTCATGAATATTGGCCAGGCCACCGGGGATAACACCCCAGGTCTTCTTCGAAATAGTGCCGTGGGATCTTTTACGTCCACCTGGGAGAGCAGACAGGGCTTGGGTTTAATGTCTTATCTCAAAGATAGCACCTCTAACAGTTCAGCACTCCCTCAGCACCGCACTGGAGTGTCAGCCTAGATTATGTGCTCAAGTCTCTGGAGTGGGACTGGAAGTCGTAACCTTCTGACTCTGAGGTGATACTGCTACCACTGAGCCAAGGCTGACACCACAAGGCACACGGATCTCCGTGCCTGAATTCCCAATATGTGGTCCTACTCTGCATGAAGCTCTACACGATGAGCGCAAATTCACATGATCTACCCTATGGAGTTGTTTTATGATTCGAAATGAGACATCACTGAGCTAAGCTGAATGTAGGAGCACTCTGCCATGTGAGAAGTGGCCAAACATTAGGGGGCGATTTTGCCAGCCCTGGGGAGGAGGGTTTGGAGGTGGGCCTGCCGGGAAAATGGCAGAATCTGGGGGCCGGTACCCATCCCGTCCCCAACCCGCCTCCGTGCTATCTTCCCAGGAGGCGGGCACCCGACCCGCGCCGGGTCCCATCTCCTAGAAACATAGAAACATAGAAGATAGGAGCAGGAGTAGGCCATTCGGCCCCTCGAGCCTGCTCCGCCATTCAATGCGATCATGGCTGATCATCCAATTTCAGTACCCGGTCCCTGCTTTCTCCCCATACCCCTGGATCCCTTTAGCCTTAAGAAATATATCCAAATCCTTCTTGAATATATTTAATGAATTGGCTTCTACTGCCTTCTGTGGTAGAGAATTCCACAGGCTCACCACTCTCTGGGTGAAGAAATTCCTCCTCATTTCTGTCCTAAATGGCCTACCCCTTATCCTTAGACTGTGACCCCTGGTTCTGGACTCCCCGACCATCAGGAACATCCTTCCTGCATCTAGTCTGTCCAGTCCTGTCAGAATTTTATAAGTTTCAATGAGATCCCCTCTCATTCTTCTAAACTCCAGCGAGTACAAGCCCAATCATCCCAATCTCTCCTCATACGTCATTCCTGCCATCCCAGGTATCAGCCTGGTGAATCTTCGCTGAACTCCTTCCATGGCAAGAACATCCTTCCTCAGATAAGGCGACCAAAACTGCACACAATACTCAAGATGTGGTCTCACCAAGGCCCTGTACAACTGCAGCAAGACATCTTTGTTCCTGTACTCAAACCCTCTCACTGCGAAGGCCAACATACCATTTGCCTTCTTAACCGCCTGTTGCACCTGCATGCTTACCTTCAGCGACTGGTGCATAAGGACACCCAGGTCTCGTTGCACTTCCCCTTTTCCCAATCTATTGCCATTCAAATAATAATCTGCCTTCCTGTTTTTGCCACCAAAGTGGATAACCTCACATTAATCCACGTTATATTGCATCTGCCATGCATCTGCTCAATCACCCAACCTGTCCAAATCATCCTGGAGTTTCTTGGCATCCTCCTCACAGCACACACGCCCACCCAGCTTTGTGTCGTCTGCAAATTTGGAGATATTACATCTAGTTCCCTTGTCTAGATCATTAATATATATTGTGACTAGCTGTGGTCCAAGGACCGATCCCTGCGGTACCCCACTAGTCACTGCCTGCCACTCGGAAAAACACCCGTTTATTCCAACTCTTTGCTTTCTGTCTGCCAACCAGTTCTCTATCCAAGTCAATACCTTGCCGCCAATCCCATGTGCCTTAACTTTACACGCTAATCTCTTATGCGGGACCTTATCAAAAGCCTTCTGAAAGTCCAAATACACCACATCCACTGGTTCTCCCTTATCTATTTTACCAGTTACATCCTCAAAAAATTCCAGTAGATTAGTCAAGCACGATTTACCTTTTGTAAATCCATGTTGACTTTGTCAGATCCTGTCACTGTTTTCCAAGTGCTCTGCTATTACATCTTTTATAATGGACTCTAGCATTTTCCCCACTACCGATGTCAGACTTACCGGTCTGTAATTCCCCGTTTTCTCTCTACCACTTTTTTTGAATAGTGGGGTAACATTAGTTACCTTCCAATCCATGGGTACTGTTCCAGATTCCACCGAATGTTGGAAGATGATCAGCAATGCATCTACTATTTCTAGGGCCACTTCCTTAAGTACCCTAGGATGTAGATTATCAGGCACTGAGGATTTATCGGCCTTCAATCCCATCAATTTCCCTAACACCATTTCCCTACAAATACTGATTTCTTTCAGTTCCTCCCTTTCACCAGACCCTATGTTCCCCGACATCTCTGGGAGGTTATTTGTGTCCTCCTTTTTGAAGACAGAACCAAAATATGAAATTAATTGGTCTGCTATTTCTTTGTTCCCCATTATAAATTCCTCTGATTCTGACTGCAAGGGACCTACGCTTGACTTCACCAATCTTTTTCTCTTCGCATATCTATAAAAGCTTTTACAGTCAGTTTTTATGTTCCCTGCAAGCTTCCTCTCATATTCAATTTTCCCCTTCTTAAGTAATCCCTTTGTCCTCCTTTGTTGAATCCTAAACTGCTCCCAATCCTCAGGTTTACTGCTTTTTCTGGCCAATTTATATGTCCTCTCATTGGATCTTATGCTATCCCTAATTTCCCTTGTTAGCCACGGTTGAGTCACCTTTTTGTTTTATTTTAATGCCAAACTGGGATGAACAGATTCTGTAGTTCATCCATGCAGTCTTTGAATGTTTGCCATTGCCTATCCACCGTCTACCCTTTGAGTGACATTTTCCAATCAATCCTACCCAACTCGTGCCTCAGACCATCGTAGTTTCCTTTATTTAAATTCAGGACCCTAGTCTCTGAGTCAACTACTTCATTCTTCATCTTAATGAAGAATTTGATCATATTATGATCACTCCGACCCAAGGGGCCTCGTATAAGATTGTTAATTAATCCTTTCTCATTACATAATACCCAGTCTAAGATGGCCTGATCTCTGGTTGATTCCTCGACATATTGGTCCAGGAAACCATCCCGTAAACACTCAAGGAATTCCTCCTCCACAGTATTGTTACTAATTTGGTTAGCCCAATCTATGTGTAGATTAAAGTCATCCATGATGACTGCTGTGCCCTTATTGCACGCTTCTCTAATTTCCCTTTTAATGCCATCCCCAACCTCCACGTTACTGTTTGGAGGTCTATATACCACTCCCACTAATGTTTTCTGCCCCTTGGTATTTCTCAGCTCTACCCATACAGATTCCACATCATCAGAGCTAATATCCTTCCTTACAATTGTGTTAATCCCTTCTTTAACCAGCAATGCTACCCCACCTCCCTTTCCTTTTTGCCTACCTTTCCTGAATATTGAATACCCCTGGATGTTGAGTCCTGGAGGCGGGAAGGGGATTACAGGTAGTTAACAGGCAGTTAAGAGGTGAAAAACTGCATTCAGATGTGTGCCTAACTGTACCTTGTGCAGTGGAAGTTTATTTTTGTTGTAGTTACATTGAGAATATCATTGAACTGCTAGTAGTGGTGTTGTCCCATTATTTATTCTCAGAAATTATGCCCATTTTTCCAACAGAGGTGCGGGCTTCCTGATGTCAGGAAACCCCACCAGGGTCAGCGAGGCGAGTGGGTCTGCGGGGGTGAGAGTGGTCCAAATGTGCGCTGTGGAGGTGAGTGATGGGTGCAAGTGTGGAGAGGTAAATATGGGAGGTGAGTGAAAAGTGTTAGAAAAAGTTTACTTACCTTTGTTTCTTCCTGCAGGCTTCAATCGTTGGGGATCCGGCAGAGATAACAAAATGGCTGCTGCATTCTCCGATGCAACAGCCATCTGCTTTCTGCTCAGGAAATAGGTTTGGTGAGCCTTGAGTACAAGAACTCACCAAACAACAGAGAATGTCAGTGTTTGACAGATGAAATGTCATACGCTGACGTTCTCTGTCACCGGCTTTTCCTTAATTGGCCTGTTAAGCCCGCTGGGCAGGCTTAACAAGATCAATCAAGGGAAAATAGCGTGGATTGGCCACAAGTCGATGGAGGCGGGGCTAAAACCCGACAAGCAGCAGTCCCGCCTCCAACATGGCCCCATTAGCAAAATCACCCCCCAAGACTTCTGTACTTTATTCAACTTCCATGTTCAGCTCTACCTATGTACGTGAATCTGTTCTTCTTAAATCTTCAGCATGTACAGGTCTGGTCTGACTGATGCTAAATTTTCAGAGATGTTCATACACAATCAAGTAGAAAACAGATTTCAAGAAAATAATGAGAAACAAAAGGTGAAAAGCTGCATTCAGATGTGTGCCTAACTGTACCTTGTGCAGTGGAAGTTTATTTTTGTTGTAGTTACACTGAGAATATCATTGAACTGCTAGTAGTGGTGTTGTCCCATTATTTATTCTCAGAAATTATGCCGCTTCATTTCTTATTGTTAATTGCTGTGATTATTGCACATTTTGTAAACTATAATCTTTAATTAAAAAAATGATTGACTGGTATTCTGACACAGCTCTATCCAAGAAAAAAAAGTACCATACTGAAAATATCCACACTAATAAACCTAGTAGTATATTTTAATTTCAAGTACTTTTACCATAATGGAGCGACTGACCCAAGGATTTTCTCCTGTACCATCACTGACAGGTACTGGCCTATAGGTGAAGGTCCCAGCTTTTTGTTAGGCATTGGAGAGGGTGCAGAGGAGATTTACTAGGATGGTACCAGGGATAAGGGACTTCGGTTATGTAAAGACAATAGAGAAGCTGGGGTTGTACTCCTTAGAGCAGAGAAAGTCAAAGGGAGAATTCATAAAGGTGTTCAAAATTATGAGGGTTTTGATAGAGTAGATAGGGAGAAACTGTTTCCACTGGCAGGAGGGTCATTAACCAGAGGACATAGATTTAAGATAATTGGCGAAACATCCAGGAGGGAAATGAGGAGCAGTTTTTTTAGGTAATAGGTTGTTATGATCTGGAATGCACTACCTGAAAGGGTGGTGGAAGCAGATAAATAGTAACTTTCAAAAGGGAATTGGATAAATACTTAAAAAGGAAAAATCTGCGTGGGTGTGGGACTAATTGGATAGTTCTTTCAAAAAGCTGCCATAGGCACAATGGGCCGCCTACTGTGCTGTAAAATTCTATGATTATTATAATATAAAACTAATTCCAGTGCTCTCCCATAGGCCTGTATCTTCCTTTTCTTCAAATGTTTATTTACTTTCCTTTTAATATGTACAATGGTCTCTGCCTCAACTATTTCCTGTGACAATGTATTCCATGCTCCAACAACTCTCTGTGTAAAGAAATTTCTCCTACCCCGTCACTCTCTTAGGGACAGTTTTAAATTAACAACCTCCCATCACTGACTCCTCAAATAGAGGAACAGCCTTTCCTTACTTTATGAATACACTTCAGATTTTTAAAAATTTCTATTGATTCTCTTCAGCCTTTTCAGCGCCAGTAGAAATAGTCCCAGTATTCTAAGCAGAGTTGACTACTTTCCCTAAATTAACCTAGAAATAAGAAACTTGACTTTTTTCGGTGGGGTTTTTAGTGTTTTCACTCACTTGCAAACAAAAAAATATGAGAGCTGCCTGTGTTGCAAAGGTAAGTAAGAATAAACTGGATTCCCTGCACCAAGCAGGAGAGAGGCCTGTTGCTAAGTTGATGATGTTATTATAGATCACTCTCCATTGCTGAGCTTATGATGTTATATGTCCAATAGAGTTGATCAGTGCACTTGCAATGCAGAGGCAGGGTACAATTAAAGCCTGTGATGTTATCATACATAAACAGTTGTTCTCTAAATGGGTTAATGCCTTCAGTAAATTAGCAGCAAGAGGGATTTGATGCATGCATGTTAAGCATTTGTGTGATAACATTGCCACAGTAATTTCCAGGCTTGAGATTAGGCTATCAATGATCATTGCCCAGTGAATATCAGGCAAGGATCGGAATTGTTAGTGATGACCCCTAACATTGCTCCCTAGGGTCACTTATGAAGGATAGCCAATGGAGTGAGGAGGAACTCATGCCTCTGAAACCCTACTCCAGCAAGAGTCAGCGTCTTCAGGAGAGGAGGAAGGAAAACAGGACAGGGAAAAATATAAAAAAGAAAATTGTGACAGGTTGTTTTGACTGTACATCAAGACTGCGAGTGATACACATACAGGCAGGTGGGTTTCATAGTAATATGGTTTTTCAAGCCTCACTAATAAGAATTAATAGCACAGTGTGACTGTGCTATTTTTAACCCATGTTTCTAAACTCTACCATGTTATCTCACTGACCCAGAACACCCTTCCAAACTGTGTTAGGCAAGCATGAATGCCCCGTCCCCTTCAGTCAGCTTCTACCAACAATTAAATGAGGCGTGAGACCATTGATCTGAAGCCACCCCACCAACCTCACAAAAACTGCACTCCTGTCATGGGTATGTTGTGCGATTGAACCCAGATGTACCACATTACACGTTCAGAGCAGATGATGAAACCATTTTATACCATCCATTATATTACAGGATCGCTTCCAGTCGAAGTGACCCTGACATATGTTAGAGCTCCCTTGGCTGCGGAATTCCTAACATTTACATCGCGGGTGTATTAAATATCACCAGCAGCAATGGATAAAGAACTGTGTATTCAGCAACGTCTTGCATTTATATAGATCTTTAATTTGGAAAACACCCCACAGTATTTTACATAGTGAGCAGCAGCAGAATAATTAGTATATGCAATCTTGCAAATGTACATAGAAGTTTACAGCACAATAGGAGGCCATTCAATCCATCTTGTTGTTCTGCTCTCTTTTATTATCCTGTTTCCTATGTTTACCTATTCTTTCCTTAAGATACATATTCCCTGTGACAAAGTCTTCCAGCTCCAATAACTCCCTTAATGACAATTTTAAATTGATGATCCCTGGTTGCTGACTCCCCAACCGAAGGAAATATTATTTCCCTACTCTTTCAATCAAAACCTTTAGTAATTCTAAACCTTTTAACCTTCTCTGCTCCAGTGGAAATTGTCCCAGTATCTCTTCATAACCATAGTTTCTCATCCCTAATATTGCGGCGAATCTACCCTGTATACTCTCTATGCCTTTAATGTACTGTCGACGCTGAAGTGCCCAAATTGCACATAATAATCGAACTCCAGCTGACATGAATCTTGTCATTCATGTGGAAATGACTCATGAAATGATACTGGGTGGCCTGCTGGTGGCGCTGTCCGGGGAGAGTATAAATACGCGGGCATGGGCCCAGCTTGCTCAGGACATTCTTTAACAGGAACTAGTGAAGGACACAACTAGATCTCCATGTTGAAAAACAGTTGATTAAAGCCTTGTTTAATACTCAGACCAAGTGCCTAATAGTTTTCTTACGTCACCAGCCTTGTACAAATGTATCATTAATTATTTACTCTGTACTCTGTGCCCCTCTTTACAAAACCCAAAATCCTAATGCTCTTTTTAATGACGTGATCTACATGCACTTGAGTTTTGAGGAAACGATGGCCCTGAATTTCCGATCAGAGGCTTCCTGCGGGCGGATGCTTCCGATCAGCAAAAAATCTACGAACCTACCTGCTGGTCCAGGAGATACGGAGGTTTCCGATCCTGGGCCTCTCCTCTTGGAAATGCGCAAAAGCCCACGTATCCCAGGGGTGCATGGGGTTCGCAAGCGCCCCCGGGATCACGCAGGCCAGCTCACCCAATGGAAGAGGGAAATCCCCCTTCATACTTTTGACAGTTCCGTGAGTACAGAACTGTCAAAAGTATGAATGGGGATGACTACAAAAATGCACCAACACATGAAATAAATAAAGAAAAACCATTACATATATAAAATTAATTAAAATGGCATTTAATTAAATATGTTAAACAAAATTATTATTTTTTTGAATTTTTTTAATATGTTTTAACAGGGCTTAATATAAACTTACCTTATTGGACAGGGTTTTTAATTTATAAGTGAGTGATAAAATCTTATTTTTCTATTTTTATAAACTCTTATGCTGGTAAAAGCAGGCCTTACGCTTGCTTTTACCAGGCGTTAAGAATTCTATGGCCGTTCAGCAGGCGGAAGTTGAGCAAATAGCGCAACTCTCCACCTGCAGAGGCACTTTTCTTGGGCATGCGTTCTTGACCGATCACAAGTTCCAGGTTTCAGCGCATGCGCTTCGCATGCCTAATCCCGGAACTTGCGCGGCCCCTATGGGCCTCATACGGACCTGTGGGGGTCGGAAATTATGGGCCATTGCATTTGCACTGTGTTTACATTTTCCATGGAGTTTAGACTACCACTATTCACACTACTCTGAATTAAGTTGCAGGGAAGTTATGATGGAGCTGTACAAAATGCTAGTTAGGCCACAGCTGGAATACTGTGTGCAGTTCTGGTCGCCACACTATAGGAGGGATGTGATTGCATTAGAAAGGGTGCAGAGGAGATTCACCAGGATGTTGCCTGGGCTGGAGCGTTTCAGCTATGAAGAGAGACTGGACAGGCTGGGGTTGTTTTCCTTAGAGCAGAGAAGGCTGAGGGGGGACCTGATTGAGGTGTACAAAATTATGAGGGGCATAGAGAGGGTAGATAGAAAGGAACTTTTCCCCTTAGTAGAGGGGTCAATAACCAGGGGGCATAGTTTCAAGGTAAGAGGCAGGAGGTTTAGAGGGGATTTGAGGAAAACTTTTTCACCCAGAGGGTGGTTGGAATCTGGAACTCACTGCCTGAAAGGGTGATAGAGGCAGGAACCCTCACAACATTCAAGAAGCATTTAGATGAGCACTTGAAACGCCATTGCATACAAGGCTACAGACCAAATGATGGAAAATGGGATTAGATTAGACAGGGCTTGATGGCCGGCACAGACATGATGGGCCGAAGGGCCTCTTTCTGTGCTGTATAACTCTATGACACCTCTTTGCCCATTCCATTAAATTGTGAGAGAGAGAGCGATTCCTCTTTCGTTGCTGAGCAGTTGCACTCTGCCATAGTCTACAACAGCCATAGTTGTCTACATAACAGTGGCTGACCTTCAAAAGTATTCCATTAGTTGTAAGGAGTTTTGTGATGTCCTGATGATCTGATAAGGTACTATACAAATGCAAACTCTTTTATTAAGAAACAACCCCAAATGTAACTGTATTCATCTAGGTTGTCAACAATGTACCATTTTATTTTGCTAAGAACCAATACCATTAATAACCTATCTTTAACAGCATGTTTGTACTGGCTGAGAAGACAATGTAAATCTGGCTAATGAAGCTCAGTATAAGTGACAATATTGTACAACATTAACAGAAAGTTACTACAACAAAGCCATTATTCAAAGATGCTCATGCATGTTCCAACAGGTCCATTGGAATGTGTATGAAATATATTTAACTGGCCTGCACTGCACAGCAGCCATGACAGTGATTACATGTTAAAAACTGATGTAACCATTTCAGTAGAATCTCTGACTGACATTTGAAAAGAAGCAAACTCTAGTGTGATCATTGTATTTAGTATTTTTTTTCCCACATAGAAGTACATCGAATTTACAGCAAAGAAACAGGCCATTTGGCCCAACTGGTCTGTGCCTGTGTTTATGCTCCACACGAGCCTCCTCCCACCCTATCAGCATATCCTTCTATTCCTTTCTCCCTCATGTACTTATCTAGCTTCCCCTTAAATGCAGCTATGCTAGTCGCCTCAACTACTCCATTTGGTAGTAAGTTTCACATTCTAATCACTCTCTAGCTAAAGAGGTTTCTCCTGAATATTGGATTTATTAGTGACTATCTTATATTTATAACCCCTAGCATATCTGACATTAAGTGGTGAAAGAGCCAGAAATTCCTACAACTCATTATCTTCAAATTGCATATCTTATTTGCTACCAAGGCAGTTTACTTCCACCTCTGCAACAGTACTCGCCTCTGCCCCTATGTATCCCCATTGTCATCAAAATTCCAATTGCTGTATTCACCATCTCTAGATTCAACTTCTCCAACACCCTTATTTCCAGCCACTCAACCACCAGAAACTCCAAATTGGCCAAAATTCCACAACGTTTATCTTGTCCTGCGCTAAGTCATGGTCGTCCATCACCCCATCATTGCTGACTTCTATTGGCGATCTGTCCACCAACAGATCAAAATTAAAATCCTCGTCTTCATATCCCTCCATGGCCTCACTAGCTATATTTACTTAACCCTCGATACGTCCTCAACATTTTGGTTTTGAATAAGTGCTTTAAAATAGGTGAATTTAATAGGGTAAATGTAATTCGGTCTATTGGCTCGCGTGGGGGGTAAATGCCGACACAGGCTGGTTGGGCCGAATGACCTGTTTCTATTTTGTAACTGTTATACATTTCTTCCATTTAACCCTCTATATCAATTTTGTTTGCCAAAGATTGGAGTGATAGGGTCTTTCACTGTTTCTAAAATTTCATGTGTGGTTTTTGTTCCAAAATTGCCTATGTTGCATTCTGAAGTAGTTAAAGCAGCAATTTCATCATTTGTAATAGTTCATTAATCATTCAGATCGCTCAATAAGATTACTGTTGGGTCTAACTGGTCTTTGGACGTGATGATTGTCACTCTGTCAAATCAGAAGTACACTCACACACAGGCTGAATGGCAAAAAACTAATTATTTATTAAAGTCACCTAGTGGGTTATGCCATTTCTAGATGCATTGAAGTCATATGTCATACTATCTCAAAGGCAAAAGCCATAATGCAACTGTTGACATTAAACTACAGTACTTGTTATACCTGCAGGTGGCTCTGTGATAGAGTTTTTCAATGTTAATTGTCACATAACATTAGCTGCTAAAACAACAGTAGCTTTATAGTAAATTCAGAGCTAATATTAAAAAACAGGTTGCGTCTGCATGCAGTTGCTGGCTCTGACCACCGAGTGTCACTTTGGAGCAGCCTCTTTGAGTCTGCCAGCAGCCTTGTTGGTAGAGGTAAGTATACCAACAACAACTTGTATTTATATAGCGCCTTTAACATAGTAAAATGTTCCAAGTCGCTTCACACGAGCGTTATAAAACAAAATTTGACACTGAACCACATAAGGAGATATTAGGGCAGCTGACCAAAAGCTTGATCAAAGAGGTAGATTTTAAGGAGCGTCTTAAAGGAGGTGAGGTAGAGAGGCGGAGAGGTTTAGGGAGGGAATTCCAGAGCTTAGGACCTTGACAGCTGAAGGCACGGCTACCGATGGTGGAGCAATTAAAATCAGGGATGCTCAAGAGGCCAGAATTGGAGGAGCGCAGATATCTCGGCGGCGAGAGGGGTGGCGGGGGGGTGGGGGGGGGTGGTTGTGGGGCTGGAGGAGATTACAGAGATAGGGCGGGGCGAGGCCATGGAAGGATTTGAAAACAGGGATGATAATTTTAATTCCAAGGCGTTGCTTAACCGGAAGCCAATGTAGGTCAGTGAGCACAGGGGTGATGGGCGAACAGGACTTGGTGCGAGTTAGGACACAGGCAGCAGAGTTTTGGATGACCTCAAGTTTACGGAGGGTAGAATGTGGGAGGCCAGCCAAGAGTGCGTTGGGATAATCAAGTAAGTTTGAAAAATTGCAAGTAAAAGTAGAACTTTTTAGAACTTGATTAGCTCCCTCCTGCCAGCTCCTCAGATTGCCTCCCACCTAAAAATCCTGGGGGGGAAATTCGGTATCGCCCCGTTTGGGGCGTAAGTATCGGCCGGGCGCGAAATTATCACCACCTACTGCTAAATTGGCCTCCTTCGCCCCAGGAGGTGCTTGGAGCGCTAAAACAGGCGCTGCACGAATGTCTTAAGGCGCTAAGCCGGAGGAGCGAGGTGCTACCTCCGAGGGCGGGCGCAGCGCAGGTGCGGCCAGTTAGCGATTGCACACAGACACGCTGGCGCCGGTCAGCTCTTAAAGGGGAGGTTCGATCTTGGATTGCAGCCACACCCTGCGCATCGGAGCCCTGATTCTCGGCCTGGACAGACCTGCTGCCACATACTTAAGCCAAGGACCATGGAGAGGGCCAGGGAGCGAGCGCAGCGGTTCAGCAAGGGGGCCTTGGAGGCTCTGGTTGGCGCGGTGGAGCGCAGGCGATCTCTCCTGTACCCGGACAGTGGAAGGAGGCCACTGCCCAGCGACTATCGAAAAGCTTGGAGGGAGGTGGCTCACAGAGTGACCTCCAGCAGCATGGTGCCTAGGACCCCTGTTCAATGCAGGAAGAAGTTTAACGACCTCACTCGGGTCGTCAGGGTGAGTGCCCTTTTCAGAATCCTCTTCATCCCTGCATGTCGACCTCACTTTATGGCCAAAGGGTCCTGAAAGCCCCAATGCCCAGCCCTCATCCAACACCTATGGCCCTTTCAGGAAACTCACACGCACATTCAGCACTTTGTACACTGTAAGGGCTATTCAACTATGGGAGGCAGTGCAGCCAAGATCAGGGCTGCACACTGTAAGGGCTATTCGACCATGGGAAGCAGTGCAGCCAAGATCAGGGCTTCACACTGTAAGGGCTATTCAACCATGGAAGGCAGTGCAGCCAAGATCAGGGCTTCACACTGTAAGGGCTATTCGACCATGGGAGGCAGTGCAGCCAAGATCAGGGCTGCACACTGTACTCAGAGCCCGTCTTTTCTCTTGCAGGGCAAGCTGGCGCATAATAGGAGGCAGCAGCAATGGACCGGGGGAGGCCGGCCTCACCTTCAAGCCCTGACCGATCTGGAGCAGCGAGTCCAACGGATTATGGCTGGCCGGATGATTGGCCCCGTAGCCACTGGAGATGCCGACCCCGTTATGGACAGCAATGGTAAGGTCATCACCTTTTTGACCTCTTGCCTTCCACTTGTTCCTCACACCAGCATCCTTTGCCACTTTCGAGCCAAATCAGTACATTGCAGCACTCATGCCTCCCTTGCTGCCACCCTGTCCTCACGCTAAAGCCACTCTTGTACCTCCCTGCTTTCAGATGCTGTTTCCCCAGGTGAGGAGGCGGGCCCTCAAGCTGCCACTGTGAGTGATTCTGAAGGCGACGACGAGGAGGAAGCCGGACCATCAGTGCCACCCTCAGCTGAGGCAGCCCATGGCCATAATGGAGACACGTCTTCCCTGGAGGGGAGCAGGGGGGGAATGGTCTGAGGAGGGTGAAGCTCCGGGGCCCAGCGGGCTGCAGCAACGCGAGGGGGGTAGGGAAGCTCGGCGGCCTTCTCCCCGGAGGGAGAGTCTGGCCTCGAGTCCTGCTACAGTGAGCGCAGAAGAGGTGTGGCTCCTCGCTGAAATGAGGACAGGCACACTGAGCTCATGGCTGCAGTGGCAAAGATGCCAGATTCCATTGAGTCACTGGCAAGGGGTGTCCAGGACTTCGGCGCAGCACAGGCAAGGAGTCTCCAGGACTTCGGCGCAGCACAGGCAAGGATTGTCCAGGACGTCGGCGCAGCACTGGCAAGGATTGTCCAGGACGTCGGCGCAGCACAGGCAGCTGCCACGCAATTGCTAAGTGCTGCAATGCAGTCAGTGGCTAGTCTCATGCAGACGCAGATTGAGGCCACACGAGCACTGACTGCTGCCACCCTCGCTGGATTGGGCAGGATTCCCCGGGGCCCTCACCGTGCCGCAGCAGGCCAGCAAACTGTGCTTCAGCAGATTGCTCCGCTGGCTGCAGTCCTGCCCCGTGGGAGTGCCAGTGTGTCGGCCGAACAGGGAGTTGCTGTCCTCTCTCAGGATGACAGCATTCCTGCTGCCAGCACTGTCACTTCTCCACTGCAGTTGCCACCACCTGTAGGACAGACTGGTGCCGCCCATGCAGAGTTGGAGCAGTCAGCAGCCGGGCCCTCCAGGCCCAGAGCTGGTCCAGGCCGTCCCTCAAGGGCATCTGCAGTCTCAGTTTCTGACACTCAGCAGCCTTCCCCCAGCCTGGCTGCAGCCACTGGGGTCCCATTACGGAGGAGCTGCAGGGTGGGAAGGGGCCAATCTCGCAAGTGACGCAGATCACCCTCGAAGGGCAAAAAGTAGGAGGTGTGGCAAAATGTTGTTAATTGTTTTATTGAAGGACGAGGATCATGGTCATATTTTTGTTACTGTTTTCGTCATTGTCTCCAGGTTGTGAGAGCCAGTTATGTGACTGACTTTTTTTGGGGGTTTCTTTCTATTACTTTGTCATGCGGGAAGGGTACACAGTTTGTTAAATAAAGAAATGTCTTTATTCAGAATGTGCATGTTTGCTCTTTGAACTAATTGTTGCCTTGACCGGCTTAGGGGTTGCGGCACGGTTCCATTCAGGTTCTTTGAATGGCAGAAGACATTCCCTCAGAGGGGGCCTAGAAGCGATTTGCTATAAGCCGCTGATGGACGGCCCTTGCACTTTGTGCCTCCCTCCCGTCTTGGTGCTGCTGCTCCTCCTCCTCAGCATGCAGCACACAACAACGAAGTGGGAGACTCACTCAGGTGAGTACTGAAGGGCCCCTCCGGAATGGTCCAGACAGCGGAACCGTTGCTTGAGCACGCCGATTGTGTGTTCAACGATGTTCCTGGTAGCTTGATGGCTCTCATTGTATCGTTCTTCAGCAGGGGTGCTGGGCGAACAGAACGGGGTCATCAGCCAGGTGCACAGAGGATAGCCCTTGTCCCCGAGAAGCCAGCCTCCTGGGTGAGCCGGGGCCTCGAAAAGGTCTGGCACAGAAGTCTGGTGCAGGATGAAGGCGTCATGGCTGCTGCCTGGAAAGCGGGCATTGACAGCGAGTATCAGCTGTCTGTGGTCACAGACCAACTGGACGTTCAACGAATGGAACCCCTTTCGGTTGCGGTAATCCTCGGCATTCTCTTGCAGTGCCCGCAAAGCCACATGCATGCAGTCAATGGCGCCCTGCACCATGGGGAAGCCCGCTATTCTTGCAAAGCCCATTGCGCACTCTTGCTGCTTGTCCGGGGTCATGGGGAAGGAGATGTACTGTCGTCTCCTTTTAAAGAGGGCATTCATGACTTGACGGATGCAGCAATGCACCGCAAACTGGGAGATATTGGCAATGTCCCCAGTAGTGGATTGAAAGGAGCCGGTGGCATAGAAGTTGAGAGCCACTGTTACCTTCACTGCCACCGACAGAGACGTCCTGCTCCTCAGTTGAGGCTGCAGATCTGGCTGAAGCAGGTGACAGAGCTCAGTGACCACCTTCTTGCTGAATCGCAGCCTCCGAAAACACTGCTCCTCAGACATATTGATGTATGAGAACTGTTGGTGGAAAACCTTGGGAGCGTAAGGTCTCCTGTGCCGACGCCTGTTGGCCCTACTCCGTCTGGCCATGATTGCCACTCTCTCTCTGCGTCTCTGTGCCCTCTCAATGTAATGGAGAAGCACAATGTTCCCATCCATTGCAGCCCCCATAGTATGTGGCCACTCAAAGTTATGCCGGTGAAAAAGCAAACCAACTACAAAGTTCTGGTCAGAAGCCAAAAGTACCTCAGCGAGCGCTAATCAAAGCAGAAATCTCTCTCCCTTTGTCTCTCTGCAAATCTCCCTCTCTCTCTCAGAAGGAGTGGTCCAAAAATGGCTACCACAAAGAAGCCAGGAAGAGCCCCCTTTAAATAGCGCCCCCCCAGCCCCACAGCGACTGGGAACCGTTCCAGTCAACCTGTCGTTGGGAGCGACAGGCGGAAAGGAGCGGAGCGCCACTGAATTTCCGGTCCGGGGCACCCCAAGGGCGTTGCACCATGAAATGATGTCAGGATCTGCGTGCGCAGCTGAGCGGGCGTTGCGGTTTAGCGCCACCACTAAATGTCCGCTCAATTTCGCGAGAGGCGCAGGTATCACCGCGCCCGGGCGCTAGCTGGTTCGCGCCCCACTTATCGCCCTCTTAAGGCGCTAACGGGTGGCGCAACCAACTGAATTTCGCTCCCCCTGTTTTTAATTATCCACTTTGGATCCTCCTCCACCCTGAATGGCCCTCCATCCAATGCGTCTCTGTGACCCTTCGGATTTACAATCTCATGAGCCCGTCTTGCAGCCATCACGTGATAAGCTCCCGTCATCCACAGGCTCTTCTGTAGGCCCAGGCCTCAGGTCACAACTGCATCATTGTCCAACCCTGCTCTGCCACTTGCCGGTTATTGGGCCCTCACAAGGCAATGCTGTTGTGTAACTTCTGCTGCTATAGCACTCTCCACCCTTCTAATCAACATCTGTGTCCATAATGCCCCATCCACTATCAACTGTGCCTTTGCAATCCACCATTCACTGAGCAGTATCCTGACCCCCCTCCCCCCCCCCCCACGGCTCTCCTCTCATTGAGTAATATTTCAACAATTCCTCTTTCCCTCCACGCTTGCCCCCCTCCCCCATTGAGCTGCCCTCCATTCTCCCTGCTTTGGCCATTGCCAACGAGAATCATTCCTCCCCCAACATCATTTTGTGCCACCCATCCCTTTCCCCACGCCGAGAACTATTTAGGTCACTGAGCCTACCCCCACCCCTCCCCTTCACTGAGCAACACTCTTGCCCTGGCCTCCCTCCCATTCGCCAATTATCTGGCATTTCCGCGCTCCCCCACCCCGCCACCACACTCCCCTCACCCGAGCAGCATTTGAGCCCTTGTACCCTCTCCACTGAGCAGGGTAATGAATCAGTGCAGAATCACCCTTCTCCCGCACCACCCCCCCGCCCCCCAGCCCTTCCCTCCATCAGGAAATTGTTGATAACCCATTGTTAACCCACCACTATAACAGTGGGAAGAGAAATCAACCTCGGCTCACTCTAACGCTCCCCTCCCCACTCGACAAGGAAATTAGAATCCAGTCCTGTCCTGCCCTTCAGCCTTGACTTGAATACTGTACCTGGTGTTGACTCATGTGCAATGCAATGGGAGATTGATTGGGAAGATAGTGCCCCTCCATCGCCACCAATTCGACTGCACAGCAATGAGCACTGCTACTCAGACCGAATGTTTCAAAGCTTCAGTATAAGAGAGTATTATTCATTAGTATAGAAGCAGCTGTTAAATGCTGAACATTTACAAGCTTCATTACTCATTTGTAACAGCTTTGTATTGTGAGACCTCTGCTTGTTTACATTGAATGGCACAATTCCGAGCACCAGCAGCAACGCTGAAATACAGACACATGTGCAGTCATTGAAAGGAACGTGAATGCGACTGAGTTTCTGCCTCAGACCTTCCTTTGATACCAGGGGTTGGTCTGTCAAAGCCAGCAGCATAAAACCCACGTTGTGCATATGGTGTGGGGGTGACAACGAAATGGCAGCTGCCTTTTACGGAACAAAAAACGATACACTTGCCAGCAGCGGTGCTTTGTAATAAAAACCCACCTCATGAGAAAAGAAACAAAGGCTTGCATTTATATAGCACCTTATCAAGTCTCAGGAATGTTTCAAAGTGCTTCATGAGCAGACAGTTGGTTGGAAGTGCAGTGATTATTGTCACAACTTTCCCAGAACTCCTAACAGAAGAGATCCATTGGAAATGGACAGTCTCAGGCAATGTTCCCTCTTATTATTTTTTAGGTGTGCGGCTCCTTTAAGGGACTGTGTGGCCCATGCGCGGTTTTTCCGCATTGGAAAGTGGGCAAGCCGGCTGTGTGGGAGGTCCCGCGAGCAGCGCGGCCATCCTGCCCTAATATCTACATTCAAAATTATGCAGAACTGCAAAGAATCCTTCTATAAAAGCCGACTCCACAAGAGCAAGGCGCTGCTCTGTGTGAGGGAACTGTCTGCTCAAAGACGGTGCTGCACAGTCGCATTGAAATGCTTTACATTTTTGAAGGAAACAATGTAAAATTTACACTCTCTTTTATTTATTCCCACCCCCACTGTTCCACAAAAGAAAACAATGTACCAACTTTCAATAGAAGCACATAGGATGCACTGGAAGCACCATTTCCACTTTACTAATAACAACAACAAAAACTTGCATTTATATAGCACCTTTAACATAGTAAAACATCCCAAGACCATTGCTGTGCAGTCGAACTGGTGGCGATGGAGGGGCACTATCCCTTTAATATTAATTATTCCCAAACAAAATTTGACACCGACCCACATTATGAGATATTAAGACAGGTGACCAAAGGCTTGGTCAAAGAGGTAGATTTTAAGAAGGAGAGATGGAGAGGTTTAGGGAGATAATCCCAGGGCATCGTCACAGGTTTTAACACACTCAAATTCATATAGCTCCAGGTTTTACTGCATCCCAGAGTGAACGCAACCATAATCCGTGATACCAAGGTTCACAACAGAACAATGCACCATTCCAGCAGCAGCTTTTCTTACTGAAAGGTCAGATCTTATCGTGTTTAGGAAGGTGGAGTCGTTGATTGGCTTGGGAGTTCCAAGAATAGGTGTAGGCTGAGATGGTAAAAAGTCTTCATAGACATGATGTGCTGTTGGTGTGGTGGGATACTCCGGGTGACAAGTAGCAGGGTGGAGTCGAATAGTGGAGATATGTGGATGGATGAATATTCTGAAGTTTTGCTTTTACATCCTTTGGGGATATTTATGCAGAACTTTCCCGCGATTGAGCCTCTGATAGACTGGATTTTAGACGGTTTGTGGAAGGAGCTGGGCTTGTTGAGCCAGCTGTTGTTTTCTCATTCCTTGGTTTCTTATGTTGTAACTGAACTGCTGTCCTCGGTTCTCCAGGTCAGTAGAGGGTCACCCACATTAGGAAAAAATGGATAACTTCATTATCTTAAGTGCTTCTGAAAAGCATTAATGTAAAGAGAGCATTTGGGAACATTACAGCAACTGATTTTTTAAAAACATTTTAGTTTTAATTAAATGAAGACATAAAGCACACTAATATAATATGACTAATGAATTTACAGGCATGTAGCTGCAGGTTTTAACACAATCAAATTCATTTAGCACCAGGTTTTACTTCATTCCAAGAGAGATCTTGGTGGGCTGCATCCCATAAGAATCCCAGGGGAGAAATTGGACCCTGTCGCTGCCGTTTTTTGGGCACCAGAATCGCGTTGTATCTTCACGCGCCTGATTTCCGCGCCCCGAAAAGTCCGTCAGCTGCCAAGTTGGCAGCCAACGACTACACGTGCTCACAGTGCCCACCTAAAACAGGCATCAGGCCCCTTCAATATGCTAATCGGGGGTCCTAACGCCTGTTTCGGGTCCCCGCTGCAAAATCCGTGCATGCTCTGCTCAGTTACTCTGGCTCGAACGTGGCCTAACTAGAGGTCCTTAAAAGGACCACTGGAAGCTGCCAAAGAACTGGTATGTTTTCTTCATTTTTACTTACAGCAACGTAGAGCCAGGATGAGCGGTAGTGCTCCGCTTGGCCCCGCACTAACTCTGCGGGGCTGCTGCCAGCCCGTGCTCGCCCGCCTCCCGTTCACCTACCCCACCAGGTCTTACCTGGGTGAAGGCCCCATCTGGCGAGCCCAATTGGCATCCGCAGAACATTGATTTTATGGAATTAAGGCCCGAGGACCAATTGGGAGCAAGCCCCGGGCCTCCACCTTGGGGCACTCGTTCCCGACACAATGACCACTTCACGACTGGGAACAAATCTCTGTGTTCTCAGTATTGTTAACACCTGTTTACTCTCGTATGGGAAAACTATTGTTCCTCCATACTGATTCCCAAGTGCTGCATTTTGAAAGACAGTTATGGGGGGGAAAA
Source organism: Somniosus microcephalus (assembly GCF_052327205.1). Lineage (NCBI taxonomy): Eukaryota > Metazoa > Chordata > Chondrichthyes > Squaliformes > Somniosidae > Somniosus > Somniosus microcephalus. Next base: position 328,643,023 of record NC_140988.1, read on the forward strand.
GAACGTTCTAAATTTAGCATGTTCCTGAAACAGTTGAATCGATTTTGGCTTCACTTTAATCCCATTTTTAGATGAAAGTGAACTATTTCTTGAAGTGCCTTCATCTCTGATTCTGTAGTTAATCCATTTTCATGTACAGTAATTACCCTTCTACCCCTGGTTTTTGTCAAGAATAAGTGAGCTCTTCCACTCTGAATGTGCAACCTGGGAAGCTAAATTAAGTATAAGTTGTTGGGTAGCCTTAGTTATCTTTAAAAGATTTTCCAAGAGTATTAACCTTTGCAAATTAGGTAAAGAGTCTGATTTTTCAATTGGTGGGGGGAAGGGGTGGTGGGAGGTAACAACAGCAATGAACTCCACTGCCACCAGCTTTCCCTCTTATCTGCAAATTGAAAATGTTCCCTTAGGCAGGCGGTATGATGACCTTCTTTCTCTCCTACTGATGAAGTGTAGACAGTAATAAATTCACTGAAGGGCATAGGAAAGCACGAAGTGATAAAAAGTCATCCAATCCATTTTTTTTCACAGACTAGATTATTTGCAATCCATTCGTGAACTCTGTCCAATCTATTTAGCCTCCTCAAGAAAGCTGCGGCAAAGTTTTGCCTGGTCTTTGAAAGCGAAATTAAACAAAACTCCAGAATATCATCCAGCCTCATACCCCACATTATACCGGAAGACAACAGGATAAAACTATCAACTTCCTTTCCTTCTCTCCCCTGTCAACAAATCTTTCTGAGAACACTAATCTGTTATTCCCTTGTGGAAGTCTGATTTTTGGGCCCTGAACCCATTATCTTCAGGCTTTACAAAGAGGACAGAAATGGCTACAATAAGAATAAATAGTTTTATTTTCTAATTATCTTTCTTTTTCTCTGCTGCTTTCCTGAAGCCACTGATTTTTGCAGAAATATAGTTCATAGAAAGTTACAGCACGGAAGGAGGCCATTTTGGCCCATCGTGTCCGTGCCGGCCAACAAAGAGCTATCCAGCCTAATCCCACTTCCCAGCTCTTGGTCCGTAGCCCTGCAGGTTAGAGCATCCCAAGTGCACATCCAAGTACTTTTTAAATGTGGTTAGGGTTCCTGCCTCTACCACCCTTTCAGGCAGTGAATTCCAGACCCCCACAACCCTCTGGGTGAAGAAATTTCCCCTCAAATCCCCTCTAAACCTTCCCCCAATTACTTTAAATCTGTGCCCCCTGGTTTTTGACCCCTCTGCTAAGGGAAATAGGTCCTTTCTATCCACTTTATCTATGCCCCTCATAATTTTATGCACCTCAATAAGGCCTCCCCTCAGCCTTCTCTGTTCCAAGGAAAACAGGCCCAGCCTATCCAGTCTACCTCATAGCTAAGATTCTCTACTCCCGGCAACATCCTTGTAAATCTCCTCTGTACCCTCTCTAGTGCAATCACATCTTTCCTGTAATGTGGTGACCAGAACTGCACGCAGTACTCTAGCTGAGGCCTAACTAGTGTTTTATACAGTTGAAGCATAACCCCCCTGCTCTTGTATTCTGTGCCATGGCTAATAAAGGCAAGCATTCCGTATACCTTCTTAACCACCTTATCTACCTGGCCTGCTACCTTCAGGGATATATGGACATGCACTCCAAGGTCCCTTTGTTCCTCTACACTACTCAGTGTCCTACCATTAAATGTGTATTCCCTTTCCTTGTTAACCCTCCCCAAATGCATTACCTCACACTTCTCTGGATTGAATTCCATTTGCCACTGTTCTGCCCACCTGACCAATTTATTGATATCTTCCTGCAGTCTACAACTTCCTTTTTCAGTATCAACCACACAGCTGATTTTAGTATCATCTGCAAACTTCTTAATCATACCCGCTATATTCAAGTCTAGATCATTGACATATACCACAAAAAGCAAGGGACCTAGTACTGAGCCCTGCGGAACCCCACTGGAAACAGCCTTCCAGTCACAAAAACACCCCTCTGCTTCCTGTCTCCGAGCCAGTTTTGAATCCAACTTGACACTTTGCCCTGGATCCCATGGGCTTTTAACTTTGTGACCAGTCTGCCATGTGGAACCTTATCAAAAGCCTTGCTAAAGTCCATATACACTACATCAAATGCACTACCCTCATCTACCCTCCTTGTTACCTCCTCAAAAAATTCAATCAAGTTTGTCAGGCACGACCTTCCCTTAACAAATCTGTGCTGACTATCCTTGATTAATCCGTGTCTTTCTGAATGAAAATTTATCCTGTCCTTCAGAATTCTTTCCAATAATTTTCCCACCACCGAGGTTAGGCTGACTGGCCTGTAATTACTCGGTCTATCGTTTTCTCCCTTTTTAAACAAGGGTGCCACATTAGCAATCCTCCAGTCCTCCAGCACCACACCTGAAGTCAGAGAGGATTGAAAAATGATGGTCAGGGTGTGGTAAACCACTGTTGTTAGTATTGTTGTTCACCACTGTTGTTAGTACTGTTGTTCACTGTTAGTACTGTTGTTCACTCTTGCATATTGTTGTACTTGTCTGTGCATGCCTCAGCTGACTCCGCCCCTGGCTCCACCCTCATGGCTGGGTATAAAAGTCGCTGCTCGGCAGCCTCCGGCCCTTTTGGATACCAGGCAACCACAAGAGGCATGCTCTGTTCTTTGGTAATAAAAGCCTGTTTATTACTTTCTCAATCTCCAGTCTTTTGTAGCAATTGATAGTGCATCACAGGGCCTCTGCTATTTCCTCTTTTGCTTCACTTAACAGCCTGGTATACATTTCATCCAGGCCTGGGGATTTATCCACTTTTAAAGCTGCTAAATCTCTTAATACTTCCATGGATAGTGGAACCCCTCATTTCAATCCCTAATGTAGCTTTCACGTGTAAACCTAGACTGTGAGTATTGATGGGTTGTGTGGTCACGGAGGACAGCACAATCAAGCCTGATCCTGTCATCATGTAACATTTACACAAGCAGGCTTCCCAACAGAGATCACTGAATAGTGACCAGGTCCCTCGCTCTAGCCCAGGAGCACTAAGGCCAACCTTAGCTGAGATGCAGATCAGCCATGATCTAATTGAATGGCGGAGCAGGCTCGAGGGGCTGAGCAGCCTACTCCTACACCTGTTCCTAATGTTCTTACATCCCTACCATAAACCCAACTGAGATCTGAGAACAGCAAATTCAGGACAGACCTGAGATCAAATCTAGGACCTTCCTGCTTTTTACTTTTAATGGATATCCAAAGACTTCAATGGAGTCAGGTGCATACAATATTTTGATGGGATTCACGCCACATTTTTCATTTGCCTACACATTCTATTTTAATTTAGAGCAGGCAGCAGTTTGGTCTTATCTTCCCCACTGTGTTTTTACATTTGTTTTTCAGCCATGACTTCCAATAGCAATTATTGAAGCTGGTATAAAAATGGTCTTCACTTCTTCAGGCGGACAACCATTTCACCATCTCCACCCATCAGTAGCAGCTGAGAAATATACCCCTACAACACCTGGAGCCCATTGCACAGACATTTAGATGTTTCCTCCCTTTACTTTTCACAGTGAGTATTGACACCACTGTGTCAGCCAATGAGTTGGAGGTGGAGAGGGACTTACGACAAACAGAGCCTATCTAAACAGCAATCTATTTACTCAGCAAACAGAGTCTATTTAAACAGAGTCTCTACCAACCACAGCAAACAGAACTCATGATCGAAATTATAGCAGTCTCCCGATAAAAGCAGGGTTATTTCTCCAGTAAATTGCAGTGAGTAAAGGCTAGTTACATCATACAAATGATGTGCGTAAAATCAATCTCAGTCACTTACAGCAGTGTGATTGACGGGGGAATTACCCAATCATCTCCATTCTGGCCAGGACTTGCGGTGTCACCATATGCCGCCTTTATTTTTTTCCGTCCAATTTTATCTCCTTACCCATTCTCCCTTAAGTGTGGCAACTCATGCTGGCGCACAGTTCCCCGGGACTGCCTCCCACCTAAAACTTCACGACCAGGGCTGCCCTCTGGCAACTACACCAAATGGCGGTTCATCACATCCCCAATTTTGTGAGACTGCCAGAACTCCCGTTGAGAATGGCTGGCAGCCCGGACTCAATCTGGCGTTCTGGGAGATGACTGCCACATTTTTCAAGGGAGGTCAGTTCATATCGATAATTAGCATAAGCCCCCTCGCACAACTTGGGCCTTTCACCAACTCTTACACTAATTGGGGGGGGGGGGGAGGGGGCGCAATATCTGGCTAGCAGTTCAAAGTTAACGGTTGCGTTCACTTAAATGTTAAGTGGTTGCATGTGGAGGACTAATGCAAATTTAGGAATGGATTTCAACTACTTGTCGGACTTTGCCACGGCTGGGGGAGGAAAAAATGTTTGGCAAAAGGAAAGCCAATATAGAGATAAAAAATGGAGTCTGAGAGAATGTAAAGAAGAAATGCAGCACCCAAAGCTCCTGTTTAAACACCAGCAAAGTGATGCACCACTGCACAAGGTGGGTGCAAGGTAGAATGCCCTGTGTGACAACTTCAGGGCACCGTCCTCATAGGTCTCAATTGCACCTTTGTCTGTCAGATGTTGTTAACGAGGCTTAATGACCTGGGCAGCATGTGAGTGCCAACCACAGTGCTTTGCACTCTTGGGTGACCTGCCACCCAGGAAATGTTCTGTGCCCTGTCCAGCTAACGCCTCCTGGCCTCAGGGAAAGTGATTATCATGTTGCCTCTGGCCGAATGCTGAATACGCCTATGGACAGCTGAGTGACTAAATTGGCATCTGTCACTGGTGATGGCTTAGAAGGGTCCAGTGGCATAACATTTAATGGATGCCCATGGAATGAATCAGTTGTCTGCAGGCCGCCCTGCAGCAGGTGGCACAGTTGTGCGGAAGATTCTCTTGTGAAGTGGAGAAAAGAAAGACAGGTCTCATGTGACACACGCAGGTAGATGTGGTGGGGTCTGTAAAAGTGGGTCCTGGGATAGTGATAGGAACGGACATAATGGCATCATTGCATTTCTTGCCCCTTCATAAAATGACGATGATATCAAATCGTAGAATCATAGAATGCTACAGCACAGAAGGGGGCCATTTGATCCATCATGCCTGTGCCAGCTCTTTGAAAGAGCTGTCTAATTAGATCCACTCCCCTGCTCTTTCCCCATAAACCTGTACATTTTCCCTTCTAAGTATTTATCCAATCCAATTTTGGAAGTTGTTGTTGAATCTGTTTCCACCACTCTTTCAGGTCTGCATTCCAGATCATAACAACTCGCTGTGTAGAAAATTATTTACCCATGCTGCCTCTGGTTCTTTTGCCTACTTCCGTAAATCTGTGTCCTCTGGTTACCGACCATTTATTTTAATTATTCATTCATGGGATGTGGGTGTCGCTGGCAAGGCCAGCATTTAGTTTGGCACGGACACAGTTTCTCCTTATTGACTATCAAAACCCTTCATGATTTTGAACACCTCTATCAAATCTCCCCTTAACATTCTCTGCTCTAAGGAGAACAATCCCAGCTTTTCCAGTCTCTCCACATTACTGAAGTCCCTCATCTCTGGTACCATTCCAGTAAATCTCCTTTCCACCCTCACTAAGGCCTTAACATGCTTTCTAAAGTGTGGTGCCCAGAATTGGACACAATACTCCAGCTGGGGCCTAACCAGTGTTTTATAATGGTTTAGCTTAACTTCCTTGCTTTTGTACTCTGTGTCTCTATTTATGAAGCCTAGTATCCTGTATGCTTTTTTAACCGCTTTCTCAACCTGCCCTGCCACCTTCAATGATTTGTGCACATATACCCCCAGGTCTCTCTGTTCATGCACCCCCTTTAGGGTTGTACCCTTTAGTTTATATTGCCTCTCCTCATTCTGCCGACCAAAATGTATCACTTTGCACTTTTCTGCATTAAATTTCTGCCACGTGTTCGCCCATTCCACCAGCCTGTCTATGTCCTCTTGAAGTCAGTGTCAGCTGTGGCTTAGTTGGTAGCACACTCACCTCTTGAGTCAGAAGGCTGTGGGTTCAAGTCCCACTCCAGGGACTTGAACACATAGGCCTAGAAATTCAGTGGCGCTCCGTTTGGGGCGTCAGTCTCGCCAGGGTGCCAGAAGTACCGCCCCGGAAGTAGTAGCGAGCACCCGCCGGAAATTCAGTTTGAGCACCCCAAATGGAAGTGTGGCGCTACTCGAGGCACCCCGCATCCCTCTTGGGGCGCTGCAACTGAAAATTGCAGCACAACATGCCGCAGCGCCACACGCTGCAGCACGGCGCGCTGCGGTGCTGCAGGCCTTCTTCCCCTTCTTAAAGGGGAGGGGCCTGCTGCAGCGCGATCGGAGATCACGAGTGCTGGCAATAGAGCCCGGCACCGAGGAGAAGTGCTGGGCTCTTAGGACACAGCTGGCACAATGCCGGGGGCGGGGGGGCTCAGGAGAACAGGGACAGCGGCGCGAAGAGGTGTTGGCAGGCGGCCAGCAAAAAAAATGGCCACTCCGCACCTCTACCGCTGCAGTTAGGCCCCCCTGAACCGGTCGCAAATTGCGACCGGCGTTAAAGCAGGGGGCGCTACCAAATTTGGCGAGCGGGGCACTGCGCACACCGATGACGTCATCGGTTGCAGCGCTAACGGTTAGCGCCCCGCTAAATTTAGCGGGAGGCGTGGCCAGTGGCGCTAAACCCACTGCGTGCCCTCTTTGAGCGCTAACTGGTGGCGCAGCCCACTGAATTTCTAGGCCATAAAGCTAGGCTGACACTCCAGTGCAGTGCTGAGGGAGTGCTGCACTGTCGGAGGTGCCGTCTTTCAGCTGAGACGTTAAAACTGAGGTGGACGTAAAAGATCCCCTGGCACTATTTTAAAAGAAGAGCAGGGGAGTTCTCCCCGGTGTCCTGCCCCATACTTACCCCTCAACCAACATAACAAAAGCAGATTATCTGGTCATTATCACATTGCTGTTTGTGGGACCTTGCTGTGCGCAAATTGGCTGCCGCATTTCCCACATTACAACAGTGACTCCACTTCAAATGGTACTTCATTGGCTGTAAGGCGCTTTGAGATGTCTGGTGGTCGTGAAAGGCGCTATATAAATACAAGTCTCTTTTTCTTTCACATTGACATACATAAAGAGTACAGCCAGGCAGGAGGAGAAAACATTCAATCCACCAGGATCAGAATCACCTCCTTGTAATGTAGCAGGAAGACATGGCAGACTACCCATAGCTTTTGTGCAGCTTCTGAACTCAATTCTTCTAGCCGCAATGTTTCACTATGGTAACCCTGCTCGATGTCGCATGCGCAGTACCCCATTTCAATTAAACCCTTTGTTTGAAGCCATCTAATTAGGTAGAGCATTCAGTGCTTGATGATGAATTTTTCCATCTGGTTGCAAATTTGTTCTCATAATTATAGTTATCTCCTGAGCACTTTCTTTGCTTTTAGCAGCCTTGTTCTGAAAGTTGGGGTGCTCTTCTCAGCTATCAGTAAATGAGTCATTCGTCCTATTGAACCCTTATTGTGATAAATGCATGATCACTTTTGCTTGTTAATTACTAAATTGTAAAACAACAATTAAAACTGCTTGACTGCAACAGCCCACCGCCTCCATAAAAAAAGACCTTGTTGAAAGTGGTCTGTAGAAAATTGAAAATTCATCTCAAGCAGCTCACTGCATTTTATTTAAAATAGATAAGTATCCATGGTAGCCTGGTATTACCACACCACAAGAACAATGGCCCCAACTCCCTGCTTGTCTCTTTCCCACTGTAATCTTCTGTGCTGTAAGTTTCTATCATTCTATGATAATCTTGATGTGGCTGGAAATGTGCACTTTTATTTCTGCCTCTCTTCTGTTTGTTTCATTTGCCTTTTGCCTTCGGGTAATGATTACCTCACAGCTTCTCGACCGTATCCTGGGATCCCTCCGTGGCCATGCGCTGAGCAAGCTGGGCAGGGTCCTTGGCCAAGAAATTCGTCATGGGCGGTGACGTAAAACGGGCAGTATCGGATCGGCCGCTCGTTATACACCACGCCTGATATTCAGATCCACTGACTGCAATGGAGCTGAATATCAGGCTGCTATTCCGATACTGCCCGATTCGTGCCCCCGCCCGAGGCAAATTTCTAGCCCCTTGTCTTTATTTAGGAAAGCTCAGACTCTTCAACCTTGAAAGGAGGAGAGTGAGAGGATATGCCCTTTAAAGGTATGCAAGATACTAAGAGGAAGTAGAGAAGGTTAATCCTGAGCATTGTTCCAAGTTAAACTATGACTATATGTAAGATGAGGGGAAATAGGTTAAACTGGTAGAATAAATAATTTAATTTAAAAAAATCAACAGGTACTGAACAGGGAGGTTTTATAGCAGTATCTGGGATATATATAGCCATCCTGGGCAGTAACTGTAGGATATTGAGCCAATGAGGCAGCATTTACTTGGTATTAAAATAATGAAAGCCACATGTTCCAGGAGTGCTAGGACTTTCCTCTGCTATTCCACCTCCAAAATGAGGTGGAACAGCAGCAGCAGATCAGGGAAACTGGGGCAGGGAGATCTACTCCAGCCACTGAATATTTTCCCTCTCACAGGGATCAAGGTGTTGGCAGCCATCTTCCTTTGGCCTTTTTTGCACTGGACTTCAGGAGGATGTAGACAGACTGGTGAAATGGGCAGACACATGCTGGATGAAATTTAACACAGAGAAGTGAGAAGTGATGCATTTTGGTAGGAAGAATGAGGAGAGGCAATATAAACTAAATGGTGCAAATTTAAAGCTGGTGCAGGAACAGAGAGACCTGGGGGTGCAGGTGCATAAATCTTTGAAGGTGGCAGGACAAGTTGATAAGGCTGTTAAAAAAGCATATGGGAGCCTTGGCTTTATAAACAGAGGCATAGAGTACAAAAGCAAGGAAGTTATGCTAAGCTTTCACAAATCACTGGTTAGGCCCCAGCTGGAGTATTGTGTCCAATTCTGGGCACCACACTTTAGGAAGGATGTCAAGGCCTTGGAGAGGGTGCAGAAAAGATTTACAAGAATGGTACCAGGAATGCGGGACTATGATTCTATGATAATGGAGCTTCAGCCAAAGGCAGAGTTCACATTTGTAATTTGGATGACTAGAAACCCACCCATGACCGGCAGCCAAGAAAAGCCCTTTCCCTCATGGGGTCGAGGGGAAAAAACCTGGAGGGAGAAACACCCTGGCCAGTTTTCAAGAATGGCATTGGCAGAGGTTTTGAAACAAAGTCCCGGGAGGGATATGTGACCCATTAACACCTAATGAGAGGAGCAGTAAAAATACAATCCCGTCAAAAGTCAGCTATAGACTCACACCCGTTAGGAACAGGACTGAAGCTTCCCCAAACTCACTTTCACATTGGCCGACCTGCCTGATGCTGACTGAGCTACCGTGTGTTTTCAGCATTTTCTATTTTTTGGTTCACTTTAGCCAAGTCTAATGCAGCCAGCAGAATGTGGGGCTGGATTAGAATCCCAGAGGTAACAACCACCGCACTCCCCAGTCACTCCTGTGCAATACTGATTATAAAGAAAATTGGAATGTTTTCTGATGCTTGAACAGAGAAACAAGCTCAGTAGTTCATCATGGGAGCAGGTTGCCTCGCTCCTGGGTTTGCAGAAAATTAATAAATATGTGTATCAAGGATACGTTACAAATTTCAACCCGAGGAAATCTTTCCCCAATGTGCAGTTGACTGCCTTAATCTCTTAAAGTTCTTTTTCTTGTATAAAACACACTGCAGCCTTTATTTTTACTATTTAGTACATAGAAGCAATTAAACTCTGATATAGCTATTGATCTACAGCTATTAAGCTTGTTCCAGTAATGTGAGCTTTTACTGCATATCAATACTCACACTCTCAGCCAATCACTTCTCAAAAACCATCATAATCTATTGCCATTCAACATATAAGGCTTAAATAAATATTTAACATCTCCTGCTGCCAAAGTTGGTTTTTCGCACCATAAATATTGCGCATTTGCTGCCTAAGGACAGTTTTCACTAACTGAAATTTGTCTGCACACTTTTACTGAGTATATCTTATGAGAAATATTTTTTAATTTATAAGGAGCCACCTACTACAATAAGAAGCAATTCTACAATAGGAACATAAGCTGACATCCTGCCTAATATGTAAAATATCAGCATCATAAAATGTGGTACAAATGTTTGAATGAATCACTGTAATATCTCTGCAACTCCCTCTCCAATCAACCCTCCATATCAAAACAATTGTACATTGTAGATCTGTCACGTCACCTGACACCAGGAGACAAGCCTCCTCGTCTCTTCACAGAATCATAGAATACAGCACAGGAGGCCATTCAGCCCATCGTGCCTGTGTCGGCTCTTTGAAAGAGCTATCCAATTAGTCCCACTCCCCTGCTCTTTCCCCAGAGCCCTGCTATTTCCCCCCCTTTAGGTACTTATCCAATTCCCTTTTGAAAGTTACTGTTGAACCTGCTTCCACAACCTTTCCAAGCAGTGCATTCCAGATCATCATAACTCGCTGTGCAAAAGAATTTCTCCTCATCTTCCCCCTGGTTCTTTTGCTAATTATCTTAATTCTGTGTCCTTTGGTTACCAACCCTCCTGCCAGTGGAAACACTTTGGACGAGATTTTCTGGGGGGTCAGCAGGCATGATCGGTGGCGGGTCGAGTGGGAAAGTGTTTTTATTTCCTCAGGTCACCTCTGGTTCTTTTGTCAATCACCTTGAATTTGTGTCCTCAGGTTCACCTTGAATCTGTGTCCTCTGGTTCACCTTGAATCTGTGTCCTCTGGTTCACCTTGAATCTGTGTCCTCTGGTTCACCTTGAATCTGTGTCCTCTGGTTCACCTTGAATCTGTGTCCTCTGGTTCACCTTGAATCTGTGTCCTCTGGTTCACCTTGAATCTGTGTCCTCTGGTTCACCTTGAATCTGTGTCCTCTGGTTCACCTTGAATCTGTGTCCTCTGGTTACCGACCCTTCTGCCACTGGAAACAGTTTCTCCTCATTTACTCTTGCAAAACCCTTTATGATTTTGAACACCTCTATCAAATCTCCCTTTAACCTTCTCTGCTCTAAGGAGAACAACACCAACTACTCGCGTCTCTCCACATAACTGAACCCCCGCATCCGCTTCCCAAATCTGGTAGCGCAGTCCAATTGCTAATTCCTCTGATTTATATTTCTGAGGACTGCATTCATTCATTGGGAACACACGGCTGGTTCTCTTGAATAGCATTCTAGAACAAAGGATGGAACTTTCAATTGTGGCGGGGTGTAAATGGAATGGAAAATTTGGCTGGGGTGTACGCCAGGCATGCTACACAAACGTTGAACTGTTTTCACTTCTGACACTAATATGGTACTGGCATCCACCACTGCAAATCTAGCAACAACAACAACTTGCATTAATATAGCACTTTAAAATAGTAAAACGTCAAATGCTTATCAACAGCTTCAAAAAAGTGGGCACAGCCCCATAAAATGCTGGCTACTGAAGAACAGCTCTGACTTGTAAAAGCAAGCAGCTACAAGGTTTTGTTCCCTAAGTGATAGCATGCACAACATTCCTTCATTTGTATTGGAGGAAAAAATAAGTAGATAAAAGCCTGAAGGGGAAATCCAAATGGTGAAGGCACAAAATTGGTAGTACATTCATACAAGGTCTCGGGGTATGCTCCCCCAGAAAAACAGAGTTTTTGGCATTGATTTTCATTTAAAAAAAGGCAAAACAAAATAGTATTTGGATTTTCTACAGCGCAACGAGACCATCACTTACCCAAAAGTTACCCCAACAGTCACTCTCCCACATCCAACCTCTCTTCAAGATCTAGTTCAAAGATACTGCACCCCATCCAACTCCCAAACCTTTCACAGGAACATTCTCTATTCCAACCCACCCAAGGGGAGGGAAGAGAGGGGCACAGTAACACTGATTTATGTCATCAAATGCTGGCATGCTGATCTGATCCTCAAAACGCTGACGGTCCACATGTAACACAGCTGCGTAATGGCTGCTCCCAGGCTGCTGAAACCCTCATCCTTGCCTTTGTCACCTCCAGACTCGACTATTCCAACACTCTCCTGGCCGGCCTCCCATCCGTCACCCTCCATAAACTTCAGTTCATCCAAAACTCTGCTGTCTGTATTCTAACTCACACCAAGACTCATTCACGTCAGGATTACTTCTAATGACATTTTATGGTATACTTTTGATATTAACACCTGCACATTGACACAAGTTTATTTTGTTTGATGTATATTTTATTCAACAGCAGGCTAGCTAACTGTGGAGGACATCACTGCCAAGTCCGAGCCTGTTCTCATGCTGCAACCATGCATGCATACTTTTAGTACAGGTCGCTGGATAGCGATCCGGAGCAGCAACTCTTTCGCCTCCTTAACCCAGGCAGGCACTGCAAATACTCTCAACTCTCTATGACTCAGGTGCAGACAGTGGCTCTTACTTCTGAACCTATAACAAACTAATATATGATATATCAGACACCTATGGCTCTGTGCGGCGGACAGGATTGATTCTTGGTGGTGCAGAGGGTGATTGCCATCCATGGCGCACCTCCATTGTGTTTCAATATCCAGTCTTTCCCTTGTTGGCCAGTCAATGTGCAAGTATTAAAGGAAAACTTATAACATATAGGGCTAGATTTTCAGTCGCTTGCGCCAGCAGTTAGCGCCTTAAGAGAAGTGTTTTTCGGGCGCTCTGCGTGTAGCGCCCGGGCGCAGCGCAGTTTGCGCCCTGCCCCAAATTAAGTTGCCCGTTAGCGCCGGCGCAAAGTTTAGCGCCCGCCCGGATACGCGCGCAGAAAATGACGTCACATCCTCGTGCAACGCCCTTTGTGCGCCCCGATTCCAAACTTCAGTCGGACCGCCCCATTGTGCGGCTGGCGGCCAGAGCGTTTGGAAAAAGGAACGCAACACAACCAGCGCGGGCCCCGGGGGGCGCAAATTAAAGGGGACGTACTCTCCAGTATAAAGGCCAGCCTTTTTTCAGAAAACACTCTTGTGCAACGCATTTCTGGAGACACAACAAGGAGGATAGCTAACTGGTTTCAAGCAGCAAGAGCCAGGTATTTTTGGACTCAGGCCAGAGCGCTGCAAGTGGCCTTTTGGAAATTAGAGTGTTTGCCAGGATTTGATGGGGGTTGCATGGGGTGCCAACGCGGAGCTGCAGCTCCATGTCCGTAGGGCTCGCAGACGCATTGTGAGAGGGGCAGCCCTGGCTAGAGGCAGAGGGGGCTACAGGCGTCGGCCACGTAGGCCTTACCCAGTCAGGCTATACCGCCAGCAGCGCTCCTACCTAAACATGAGTGCCGCGCGATGTGTTAAAAGGCTCCGATTCCGAAAGGAGGTGATTGCAGAGATCTGCCACCTGCTTTGCCGAGATCTGCGGCCAAAGCTCAGGTGCAGGACGTCTCGGTCGGTGGAAGTGAAGGTGACGGTGGCATTGAACTTCTATGCCACCGGCTCCTTCCAATACGCTGCTGGGGACATAGCAAACATCTCCCAGTACGGCGCGCATCGCTGCATCCGCCAGGTGACCGAAGCACTGTTCAGAAGGAGAAGCCAATTCATCTCCTTCCCCATGGCCCTGGAGAGCCAGCATCAGCGCGCATTGGGATTTTCCAGACTCGGGGAGTTCCCCTTGGTGCAGGGCGCCATTGACTGTACGCATGTGGCTTTGCGGGCCCCTCTGGAGCATGGCGAGCAGTATCGCAACAGGAAGGGCTACCATTCTCTGAATGTGCAGCTGGTCTGTGACCACAAGCAGCGCATCATGGCAGTCAATGCCAGCTTCCCAGGCAGCAGCCACGATGCCTTTATCCTGCGGCAGAGTACTGTGCATGACATGTTCCAGGCACAGCCTCCCCCAAGAGGATGGCTACTCGGGGACAAAGGCTATCCTTTGTGCACCTGGCTCATGACCCCGCTCCGCGCGCCCAGGACCGCTGCTGAAGAGGCCTACAACGAGAGCCATCAAACCACCCGCAACATCATCGAGCTAACTATTGGGGTCCTCAAGCAGTGGTTCCGCTGCCTTGATCGCTCCAGAGGAGCTCTCCAGTATTCGCCGGACCGGGTCTCCCAATTTGTGGTGGTTTGCAGCATGCTACACAACCTGGCTATCCGCAGGACTCAGGCACTGCCACCTGACGTTGGACCAGCACCTCAGGAGGAGGAGCAGGAGGAGCATGAGGAGGAGGAGGAGCAGGAGTACGTTCCCAGGAGGGAGCAACCAGGGCCAAGGGCCGCACGACGCCACCTTATTACACGGTACTTCTAAGCCCCGTCAGGGAATGGCCAGGGGCCATGAGGGAAGATGAATGCAGCCGCTCCGCAACCCCTCAGCCGGCGAAGCCAACAAACACTAAGAAGAACAACCATGGAGACTGCATGAATAAAGATAATTTTTTATTACACAAAAATGAAAAGCCCTTCCCACATGAATCCCCAAAAACAATAAACGGGCCCCACAAAAAGCCCAACAAACGACTCACTCCCACAAACTGGGGAGGGGTCACTCCACCTTTCTTCAAACCGGGCCTCAACGTCGGCCTAACGCAAAAAATAAGCCCTCCAACAACACAACCATGGGCAAAATAAAGATGGCCACCGCCATATAAAAGGAAAGCTGCGCACACCCTCTACTGAGTGGCCCGCGAGGGCGAGACCTTGCCCAGCCTTTTGCCTCCCCTGCCCGGCCTGCTGCTCCTTCGCAAGATCTGCCCAATGGCTGCTGCGAGGCTGGGGGAAGGTGCCTGAGGCTCAGATGCCCTTCCGCCAGATGCCGCTGGGGGGCGGCCTACACGGCGTTTGGGCCTCGAGGGGCCGTCTGCTGAGTGGCGCACCTGAGCCTGGCCACCATCAGCTGCAGCCGCTTGCCCTTGACGCCCCAGTGGGGGAATGGCGGCGACGGATGGCGCAATGTGGGCCAGCTGGCGTGTGGGATGCGCTGGCTGGTGCTGTGGCACGGTGGCACTCGGCCGGGCCCGCACTGCAGGATCCGCAACAATCAGCCGAGGGGCGGCTTGCTGGGATGGTCCAGCGTGGCGGCTGCCCTGGCGATGCCTGCCTGAGACAGCGCGTGTGGCAGCAGTGAGTGCCCCTGTGGTCCTGGTGTGCGCGCGCATCACAGCCGTCAGGGTCTTGACGGCATTAGTCAGCATGCGGCCACTCGCGGCAGTTGCTGCCCCGAACTCGCGCACACTGGTCGCCAGCGACTCGATGGCCTCAGGCATGCGCCCCACCACGCTCATGAGCTCCGTGTGGCGCCAGTCCGAATCCTCGGCCATCTTATCCAGCTTCCGCACCTCCTCCGAGGTGAAGGTGTCCGGACTGGAGTCGCGACTCTCCCGCTGGGGAGGAGGGGGCCGAACTAGGGGACCCTTGCCGCGTTGGTGGCGGCGAGTGTGCCGAACAGCAGCACTCCCCTCTGATCCTTCCCCCCTTTGGGGGGAAGGCCGCGGGCCACGCGCACGGCTCCTGGGTGGCTGGACGCCACTGGTCCCAGAAGCTGCATTGCCCTGCGACAGTTCCTCCAGGCACTCGTCCAGTGAGGAGGTGTCAAGCATTTCCTCCTCTCCTGCGGGACGTGACTGTTCCCCCGAAGGTCCGGCTTGCTCCTCCTCCTCCTCCTGGTCGGAGGTGCTGTCACTGGCAGCTTCAGGGTCCTGGTCGTCACCAGCTGAAAGCAGGAATGCACAAGAGTAGCTTCAGAGTGAGGAGACGGCGTCAGCGAGGGAGTTAGGACTGGTGGCATTCAGCGCATTGGTGGGACAGTGGCAAAGGAGGTAGCTCGGATGGGCCAGTGCGACGCGAGAGGGCCAAAAGGCGAGGTCCTTACCATTGCCGGGCAGTGGAGGGTCGGATACTCCGCACGCTGTGGGGACAATCACACGGGCTCCCATGAGCACACACACGCGCTCCTCCAGCCGAGTGAGCTTCTGCAGCTTGGCGCGGCCACCCCTGGCACGCGCCTGGCGATTAACCACTACTTTAGCCTGCAAGAGAAAGGACGGGCTGTAAGTGCGCAGTGAAGCCCTGATGTAGTGTGCACTGCCTCCCATGGTGGAATAGCGTGGACAGAGTTAAGCCCTGATGTAGTGTGCACTGCCTCCCATGGTGGAATAGCGTGGACAGAGTGAAGCCCTGATGTAGTGTGCACTGCCTCCCATGGTGGAATAGCGTGGACAGAGTGAAGCCCTGATGTAATGTGCACTGCCTCCCATGGGGGAATAGCTTGGACAAAGGGTAGAGTGCCGAATGGCCATGTGATGCTCATGACTGTCCCAATGCTGCTGGCTGAGGGCTGGCCAATAGGACTTTCAGCTCCCTTTGCCCATCATGTCAGGTGTACATGCAAGAATGAGGAGGAGACTGGAAAGGCTACTCACCTTCACAATCCTGGTCAGATCGTTGTATTTTTTACGACATTGTTTGTGGGTCCTGGGGGCATCGCCGGTGAACGTCACCCTCTGGGCGATCTGCTTCCAAGCTTTGGTGTAGTCGTGGTGGGTTGGATTCCTCCCACTCTCTGGGAACAAGATCTTGCGCCTCACCTCCAGAGCTGTGACCATTATGTCCAGATCACCCTCTGAGAAGCGCAGGGCACGCTGACGGGCCTTCTCTGGCGTTGCCATGACTCCCTGGGGCTGAGCAGCAGTGTTGAGGCCTCTTTGCAAGGCTGCAGTGTGCAGGGCGTGGCAGCAGACCAATTCGTCCCTTCCCCCTTTAAGAGCTGGTCGGCGCCACGGGGTCTGCTGTCAGTCCAAAAATGACCGCACCCGCGCTGCGCCCCGCCTGGGCGCTATCCCTCTGGACCGCCGGCTTAGCGCCTAAAGATAGGAGTGGAACGCCTCTTTTAGCGCTCCACCAATCTCTTAGGGCGAAGCCACTGAATTTCCAGCAACGGGGCGCTACTTTGGGGCGGGCGCTAACTTCGGGCGGGCGCTAAGGTTAGCGCCCCAAAACTGTCTATACTGAAAATCTAGCCCATAATGTCAATAAAACATAAATATAGCTCTTCCCTCTGCTGGGTTTCATTGGTGTTTAAAGAGGTCATATTCAGCTCAAGAATCTACTAGTCAGATCTATATCACTTATCCTGGTTACAATATCCAATCTATCAGTTTAATTCCTGTTTATTCATAAGTACTCTGAAAGGAGTTTCAAATCAATATCAATCTGACATAACACAATATGGATTTGTCTAAAAGTTGCAGTTCCATTTTGGTCCAATTTAAACAAATTAGTTGAGGCACACTTGTATTTATTTGTTTTATTATTCTCTCATGCATATGCCTAACATCATATTGCTAGCACAGCAAAGATCTACCTGCTTCCACATTTCATAGCGTTCTGCTGTTGATCGCTAATAGGGAGTGACAAAGAGTTGGGTTTTTTATATATATTTAGTTGTGTTCTCATGCTGTTGCTCATGACCAAAATGAGCCAGTTTCTCTTATGAAAATACTGTCTCTCAGCTTGTCTCCTGCTCTCTAATTCTTTCCAGCTTCCTCTCTCTTTCTGTCTTTTGTTATTTGTACTTACGGAACAAACCAGTAGTTCTGGTTGCATTTTAATGAGACACGCTACAATCGAATGGTAAAAATTGAGAAAAGGTTAGTCAGCCGCTCTAGCTGTTACAACATTTGATCCCTTTCAGGACCAGCACTAATCATGTTCTTGTCCCTTCTGCATTAGTGACACGTCTGTATCCCTTTCCTTAATCTATTTCATAAGTTAACAATGGCCAGTGTGAAATAATTTTTATATATCAGGTGTTACAACTAGAAGCACGAACTTGGGAGGGGCGGAGCAATGCATCCTTAGCAATCTTGCCATGCTCACCATCTGAATATAAGTACTTCCCCATCCAGAAGGATGCCACTAACAAATCACTGTCCAAACTAAAATTAATATCCAATAATTCAAATGATGTCAAATACAAATTGATAATTCCCTGCTAATGTACTGTTGTGACTGTTTCACATTTTTTATACAAGAAGCGAAGGGGGAGACTGCGTAAATTAGGGCGAGTACTAAATTTTAAAAATTGCATAAGCCTTCCACAACCATAGACCCAACTTGACGGAGCACAGTGAACTTCCTGTCCTGCGAAGTCCAACTCAACCTAACCTGTCTCTTCCATCTGCAGCTGCCTTTGAAAAACTTATCGAGAAGAAAAGAAAAAATAAATTAACCTGGGGAGTGGGATGACCACAAACTGAACCCAATGCCAAAGTAAGGTGTTGTTGCTTATTATTAAAGAGGAGGGGGGTGATTTTTAATCTGGGTGTGATGCAGTGCTGCAGGTTAATATTTCATGTCAGTAAAGTCAGAAGTGTAAAGCCATTTTTATTATCTCACTACTTTATTTTGCATTCTAATGGCCTAGACGGCTAAACCTGGCTCCCTTATCCTGATGATAGATGCATGGACCCACTTCTTGATGGATAAGGGAACGGTATTAGTAGTGTAAACAGCGGGAGCTGGCTCATTCACTCCAATCTCCCAGTATCAGAACGAAAACATGGTAGTATAAAAGTGGATTAAGAGACAGGCTTTGGTCTAACTGCACATGTGTAGCGTGTCCCAGGATTAGAGAAAGCTGGCACTTACAGTTGGAACAGCATGAAGCAACCAAAGACTGTTGCAGAAAGGACAAGAGGCTGTTGTTAACTCCTATGTAAACTTACAAAGCGACTTATGTAATAACACATTTACATTAGTGAGCTGTAACGAGTTTCTAATTCTGCTTGAACTCTGAACAGCGGAGGCTAATTTGCATTAGTTGCAGCTGTTCATTCTGGTGGATTGGTAAATCTTTTGTATTTTAATAATATGCTACATTTCCTCCTGGCTTAGATAGGTACCATCAGCCCCATTGCTGTCATGATATACAACCAAATAGTAACCTCCCTCTCTAAATGTAATTTCTGTCTTGAACCCCCGCAGATCCACATTACAAACCATCTGCCAGCCTTTCACTGAGCAGCTGGGTCAGCCGCCTCACAGACAGCAACCTCTGGGGTTGCAGGTGAGCCTTGATTACCATCTGCTACATTTTTATCCACTGGAGAGTCTAGGTCACTGGTGGATCTCCCAGTCTCTGGAAAGGGTACATATAGCAGGAATGCCCATTGTTCTTTGGCTATGTCCACAATGTTACATGACTGATTGGTGCTGACACCAGATCGCCTCTGGACCCACCTATGCTTAATGTGTTTGAGGTCTGATTCCTGAATGCACAACCCCAAGGGGAATTAATTTCCCCTGATGAACAGTTAGTTCAAGTCAATTATGGTAGTACAAGGCTAACCCCCTTTTATACACCCGAGTCCATCCTTACATGGTCAATGTACATGCCCTCGCAAACACTGAGGTTCTCTTTTAATCACAGCAAGAGTAACTAGTAAGGTTCAAATTATAGCAGGTGAAATGTCTCCACTGGACCCCAGTCTCCATTGCACTCTGACTGTTGTCAACTCAAGAAATCCCTTGTGTAATACTGAATAGATACTAAAGGCTAGCAGTACAGCACCAACATGAACCATTGCCCACTCAAGGATGCGATTACCAAGCCAAGGAATCTTTGTAACTGTAGAGAGATTAGAACCCTTCTGGAGCAGAGATATTGAACATCATGGTTTGTCTTTGTCAATGCTGAGCTACTGACTCGGTGTGCTGAAAGTGCAAAGTAATTCTACAGGGGCTGTTTTCTGAGTTCATGCTGCTGGCAATGAACCTTGCCCACTTGCCAGCGGCATGAAATCATGGGTAGGCTGCCCACAATTTTCTGTCCATTCATTTTGGTTGATAAAAAATCGAGGGCGGGTGCCCATGATTTCCTAATATTCATGGATAGCAGTCGAGGCTCCCCCACCACGCCAGTATCACAAACACAAAAAATTGATCATCGTTTGCCGGTTTACTGCCCAGTTCATTTGCATCGGCCTGCAGCGACTGCTTGTCCTTCAGATGGAGCGCTTACTACACCAAAGCAGATTGCGTTACCACCAAAATGTATCATTTTTGATGACAAGACATTAACAACATAAAAAAGAACTTCTATTTAAATGGCACCTTATTACATCCTTAGGATATTCCAAAGCACTTTAAAACAAAATGAAGGACTTTTGAACTGAAGTTCAGAAGGCCTTCGCTAAGGTCCGGCATAAGAGTTAAGTTAAGGCACATGGGATTGGGGGCAAGGTATTGACTTGGATAGAGAACTGGTTGGCAGACAGAAAGCAAAGAGTTGGAATAAACGGGTCCTTTTCCGAGTGGCAGGCAGTGACTAGTGGGGTACCGCAGGGATCGGTCCTTGGACCCCAGCTATTCACAATATATATTAATGATCTAGACAAGGGAGCTAGATGTAATATCTCCAAATTTGCAGACGACACAAAGCTGGGTGGGCGTGTGTGCTGTGAGGAGGATGTCGAGAAACTCCAGGATGATTTGGACATGTTGGGCGATTGGGCAGAAACATGGCAGATGCAATATAACGTGGATAAATGTGAGGTTGTCCACTTTGGTGGCAAAAACAGGAAGGCAGATTATTATCTAAATGGCAATAGATTGGGAGAAGGGGAAGTGCAACGAGACCTGGGTGTCCTTGTGCACCAGTCGCTGAAGGTAAGCATGCAGGTGCAGCAGGCGGTTAAGAAGGCAAATGGTATGTTGGCCTTCGTAGCGAGAGGGTTTGAGTACAGGAACAAGGATGTCTTGCTGCAGTTGTACAGGGCCTTGGTGAGACCACATCTTTAGTATTGTGTGCAGTTTTGGTCGCCTTATCTGAGGCAGGATGTTCTTGCCATGGAAGGAGTTCAGCAAAGATTCACCAGGCTGATACCTGGGATGGCAGGAATGATGTATGAGGAGAGATTGGGTCGATTGGGCTTGTACTCGCTGGAGTTTAGAAGAATGAGAGGTGATCTCATTGAAACTTATAAAATTCTGACAGGACTGGACAGACTAGATGCAGGAAGGATGTGCCTGATGGCTGGGGAGTCCAGAACCAGGGGACACAGTCTAAGGATAAAGGGTATGCCATTTAGGACAGAAATGAGGAGGAATTCCTTCACCCAGAGAGTGGTGAACCTGTGGAACTCTCTACCACAGAAGGCGGTGGAGGCCAGTTCATTAAATATATTCAAGAAGGAGTTGGATATATTTCTTAAGGCTAAAGGGATCAAGGGATATGGGGAGAAAGCAGGGACCGGGTACTGAATTCGGATGATCAGCCATGATCGCATTGAATGGCGGAGCAGGCTTGAGGGGCCGAATGGCCTACTCCTGCTCCTATCTTCTATGTTTCTATGTTTCTATGTTTCAGTTACTTCTGTCACGGAGGCAGCCCACAGATGAATGAATGATCAAACATTCTATTTTTGTTAGTGTAGGTTGAGGGAGGATTTTTGGCCCGAGACTGGGAGAACTTGCTGCTCAACTTCAAATAGTACCATGGGATCTTTTACATCCATCTGAGCAGGCAGACAGAGCCTCAGTTTAATGTCTCATGCAAATATATGGCACCTCAAACAATCCAGCACTCCCTCAAAACTAAGGTGAAGTGTCGTAGATTATGTGCTCAAATCCATAGTCACGGACAATGAGAGATCACTGGGCCCATCAAAGTTCATCCCTTTAGTACTTTAACACTCCTATCATGGAATCTAACTTCATTTTGAATGTCTCCATTGTTTTTGCTTCTATTATCCTGTCTGGTGAATTATTCAAAATTTTTGAGTAGAAATGTTACCTGTTTAAATTCACTTTGCACTCATTTAAATATGTGGCCTCTGGATTTATCTTTCTGGTTTACCCTGGTATTCTGGTTTTCCTTAACTATACCCTCAACCACTTGCTCTCTAGTCTGTAGAGTCTGAGCTTCTTTAATCTTCTTGTTCTTCTCTGCACCCTCCCCAATTCCAAGTGTAGTCCAGCTTTAGCATAAGTTTTATTCTCTCATCTAACTACAGTATACATCAAAGCAATCTTTTAGTTTTATTCATTGCTTGCCACATTGCCTGGAAGTTAAAAGTGATAGGGCACATTTTTCTATTTGGTGCTTGGGCAAATAATGGGCATCATTTTAACCTTACACGCCGGGCGGGAAACCACGGGATTGGACGGAACGCTGGGTTTACACCCCGCCCAATATTACTCTCTATAGATTTCAATGGAGAGTAAAATCTGGCGGGGTGTAAGCCCAGTGTTGCACTCAATCCCGTCAGTTTCCCAATGGGTGGGTTGTATGTTTGGGCAGAGCACGTAGAGGAAAATTAGGCTGGGGAACTGCACACCCGTAAAGGAACCTGCCTGAATTTTCATCCAATTAAATCCATAGACAGAAAATCAGACAGGTTCCATTCCGGGCTTGTGATCCTCCCCGCTCCATTTTCCTCTGTGCCCAAACAATTATTTTCCTCCAACATGCAAGAGAGGCAAATCTGCCCCGATGTGTCTACTTAAACTCTCAGCTCCTCTTCTTGAAGTCTCCGTCCGCTAATTCAATTCCATGATGTACAATTTTTCAAGCAATGTGCATCTACTGTGTCACTGGTGAAGGTGGGGAGTGCAGTAGGGCCATGCTAGCTTCCCTGAGGCAGTCCTGTATTGGTGCTCTATATTGGTGCTACAATAAACACACAAGTAGATTGTGAATTGCTCAGCTTATAATTATATTCGCTAGCTCTATTCCCCTGCGTCCACATTCAGCTCAATTTCCATCAGAATTTCAAATCCCATCCCTCTTTCTAGTTTTCTCTAAAAAAAAATGTAGCCTTTTCATCCTCTATTTGTAGCTTATTGATTAAAGGTTTAGCATTATGCTTTCTGCTCATTGTTGGACACTTACCAACGGGCTGAAATTCCTCCTGTCAATGATTACCCACCCATAAAATTATTAACAAGGGGAATTTCAACCATACGTCTTTTAAGAAATACAGTTAGCTAAACTACATATACCACTCAACAGTGCGTTCTATAATGTCAGCATCGCTTCTTTACATTTATATTCCACAGGTCCTAAAATTGTTATGATCACGAATGCCAGCATAAGTACGGGAACGTGACCGCCGTGACCTCCACTAACCCCACCAGTCTCATCCAAGAGATGGCAGCACTGACAGTTCAGCACGCCCTCAGTACTGCACTGAAGTGACAGTCTAGATTATGTTTTCAAGTTGCTGGAGTGGAACTTGCACACACAACTTTCTAACTCTGAGGCAAGAGTCTACGACTGAGCAAAGGCTGTATATCTATATTATTCTGCTATTTGATTTACCTCGGCAATTGCTGCTATATAATGTTTAGCCAACACCCATATACAGAACTATTTCCTATCGCATCTGTTTCTTTTTTGCGGTATCCGTCCAACCATTAATGGGTCAATGTGATATGCTGATTGTAAATTCACACTGTCACCTTCCACTAACTTTGTGAATCATAGGTCGATTATCTATGGGGAAGCACTTGGCCTCCTCAGAGTGTTGCTGAAAAGCAACACAGATAAGATTGGCAAGATAACTGGGGCACATAAATTTAAATCATCACCAAATGGAATACCTGACCAGAAACAGTGATGGAAGCAGGATCCAAAATAACTTTTAAAAGCAAAGTGTATAAATATTCGAAAAAGTAAAATTTTAAAGAGTGCAGGAAAAAGGCAGGGGAATGGGACTAAGTGCATACTTCTTTCAAAAAGCCAGCACAGGCACGATGGACCGAATGGCAACTTTCTGGGCTGTAAATCTCTATAAATTTATGATTCTATGAGATAATCATCCTTTCTTTTTTCCTCACGTTTCTTCTCCTGTGGTCTCTGCTGGCTAATGATTGACTCTCCACTCCTCCTCAGCACTCCGATTCCACTGGACAACCTCCAGGAGCTCGTCTGCTAATACTCTGCTACTCAAACAGTTCCTAAATACAATCCCTCTCCATAACTGTATCCGAACCTGGACACTGGCTCATTTACACTCCAAACTAATTCCACACTATCTACAAGTTGACTGCATCTCATTGTAGTGCCTCAGACTTTAATTTTAGCCACTTTCATATTATCTCTGCCCTGTCCTCTGTTTACAACAAGGATGAATCTCTTGTAATCTCTGTCATGCCTATGCAACCTGGGTGAAGAAATTCCTCCTCATCTCTGTCCTAAATGGCTTACCCCTTATCCTTAGACTGTGACCCCTGGTTCTGGACTCCCCCGCCATCGGGAACATCCTTCCTGCATCTAGTCTGTCTAGTCCTGTTAGAATTTTATAAGTTTCAATGAGATCCCCTCTCATTCTTCTAAACTCCAGCGAATATAAGCCCAATCGACCCAATCTCTCCTCATACGTCATTCCTGCCATCCCAGGTATCCCACCTTATTGTAGATGATTGCATTGATAGCCTGGCTTTGACTGGAACTTGGCTCATGGGTGGCGACACCTTGCCCCTCACCGAATTCTAACCACCTGGCTATACCTTCCACCGCCTGCCCACCTAAACCGCCATGGTGGTGGTGTGACCCTTAACCCCAAGTCACAGCTTCTGCTCCGCTGGTGCCTTCTCGTCTTTCAAGCACCTCACCTTGCTCCACCTCTCTTGCCTTTCCCTTAAAATTCTCATTGTATACCATTGTCCCTCCACCACCCCAGAGTTTCTCACCAAGATATCCTTCATGCTTTCCTTCCTGAAGCTCTGCGTTGCATGACTCCGCATCCTCAGTGATTTTAATTTTCATCTCAATTCCCCTTGTCCTCTGAATTCACTGCCCTTCTTCCCTCTCTAAAATATCCCTCCATATTCACGGCCACTCCCTTGCCCTTGCCATCTCATGTAGTCTCTCTACTCCCATAGTCTCAATCACTGAGGAGGCGCTCTCGGACTACTTCCTTGAAGCCTTTATCATCCAAAGATCCCTACCCCCTCCCAACCCCCCTTCCTTTGGCAACAGGCCTGAAAATACTCTTCCTCAAGTCACTTACAACTACATATTCAGACTTCCAACTGCCTACACTATGCCCTCCATTTACCATGATACTTTTGCGGCTATCAATTTGCTCAACTGTTCTCGCAAAATCTTAACCATCTCCCATCCTGATCCTTCCCCTGGTAGGGACCCATCAAGTCCCTCAAGTCCAAGGACCACAGACTCAGTTGTGTCTGGTGTAAAACTGGTTTGGCCATCTATCACCAGGTGGATGACATCAAACACGATCAGACTTCACTCTCCTCTGCCAAAATCATCCACTCTAGGACCATACCAGGGAGTAAAGATAAGCCCTGGCTTCTTTTCTCCAATCCCAGCCATCTCCTTAATCCCCTTTTGCCTGCCTACCTCTATCCTCACCTCCAACAACAAGTGCGAAGAACTCATGGACTTTGTGTCACAAAGATTGAGATCATCCCTTGCCCACCAAGCCATATTTCCGCTCAGGCTCCCGACTCCTGCCATAGCCCGGAACCTGTGGGTCTCTCTAGTTTTGTCTCTCATCTCCCCTCATGCCCTCTCCGAGGTCACCAAGTCCATGAGACCCAGCTTCCACTACCTTGACCCCATTCCCACTAAACTGAATGTAACCTAAACGTTTTTAAGTGGTTGATTCTAAAATGAATTTGCATTGGTTTTGTCTTTAAGCTCTCAGTGGAAGATTTTACTATGGTTCCCTTTATCGTTGCTTATAATGAAATAACATTCACTATCTTTAAATGAAGATTGATTTTTTGGAGACGCTTAATGAAACATTTGCTCTAAAAAAACATTGATTACTTCATTAATTTACCACATATAATGAACTTTTAGGGGACCATGACTTCACCATGAAAAATACAATTAGAGCAATTTAAAATATATTAAGATCACTGCAGCAGAAGAAACAGGAAGCCAATAATTTTTCTTTTTTTTGACGTTTTAAAATAAACACTGGTTTCTATTGACAATGTTGCCAAAATTGGTGGGAGACCAGAGGATTGGGAAATTTTTTAAAACCAGCAAAGGATGACTAAAAAAATAATGAGAGAGAAGATGAATTATGAGAGTAAGCTGGCTAGAAACATTAAAACAGATAGTAAGAGCTTCTACAGGTATATAAAAAGGAAGAGGGTAGCTGAAGTAAACGTTGGTCCCTTAGAGGATGAGACTGGGAAATTAATAATGGGGAACGGGGAAATGGCAGAGACGCTGAACAAATATTTTGCATCTGTCTTCACTGTAGAAGACACTAACAATATCCCAATAATGGATAATCAAGGGGCCACAGGGAGTAGGGAACTAAAGACAATCACTATCACTAAGGAAATGGTACTCGGTAAAATAATGGGACTAAAAGACAACAAGTCCCCTGGACCAGATGCCTGCATCCCAGGGTCTTAAAAGAAGTGGCTGCAGAGATAGCGGATGCATTGGTTGCAATATACCAAAATTCCCTGGACCCAGAGGATTGGAAAACCGCTAATGTAACACCCCTATTTAAGAAAGGAGGGAGACAGAAAGCAGGAAACTATAGACCAGTTAGCCTAACATCTGTCGTTGGGAAAATGCTGGAGTCCTTCATTAAGGAAGCAGTAGCAGGGCATTTAGAAAAACATACTGCAGTCAAACAGAGTCAGCATGGTTTTAGGAAAGGGAAATCATGTTTAACAAATTTGCTGGGGTTCTTTGAGGATGTAACAAGCAGGGTAGACAAGGGTGAGCCAGTGGGTGTGGTGTATTTGGATTTCCAGAAGGCATTCGATAAGGTGCCACATAAAAAGTTACTGCATAAGATAAGAGCTCATGGAATTGGGGGTAATATTTTAGCATGGATAGAGAATTGGCTAACTAACAGAAAGCAGAGAGTCGGGATAAATGTGTCATTTTCTGGTTGGTAAATAGTAACTAGTGGGGTGACACAAGGATCGGTGCTGGGGCCCCAACTATTTACAATCTACATTAATGACTTGGATGAAGGGATCGAGTGTAATGTCGCCAAGTTTGTGGATGATGCAAAGATGGGTTGGAAAGCAAGTTGTGCAGAGGACTCAAAGAATCTGCAAAGGGATATAGACAGGCTAAGTGAGTGGGCAAA
This sequence comes from Somniosus microcephalus, assembly GCF_052327205.1. Taxonomy (NCBI): domain Eukaryota; kingdom Metazoa; phylum Chordata; class Chondrichthyes; order Squaliformes; family Somniosidae; genus Somniosus; species Somniosus microcephalus. The sequence continues at coordinate 328,670,090 of NC_140988.1, forward strand.
CATTTGGCAGATGGAGTATAATCTGGGAAAGTGCAAGGTTATCCACTTTGGCAGGAAAAATAAAAAAGCAAATTATTATTTAAATGGAGAGAGATTACAAAATGCTACAGTTCAGAGGGACCTGGGGGTCCTTGTGCATGAAACACAAAAAGTTAGCATGCAGGTACAGCAAGTAATCAAAAAGGCAAATGGAATGATAGCAAAATACTGCAGATGCTGGAAATCTGAAATAACAACAGAAAATGCTGGAAAAACTCAGCAGGCCAGGCAACATCCGTGGAGAGAAATTAGAGTCGACGTTTCGGGTCTAATCCAAATGGAATGTTGGCCTTTATTTCAACGTGGATGGAGTATAAAAGCAGGGAAGTCCTGCTACAACTGTACAGGATATTGGTGAGACCACACCTTGAGTACTGCATACAGTTTTGGTCTCCTTACTTAAGGAAGGATATACTTGCATTGGAGGCAGTTCAGAGACAATTTACAAGGTTAATTCCAGAGATGAGGGGTTTGACTTATGAGGAAAGGTTGAGCAGGCTGGGCCTATACTCATTGGAATTTAGAAGAATGAGAGGTGATCTTATAGAAACATTTTAGATACTGAGGGGGCTCGACAGGGTAGATGCAGAGAGGATGTTTCCCCTCATGGGGAAATCTAGAACTCGGGGGCACAGTCTCCGAATAAAGGGTCGCCCTTTTAGAACTGAGATGAGGAGGAACTTCTTCTCTCAGAGTGTCGTAAATTTGTAGAATTCTCTGCCCCAGAGAGCTGTGGAGGCTGGGTCATTAAATACATTTAAAGTGGAGATAGACAAATTTTTGCCAGGTAAGGGTTATGGGGAGCGGGCTGGGAAGTGGCTTTGAGCCCTAGATCAGCCATGATCTTATTGAATGGCGGAGCAGGCTCGAGTGGCCAAGTGGCCTTTTCCTGCTCCTATTTCTTATGTTCTTATGACTGGTATCCTGTACTCTTTAGGGTAACAGGCAGACAGGAAGCAAAGAGTTGGAATAAATGGGTCTTTTTCCGAGTGGCAGGCAGTGACTAGTGGGGTACCGCAGGGATCGGTCCTAGGACCCCAGCTATTCACAATATATATAAATGATCTAGACGAGGGAACTAGATGTAATATCTCCAAGTTTGCAGATGACACAAAGCTGGGTGGGCGTGTGTGCTGTGAGGAGGATGCCGAGAAACTCCAGTATGATTTGGACAGGTTGTATGATTGGGCAGAAGCATGGCAGATGCAGTATAATGTGGATAAATGTGAGATTATCCACTTTGGTGGCAAAAACAGGAAGGCAGATTATTATCTGAACGGCAATGGATTGGAAGAAGGGTGTGGTGTATGTGCCTTTAAGAGCAATTATGGTGTATGTGCCTTTAAGAGCCCCAGGTGTGCGTAATGCCGGTAATTGCCACTTGGGCTATATAAGCCTGTGTATTGTGTATATCCTTTAGAAAACCCCCCCCAGACTTGTTTAGTAAATACCTATGAACCAACTCCTGTCTTCAGTGTCTTTATCTACACACGGACACTACAGTGGCGACGAAGTGGAAACGGACTTACCTGCAATTCGGCAGCACCTCAAGGACATCGATTCCTCCAGCGTCCAGAAGACTCAAGGAAGTAAGAGAAACTGGCCAAGCTGGTGACAGGTACTGCGCTAATCCTTCCTGGGCGTCAGGCTGGAGCTCCAGCGACGGGCTCTACAGCTGAGACAGGCAGCGAAATCGGAGGCAAGCAATAACGGACTGGGAGGGTGCACTCGAGAGACGGCCAGCGCGGCAAGCAGGTCAGCATTTAGACCTCCGTCAGGAACGAGTCTCCAACAGTGAATAAACGGAAACCACAGTAAAACAGCGTTGTTATAGGTAGCAGCGGCCGGAAAGCGCGGGAAGCGCCATATTGTTGCTACAGAGAGAAAAAAAAAAGCGCGGGAAGCGCCATATCTTTTCTGAAATGCCTAAATCTGGTAATATTGAGGCTTTTGATGGCGAAATAGAAGATTGGACCACATACGTGGAAAGAGTAGAGGTTTATTGCACTGCAAATGGAATAACAGATGAAAAAAAAGCTTCAGTACTTCTGAACTTAATGGGCGCGAAGACATACGGGCTGTTACGAAATGTAATCACTCCAGCCAAACCAAAGGACAAGACTTTTAAAGAAATTGTTGATACCCTGCAGGAGCATTTAAACCCAACACCGCTGCTGATAGCGGAACGATTCAAGTTCTTTAAGAGAAATCAACACAAGAATGAAAGTAACGCTGATTACCTAACCGAATTAAGAAAGCTATCAAAGTACTGCCAATTCGGAGCAGGACTATCGGATTATCTTCGAGACAAATTTGTTTGCGGTCTCTTAAGTGAAGGAACACAAAAAAGACTGCTTTCTGAAAAAGATTTAACATTGGACAAAGCTTTCAGTATGGCTGTATCATACGAAGCAGCAGCAAAAGGAGCTGCAGAGATACAACAAGAGACACAAGACTTCGGCACCCATAAAATGACACAGGAGTTCGGAAGATGTTATCGCTGCGGCAGATCCACCCATAACCAGAGGGACTGCTGGTTCAAGGGCAAAGCATGCAGGCAATGTGGTAAGATTGGACACATTGCACGGGTATGCCAATCTGGACAAAATAAATCCACTGACAGAAAACAAAAAATCAATAAAGAAAAGTACAGGAAGGTACAAATGATGACGGACAATAGCTCCGAAGACCAGAATAGCGATAGCAACTCCGGAAACAAGAGACTAAGCTGTCTCAAATTACATAATGTACTTGCCAAAGAGGATTACCAAACCATTTGGGTTACCCTCACAATAGCAGGGTCCCCAGTTAAAATGGAGCTAGATACAGGATCAGCTCTAACCGTAATAAATCGACGAGATTACGAGAGGCTATTTTCGCATATACCTCTAAAAGACACATCCATTATCTTAAAAACATATACAGGGCAGAAAGTCTACCCCAAAGGAAAAATAAGGGTGCCTGTGGTATACAACGGCAAAGAAATACAAAAGTTGTATTTATACATTCTACAAGATGGTGGTCCACCGTTGTTGGGACGTGAATGGATAAGGAAGATACGTTTAGACTGGCACTCCATTCAGGCACTGACGGTGACCAGTAAGGAAAAAAACAATGATGACATCATACCTGAACGATTAAAAGACATCTTGGCCAACGCCAAAGAAGTGTTTCAAGAGAAACTAGGAACCTTGAAAGGCATCACCGCCTCAATAAAAGTGGAAGATACAGCAATTCCAAAATTTTTTAAGGCAAGACCGGTGCCATACGCAATACGTCCAGCAGCCGAGGCAGAGCTGAAGAATTTGGAAATGGCAGGCGTATTATCCAAAATAGATTGGAGCGAATGGGCAACACCCATCGTTCCAGTCATGAAAAAAACATTGAAAAATAACTCTGAGGAACAGAAAAAAATTCGCATCTGTGGGGACTTTAAGGTGACTGTAAACCCGGTCCTTCACACGGTACAGTATCCTCTTCCGAGGATAGAAGATATTTTCGCCTCACTATCCGGAGGGAAACGTTTCACAAAAATTGACTTGGCACAGGCATATCTACAGATGGAGGTTGAGGAGACCTCTAAAAAGTATCTCACAATAAACACACACAAAGGCCTGTACCAGTACAATCGACTGGTTTTTGGAATAGCATCAGCTCCAGCTATCTGGCAAAGAGCTATGGAGCAAGTCCTGCAAGGGATTCCGGGGACTCAATGCTACCTAGATGACATCCTTATAACAGGAGAAAACGACAACGAGCACCTTGCCAATTTGGAGCAGGTGCTCACTAGGCTGAAAGAACGGGGCCTACGAGCAAATCGCCCCAAGTGCGAATTTTTCCAAAATCAGATATCATATTGTGGCCACATAATTAATAAGGAAGGGTTGCATAAGTCACCTGAAAAAATTGAAGCAGTTATAAAAGCCCCAGCACCTGAAAATGTTTCACAATTAAGGTCATTCCTGGGATTAATAAATTACTATCATAAATTTTGACCGAACTTATCAACTATTCTACACCCTCTTAATGATCTTCTACAGACAGGAGTGATTTGGAAATGGAACGAAGACTGTAAACGTGCCTTCCATAAATGTAAAGACTTAATCACATCCGAGAAAATTTTGCTCATTACAACCCATCACTACCAATCAGACTGGCGTGCGATGCATCCCCTTACGGCATAGGAGCGGTATTGTCCCATAGATTCCCTGATGGCTCGGAACGGCCGATAGCTTTTGCGTCACGCTCATTGAACTCAGCTGAGCGTAACTATGCCCAGATAGACAGGGAAGCACTCAGCCTGGTATGGGGAGTGAAGAAATTCAACCATTACCTACACGGACAAAAATTTACCTTGCTGACTGACCATCAACCCCTCATCTCCATATTCAACCCTAAAAAAGGTGTCCCCATTATGACGGCACAAAGACTACAGAGGTGGTCCCTTTTTCTAGGGGCACACCAATACAACATTGAATACAAAGGGTCAAAACAGCATGGGAATGCTGACGGTTTATCACGCCTACCGTTGCCAACGATAGAAGAGGCACTTACAGTAGACCCAGTAGAGATATTCCACTCTACCATAGTGGAATGTCTACCGGTGACAAATTCTGCCATTGAAAGGGAGACAAGAAATGACCCTACTCTCTCACGGGTCTACGATTTAACAGTGAAGGGATGGCCAGCACATGGCGAACCACTGTTGCCAGCATTCTCGCAAAGAAGAGAACAGCTGTCAGTGTGCCGAGGAACCTTGATGTGTGGATCCAGAGTGGTGATTCCACCCAAACTCCAGGATAAAGTGCTAAAGGAGCTTCACGAGGGGCATCTGGGTGGAGTGAAAATGAAGAACCTAGCTAGGGCGTTTGTATGGTGGCCAGGTATCGATGGAGACATCGAAGACATGACCAGGAGCTGCCTAGGATGCCAGAAGGTCCAAAATGCTCCGCCACAGGCCCCTCTACATCCATGGGAGTGGCCCTCATCTCCCTGGCAAAGGGCGCACATCGACTTTGCTGGTCCATTTATGGACTCAATGTTCTTAATCGCAGTTGATGCACACTCCAAGTGGCCGGAGGTAATAAAGATGTCCTCCACCACCACGGAAAAAACCATCACAGTATTAAGGACCATATTTGCCAGGAATGGGCTGCCGGAGCAGATATGTTCTGATAATGGACCGCAATTTGTGTCCGAAGAATTCAGAAAGTTCTTAAAGAACAATGGGGTAAAGCACTACACGTCCGCCCCATACCATCCCGCCACCAATGGATTGGCTGAAAGGTTTGTCCAGACCTTCAAGAAGGCCATCAAGGCCATGGGTAATGAAGACATAAAACCTCAGCACAAGGTGGATAACTTCTTATTTGCATATAGGAATGCAACGCATATGGTTACTAACCAAACTCCCGCCATGATGTTCTACAATAGAAACCTAAGATGCCGGCTGGATTTGGTCAAGCCCAACATCCGAAGGGACGTGGAGAACCGGCAGTTTCAGGGCATGAATGAAAGGCCAACTAGGGCCTTCCAGATAGGCCAACCGGTTTTGGCCCGGGACTACCGTACCGAGAAATGGCAGCCTGGAACTATCTGCACACGATTAGGACCACTGATGTATACCGTGGACATCGGAGACAGCATAATAAGGCGCCATGCTGACCAAATCATCAAGTCATCCGAAAAGGGACAACCTACACCACCACTCTATACATCTAACGATGAAGTAGAGATACCCATATCTACCTCCGATCCGGTGATACTGGAGCCCGATGAACCCGACACTGGCCTTCAAGCCGAATCAGCCTTGCCAGAAGAACCTACTACACCACCAGAAACTACTACACCCCCGAGGCGTTATCCGGACCGAGTCAGGAAGCCTCCTGAGAGACTAACTTATAATTAATTAATACAGCAATGTATATTATTTTGCATATAACATGTAATTAATAATTACTTAAAATATGATGTACTAGTTAGCTAGAAGGGGAGGAATTGTGGTGTATGTGCCTTTAAGAGCAATTATGGTGTATGTGCCTTTAAGAGCCCCAGGTGTGCGTAATGCCGGTAATTGCCACTTGGGCTGTGTATTGTGTATATCCTTTAGAAAACCCCCCCCAGACTTGTTTAGTAAATACCTATGAACCAATTCCTGTCTTCAGTGTCTTTATCTACACACGGACACTACAAAGGGGAAGTGCAACGAGACCTGGGTGTCCTTGTGCACCAGTCGCTGAAGGTAAGCATGCAGGTACAGCAGGCAGTTAAGAAGGCAAATGGTATGTTGGCCTTCGTAGCGAGAGGGTTCGAGTTCAGGAACAAGGATGTCTTGCTGCAGTTGTACAGGGCCTTGGTGAGACCACACCTTGAGTATTGTGTGCAGTTTTGGTTGCCTTATCTGAGGAAGGATGTTCTTGTCATGGAGGGAGTGCAGCAAAGATTCACCAGACTGATACCTGGGATGGCAGGAATGACGTATGAGGAGAGATTGGGTCGATTGGGCTTATACTCACTGGAGTTTAGAAGAATGAGAGGGGATCTCATTGAAACTTATAAAATTCCAGCAGGACTAGACAGACTGCATGCAGGAAGGATGTTCCTGATGGCCGGGGAGTCCTGTATCAGGGGTCACAGACTAAGGATAAGGGGTAAGCCATTTAGGACTGAGATGAGGAGGAATTTCTTCATCCAGAGAGTGGTGAACCTGTGGAATTCTCTACCACAGAAGGCAGTGGCGGCCAATTCATTAAATATATTCAAGAAGGAGTTAGATATATTTCTTAAGGCTAAAGGGATCAAGGGATATGGGGAGAAGGCATGGACAGGGTACTGAATTTGGATGATCAGCCATGATCTCATTGAATGGTGGAGCAGGCTCGAGGGGTCGAATGGCCTACTCCTGCTCCTATCTTCTATGTTTCTATGTAAAATGTCCCACAATAACAGGTTGGCTGTGATTAGCTACAACTAATCAAGCTATAGAAACACCAAAGGAGGGCTGAATTTCTGAATGCATGGAGCCCTGCCCGACGGAAGCATGATAACTGGAAATAACGGCTGCAAACCTGTCCATTCAATTTTAATAGAATGACAATCGCAAGCGGACAAGGTTCTGGATTGGATCATGTATTTCGAACGTTGACTCAGCGGTTGGGGCCAGCACACCTCAGGTACAGCCTGGTTTACATTGGTTGATCCTCCTATTTTTCCTCCAAAGCAAAACAGAGTTACCCAGAGACTCCCCAAAGCCTTTCCACCATCTACAAGGCACAAGTAAGGAATGTGATGGAATGCTCTCCACTTGCCTGGATGAGTGCAGCTCCAACAACACTCAAGAAGCTCGACACCATCCAAGACAAAGTAGCCTGCTTGATTGGCACCCCATCCACCACCTTCACCACATACACTCCCTCCACCACCGGCGTACCGTGACTGCAGTGTGTACCATCTACAAGATGCACTGCAGCAACTCGCCAAGGCTTCTTCGGCAGCACCTCCCAAACCCGCGACCTCTTCCACCTAGAAGGACAAGGGAGCACCACCACCTCCAAGTTCCCCTCCAAGTCACACACCATCCTGACTTGGAATATAGCTCCGTTCCTTCATCATCACTAGGTCAAAATCTTGGAACTCCCTAACAGCACTGTGGGAGTACCTTCACCACACGGACTGCAGCGGTTCAAGAAGGCAGTTCAGCAACACCTTCTCAAGGGTAATTAGGAATGGGCAATAAATGCTGGCCTTGCCAGCGACGCCAACATCCCATAAACAAATTTAAAAAAACAAGAGAGGGAGCAGTTCTGGACTCGGTTTTAGGGAATGAAGCTGGGCTGGTGGAAGGTGTATCAGTGGGAGAGCATTTTGGTGGTAATGATCATAATTCAGTTAGATTTAGAGTAGTTATGTTGGCCAGCAGTGGCCTGCGAATTTAAAATGGCAAAGATAGACCAGGAGTAAAAGTTCTCAATTGGGGAAAGGGCAATTTTACTAAGCTGAGATGTGATTTAGCAAAAGTGAACTGGAAACAGCTACTTGAAGCTACAGTGTCAGAGCAGTGGGAGGCATTCAAGGAGGAGATAGTGAGGGTTCAGAGCAAATATGTTTTCACAAAGAAAAAGTGTGGGACTCCCAAATCTAGAACCCACTGGATAGCAACGGGTATATAGGGTAGGATAAGGCAAAAAAAAGGAAGCTTATGTCAGATAGCAAGAGCTAAATACTGCAGAAAGCCAGTAACACCAGCAATTCTCTTGGCGTACACGAATTTTTCCCCTATGATTCTATGAGATACAGGGGAATTCCCAGGGGGAAACCCATTGTGATAGTGTGGCAGCAGAATAAGAAGAAAAGTTAGCAACGCAGCAGTGGACATCAAGGCCTAGGAAATGGATCGCATGCGAATTGGGGCCTGATCCAGGTGCAGTGCACCTAATGTGGCCGACAACAGGACCACGGCGAATTAGTTTGCGGCCTCATCTGCCTATTACTGGCTAGCTGCAGGAGCCCATTGTGACCCCAGTATCAGCGCAACGGTTCAGGGAAGGCATCAAGATTGGCCAGTTCAGGCGTTGGCCTTGGTCGTAACAAGAATCCAAGGGTGGGGTGGGGGGGGTGGGAGCAGGGGCGGTAGTGAATCGGGAGGTGGGCGAGTGTTGGCCAGCAGTGGCCTGCGAATTTAAAATGGAGCCGGGAGGACTGGGAGCTCTCCTCCCGGCGCCACAATAAGGTAAGCAAAAAATATAGAAACCTACTTTTCTGTTGGCAGCCCCCAGTAGTCCTCTTAAGGACCGCGGGTTTGGCTGCCAACCGCCTGATGAAACTGACCGGTCATATGCAATCCAATTTTGGAAAGGGGGTCTTAAACAGTCGTTAGGCACCTTATTTGCATATGTAAAGAGCGTAATGCCTGTTTCAGGTACGAGCCCTGAATGCCGTTGGAGAAGTCATTATGAATATGGCTGGTGGCGCAATTCTGGTGCAGAATGAGCGTATGCATAACGCCCATCATATTGGACCCTTAGGCAGACGTTTTATGCCTGTAAAATGGGCACAGTACAATTCTATGCTAATTGCTCTTAAAAGTTCTCAGTGACATTCCGACTCCTCCTGTCCCCACAAAAATATATGTTTTCAGCTGCCTTTTGAGCGGCTTTATGGTTAGGCTGCTCAACAAATGGGAAGAGCATAGGACTTGGATTTGAAACGGCGGGCACTTCAGCCACCCATCTAAAGGCCCGAACGAAGATGGTGGCGGCTGGAATGCCAGCGTAAACAGTAAGCGACCAACACCATTTTCATGGTGCTACCGCCCCATTTAGGCCGAGCGGCTGAAGTTAAACTCAGCTGCACCGGGTCTTGTTGGGAATAATTCCGCAATTCTGTAGTGCTTGCAAAGAGCATGGTTTAGAGATAGGCCTACAGTGTTGCAGCCATATTTCCGTTCAGTATTCCCTGCATGTGTGGCTCCATGCCAGAAGCACGGGATAATGGAATTACCCCTTTAAAACCAAAACAGTAAGAACGTACTTGAATATTTTGTAATTACTACAGAAAATGTATTACATTTTTGAATGAAGAATCTAGAAAGTATTTTGCAAAATTACTTATTTTGACTTTTTTGTGATTGGGACTTTGGAATCAAGAATTATTTTTATATCAGAACTTCATGTGTTACATAGCGTTTTTCGGCTTTGTAAAATGCGCTCTGGTTCAGTCCACAACTGTGAACAGAAACAGGAAAATCGCAGCCCCTTGTTGGGCAAAGAATTGTGCTTTGTTCTATGGCTCGTGCTAATGCACTAATGGGTGGCCTACGATGTGTTGTTGTAATATATCTAATTTTCACACCCAATGTTTGGACGTGCCAGTATGTGGCCTCTGTTTACATGTGGTAGGCATTGCGTAGTGAGGTTCAAATGCAGTCTGACCATGGGATTTTATAGTATAACTCTGTAGACTAAAACTCTACTGTTCTGGCTATATTCCAGAATTCTATTGGCTTTTTTTTAATTGCTTTGCCACAGTGTCTGGATACTGAAACTGATGAGTCTACTATCATTCCTGGATCATTTTCTCAATCTCCCTCTGCCATTTCAAATCCACTCATTGTACATTTATGAGGCTACACGTGTTAATGGCCTTTTCTCATTCCGAGCCTTATATTTTACTCAGGCTCTCGACAACCAGCAGACAGATGAGAACTCAAGTGCGCATTATTGCAACCTCCTAGGTCACAAAGGTTCAAGTACTCGTCATTGTGGAATGTGCCGAGTGTGGCTACAGTGAGGTGACCATGCTGACTCTCACTTTTCAAAGCACAAGAATGATCAGGAAGCAAAAAAGAAAAGAAATATTAGAGCAGCTTACAATCATCAGTCTGATTTCAATTTGTACTTTGTGATTGAAAAACATCACCCTCGGCACCCTGTAGTCTTCACGAGTTGGCATCTTTCTTACTTCTGAAATGGAAATCAATATCACAATGGCCAGCATCTATTATGCTCTATATTTATTTCATATTTGCTCAGTGAATCTTTGCCTTTGTACATAGATTATCAAAAGACTAAGGCCTAGAAATTCAGTATCGCCACGTTTGGGGCGCTACAGTCGAGCATGCACTAAATTTAGCGCCACCTTCACCAAAATTGAGTTGCATCGCCCCAAGAGGTTGCTGCTGCGCTAAAGCAGGCGCTGCACGACTATCCTAAGGTGCTAAGCCGGCGGGCGCAGCGCAGGTGTGGCGAGTTAGCGATTGCAGGCAGACGCGCTGGTGCCGGCTACCTCTTAAAGGGGGAGGGTCGATTTGGCTTGCAGCCACGCCCTGCACATTGGAGCCCTGATTCTAGGCCTGGACAGGCCTGCTTCGACATTGTTACGCCTATGACCATGGAGAAGGCCAGGGAGCGAGCGCAGCGCTTCAGTGAGGGGCCCTGAAGGTTCTGGTTAGTGCAGTGGAGCGCAGGCGAGCTATCCTCTTTCCTGACAGTGGCAGGAGGCCGCTGCCCAGCGAATATAGAAAAGCTTGGAGGGAGGTGGCACACAGAGTGACCTCCAGCAGCTTGGTCCCTAGGACACCAACGCAATACAGGAAGAAGTTCAACGACCTCACTCGGGTTGTCAGGGTGAGTACCCTTTCCAGTATCCTCTTCATCCCTGCATGTGCACCTCACTTTATGGCCAAAGGGTCCTGAAAGCCCCAATGCCCAGCCCTCATCCAACACCTATGGGACTCTCATGAAAATCACATGCACATTCACCACTTTACACACTGTCAGGGCTATTCCACCATGGGAGAAAGTGCAGGCAAGATCAGGGCTTGACACTGTACTCAGAGCCCATCCTTTCTCTTGCAGGGCAAGCTGGCCCACAATAGGAGGCAGCAGCAACGGACCGGGGGAGGCCGTCCTGAACTTAAAGACCTCAGCGATCTGGAGCAGCGGGTGGAGCGGATTATGGCAGGCCAGATGATTGGCCCCGTCGCCACTGGAGATGCCGACCCCGTTCTGGACAGCAATGGTAAGTGAGTGCGGCCTCCAGTCCTGCTACAGTGAGCGCAGAGGAGGTGTAGCTCCTTGGTGAAATGGGCGCCCAGGCGGAGCGCAGGCACACTGAGCTCATGGCTGCAGTGGCAAGGATGCCTGACTCCATAGAGTCACTGGCAAGGAGTGTACAGGAATTTGCGGCAGCACAGGCAAGGAGTCTGCAGGACTTCGGGGCAGCACAGGCAAGGAGTCTGCAGGACTTCGGTGCAGCACAGACAGCTTCCAGCCAAGTGCTTAGTCGTGCCATGCAGTCACTGGCTGGTCTGATGCAGACACAGATCAGGGCCACACGAGCACTAACTGCTGCCACCCTCGCTGGATCAGCCAGGATTTGCCGGGGCCCTCGCCGCGCCGCAGCAGGCCAGCAGTCTGTGCTTCAGCAGATTGCTGCGCATGCTTCAGTGCTGGCCCTTGCGAGTGCCAGTGTGTTGTCCGACCAGGGAGTGCCTGTGCTCTGTCAGGTTGGCAGCATACCTGCTGCCAACACTGTCACTCCTCCACTGCAGCTGCCACCACCCGTAGGACAGACTGCTGTCGCCCAAACAGAGTTGGAGCAGTCAGCAGCCGGGCCGTCCAGGCCCAAAGCTGGTCCAGGCCGTCCCCCAAGGGCATCTGCCGACTCACTATCTGACCCTCAGCAGCCTTCCCCCAGCCTTGCTGCAGCCACTGGGGTCCCATTGCGGAGGAGCTGCAGGGCGGGAAGGGGCCAATCTCGCAAGCGAGGCAGATCACCCTCGCAGGCCAAAAAGTAGGAGGTGTGGCAAAATGTAGTGGTTTTTTTTGGTGAAGGCCGAGGATCATGGTCATTTTTGTCTAACTCTTTTGTTCATTGTCTCCAGGTTGTGAGAGCCAGTTATGTGTCTGACTGGTTTTTTTGAGGGTTTCTCCGTATTTGTTTGTCATGCGGGAAGGGCACAGAGTTTGTTAGATAAATAATTCTCTTCATTCAGATTTTGCATGTTTTCACTTTGAAATATTTTTGTTGCCTTGACCGGCTCAGGGTTTGCAGAGCGGCTCCATTCATGTTCTTTCAATGGCACAAGCCATTCCCTGAGAGGGGGCCTAGAACCGACTTGCAATAAGCCGCTGACGGACGGCCCTTGCACTTTGTGCCTCCCTCCTGTCTTGGTGCTCCTCCTCCTCCTCCTCTGGTGGTCCTCCAATGTCTGCTGGCAGTGGCTGAGTCCTGAGGATAGCCAGGTTGTGCAGCATGCAGCACACTACAATGAAATGGGAGACTCGCTCAGGCGAGTACTGTAGGGTTCCCCCGGAATGGTCCAGACAGCGGAACCGTTGCTTTAGCACGCCGATCGTGGGCTCAATGATGTTCCTGGTCGCTTGATGGCTGTCATTGTATCGCTCTTCAGCAGGGGTGGTGGGTGCACGGAGCGGGGTCATCAGCCAGGTGCACAAAGGATAGCCCTTGTCCCCGAGAAGCCAGCCTCCTGGGTGAGCCGGGGCTTCGAAAATGTCTGCCACAGAAGTCTGGCGCAGGATGAAGGCATCGTGGCTGCTGCCTGGAAAGTGGGCATTGACAGCTAGTATGAGCTGCCTGTGGTCACACACCAACTGCACGTTCAATGAATGGTACCCCTTCTGGTTGCGGTAATCCTCGGCATTCTCTCGAGATGCCCGTAAAGCCACATGCGTGCAGTCAATGGCGCCCTGGACCATGGGGAAGCCCGCTATTCTTGCAAATCCCATTGCACGCTCTTGCTGCTTGTCCAGGGTCATGGGGAAGGAAATGTACTGACGTCTCCTTTTGAAGAGGGCATTCGTGACCTGGCAGATGCAGCAATGCACCACGAACTGGGAGACATTGGCAATGTCCCCAGTAGTGGATTGGAAGGAGCCGGTGGCATAGAAGTTCAGAGCCACTGTCACCTTCACTGCCACCGACAGAGACGTCCTGCTCCTCAGCTGAGGCTGCAGATCTCTCTGAAGCAGGTGGCAGATCTCAGTGACCACCTCCCTTCTGAATCGAAGCCTCCGAATGCACTGCTCCTCAGACAGATTGAGGTAGGAGAAGTGCTGGCGGTATACCCTGGGAGGGTAAGGCCTCCTGTGCCGACGCCTGTTGGTCCTCCTCCGTCTGGCCATGATTGGCACTCTCTCTCAGCGTCTCAGAGCCCGTTCAATGCAATGGAGAAACCCAACGTTTCCACCCATTGCAGCCCCCATTATATGTGGCCACTCAAGGCTATGGCACTGAAAAATCAATCCAACTTCAAAGCTCTGGGCTGAAGCCAGAAGTACCTGTGCGAGCGCTGAGTCAAAGCAGAAAGCTCTCTCCCTTTGTCTCTCTGCAAATCTCTCTCTCTCTCACACAGAAGGAGTGGTCCAAAATGGCTACCACAAAGAATGCAGGAAGGGTCCCCTTTAAATAGCGCCCCCCCCAGCCCCACAGCGACTGGGAACCGTTCCACTCAACCAGTCGCTGCGAGCGCCAGGCGGAAAGAAGGGGGCGCCACTAAAGTTCCGGTTCGGGGTGCACCAAGGGCGTTGCACCATGAAATTACGTCAGGATCTGCGCACGCAGCTGAGCGGGCGTTGCGGTTTTGTGCCGCCGCTAATTCTTCACTCAAGTTCTCAAGAGGCGCAGATCGCGCCGCGCCCAGGCGCTAGCCGCTTCGCGCCACACTTATCGCCCTCTTAAGGCGCTAGCGGCTGGCGCTGCCAACTGAATTTCTAGGCCTAAATCTTGAAGAAAGTGACTACGTGGCATGATCTTATACAAGTAATAAATTAAAACTGATGAGGATTTGTGGAACAGACTACCAGCAAAAGCAGTTGATGTAACTCATTCTTTCCCCAGAACCTTAAATCTGTAGAATCCGTTAACTCCCTCTGGCCTATAAATGTGGTCGTGCAGCACCCATTTTCCATGTGCCCCCAATATCGCAGGAAGTGCGCCACCTGCCATATAAAGAAAGAAAGATCTGCATTTGTATAGCGCCTTTCACGACCACTGATGTCTCAAAGCGCTTTGAAGTACTTTTGAAGTGGAGTCACTGTTGTAATGTGCGAAACGCGGCAGCCAATTTGCGCACAGCAAGCTCACACAAACAGCAAGGTGATAATAACCAGATAACCTGTTTTGGTTATGTTGGTTGAGGGATAAGTATTGGCCAGGACACCAGGGATAACTCCCCTGCTCTTCTTCGAAATAGTGCCATGGGATCTTTTACGTCCACCTAAGAGACGGGGCCTCGGTTTAACGTCTCATCTGAAAGACGGCATCTCTGACAACGCAGCACTCCCTCAGCACTGCATTGGAGTATCAGCCTAGCTTTATGTGCACAAGTCACTGGAGTGGGACTGTGAACCCACAACCTTCTGACTCAGAGGCGAGCAGTTTGAAAGGAGCGGGAGACGGAGAGGGAACCCGGTTACCAGGACGCCAAATGGGACAGCCAGGGGTAATGTGCAGGCCAGGTGTGTGGAGGAGACACGCAGGCGAGTAGTCACCAGCGCCATGGAGAGGACATTAAAGAGTCGCTGTCGGCCCAGTAGATGGCGTCCGTACCACGACGGCTGAAGATTGTCGGGCAGAAGTGCGGGAAAGGCGGAGTGAGGCAAGAGCGGACCCTATTGTGATGGCGCCGATGAAGATGGCTGCCGTCCTTGCGGGCTCCGTGCGTACCAGCAGCTAAGTGTCCTTTGCTGCTTGGTGCGCTCGGCTCATTAAGGAAAAAGCATTTCACTGACTGGATTTCACTTGTTGTATTTGGTTATGTGACAAATAAAATTGAAATTGAAATTGAATTGAATTGAGGCGAGTGTGCTACCCACTGAGCCACAGCTGACACATCAGGAAAAGACAAAAAAATTGTTGTCCAGTTCCCACGTCTGAAACAGGCATCAGGCTTGTTGCAAATGCAAGTAAAGTCCTAATGCCTGTTTGAGGCCCCCACTGCGAGACTGGTTAGCCCTGGGGCATCCAGCACTGGGACCATCGCCGACTGCACTCGGGAGAAACGGGCCCTGGAACCGCCTGTTGCCAAGAAGGGAGGTTTTTGAAATATGCTTACCTGAATGTGGAGCCTGCTCCTCCCAGCCCCACATTTAAAGAACGCAGGCCACTGTTCTCTGCCCTCCCCTCCCCCCCCCCCAATCGTCACCGCTTGCCCGCACTCCCCAATCTCCCTCCCCGACCTCCAATCTGCCCCAGTCACCGATTCCCCCCGACCTCTGATCTCCCTTGGCCTCTGAACTACCCAACCCTCCCGGCCTTCGATCCCCTCCATCCTATGATTGCCCTCCAATCCCCCTTGGCCTCGGATTACCCCGACCTCCAATCTCCCCGACCCTCCCAGCGTTTAATCCCCCTGGCCCTCACAATCTCTGATTCCCTTAACTGGGTTTTCACTTAAATGAGCTGGCGGGCTCTTCGCACTTTGCCAGCTTGATGGAAATGAGGCTCGAGACCCAATATCGGGGGCGCTTTGGGCCTCACCATTCAGGCGCAAGAATCTCGCCCCCAGAAATGGGCATGCCCAGATTTCTACCCTCTGCCTTTCTTCCTCCAATCTAGAGGATTTTAAAACCCAGGCTTGCATCATGTTTTAACTCCTTTAAAAATAACTGGGTTAATATTTGGTTACAAAAGGGACATAGAATCATAGTAACTTACAGCACAGAAGGAGACCATTTGGCCTGTCGTGCCTGTGTGTGGCTCTTTGAAAGACCAGTCGTGCTTAGTCCCACACCCCCGCTTTTTGCCTGGAACCCTGTTCCTCATCCAAAAACACCTGTCCAACTCCCTGTTAAAATTATTCATGGAATCAGCTTCCACCATCTTTTCAGGTAGAGCATTCCAGATACCGCTAACTCTGAGTGAAAACATTTCTCATCATCTCCCCTCTCGATCTTTTGCCATTGATTTTAAATCTATGACCTCTGGCTATTTACCCATACACCAGAGGGAATCGTTTTTCTCTATTTACTCTCTATCAAAACTTCTCATCATCTTGAAACCCTCTGTTAGGTCACCTCTTAACCTTCTCTGTTCCAAGGAGAACAGTCCTAACTTTTCCAACCTCTCCTCATAACTTAAGTCCCTCATCCCTGGTAACATCCTGGTGAACCTCCTCTGTACCCTTTCTAAGGCCTTTACATTTTCCTGAAGTGCGGTGCCCAGAATTGTCCACAATACTCCAGCTGAGGCCTAACCAGTGGTTTATAAAGTTTGATCTCTTTGCTTTTATATTCTATTCCTCTATTTATAAACCCAAGTAACCCATATGCTTTTTTAACCACCTTATCAACTCGCCCTGCCACCTTTAAGAATTTGTGTATACGGACACCAACAAGATCTCATCTCGCTGCTCATCTACACTTTTCAAAATCATGCCAATGTAGGTTTTAAAAATGATGAAGGGATTAGATGCAGTCTGATTATTTGAGATGGATAGGGATGGTAAGACTAGAGGTGATGCATATAAAATAATTTGTCATAAAATTAGTTAGATGCTAGGAAGTATTGATTTTCACAGAGGGTGGTTAGCCTCTGTAAAAGACTACCAAAATATGGGGTGGGTATAGAATCATTGTCGTCCTTTAAAAGGGAACTTGAAAAGTTCCTAAGTGAACAGGACATTTCCGGTTATAGAAGGTTATCTAGCTGGAATGATGATGAGTAATGGACGAGCGGGTCTGTTGGAGCCTTGCTTGATTGCTTTTGGGGGTCGGAGAGGTATTTCCTAAGTTAGCTGCATTTTTTTCCTATTTTTTTTGTCTCTTCCAGGACATTGCCTAGTTAGGGGGTTGGTCAGTGGTGTACAAGGAAGTGCTTTTCTGGATGTAGTGGGTGGGTTTGATGTGCCTGGTGGTCCTCTCCTGTTCTTTTTGTAAGTTGCTACGAATTATTCCTGTTAAAAATGGTTTTAAATTGAACTGCTAATGTGAGGGGAAATTCCTAATTTAACATGTGGCATGGTCAGTTGAATAGTCTATAGAGAGCAGAGGAAAGCAATATTAAGTTGGTAGACATTCTTTAAATTTATTTTAACGTCCACACCACACTCTGTTTCCCAGCCCAAAAGCCAGGGAGCTAACTACCCACTGTGGCTTTTAACCAACCTTCTGTGGAGAACAACAACAACAACGTGTATTTATATAGTGCCTTTAACATAGTAAAACGTCCCAAGGCACTTCACAGGAGCATTATAAAACTAAATTTGACACCGAGCCACATAAGAAGAAATTAGGGCAGATGACCAAAAGTTTGGTCAAAGAGGTAGGTTTTAAGGAGCGTCTTAAAGGAGGAAAGAGAGGTAGAGAGGCGGAGAGGTTTAGGGAGGGAATTCCAGAGCTTAGAGCCTCGGCAGCTGAAGGCACGACCACCAATGGTGGAGCGATTAAAATCAGGGACGCTCAAGAGGCCAGAATTAGAGGAGTGCAGATATCGCGGAGGATTGTGGAGCTGGAGGAAATTACAGAGGTAGGGAGGGGCGAGGCCATTGATAGATTTGAAAACATGGATGAGAATTTTAAAATTGAGGTGTTGCTTAACCAGGAGCCAATGTAGGTCAGCGAGCACAGGCGTGATGGGTGAATGAGACTTGGTGCGAGTTAGGACATGGGCAGCAGAGTTTTGGATGACCTCAAGTATACGGAGGGTAGAACGTGGGAGGCGGGCCAGGGCTGCATTGGAATAGTCAAGTCAAGAGGTATCAAAGGCATGGATGAGAAGGAAGGTAGAGGACTTTTTAACTTCCACTCAGCAACGGTTAAGCCAAGATCAGAAACTCACTGTGCAGAGAACTGCAGGTACTAAGCTGTAACAATATTTGTATTCCTGGATCATTGTGTTCTGTCTAGCTGCTAAATAGATCAGGCATGTGCTTTATTAAGTGCAGAATCAGTTCCCGAAAACACCAGCATCGAAATTCCTGGGGAGGCCTGGGAGGACGGATCTGGGTAGAGTTGCCAAGCCTCCAGGAGTGCCCTGGAGTCTCCAGCAACTGAAGATTGATTTGCTGTGGGCAACCCAGGAGAAAAATCAGAGGGCATTAAAACAAATTATGAGGTTTTCTTTCAATTTCTTTGAATAATTAGTTATATAAATATCGGACAATGGGAAACGGCTGTTTTACTGGGCAGGGCAGTTTGAGACGAGAGGTCAAGTGATGAAAACCTCCAGGAATGCGTACAACCAGAGTTGGTAACTCAAGATCTGGAGTGGAGTGGAACTTCCACCCGCTCCTTGCCGACGACCACAGCCTTGTCTGAAATCTCAGGGTCATTTAAATGTTATGGGTGTGTTACATCGTTATATTATTACATCGTTAAATGGAACTACTTGTTACATCGTTATATGGAACTACTTTGGTTAGTGTATTTATATTGCTCTGTGGCACACTGTGAAAGGCAGTGCGCAGTGCAAGGTCGGACATCTTGTATCACTCCGCACCATGCGGCAGCAACATCATAAAAGCAAGAATACAACTGAGTGAAAGTCGTAAACTAAATGAGTTAAAAGTATCTGTATTTAAGTACACAAGGAGACACAATAGGATGGGTGTTCAGATTTTTAAAAACTGAATTCAAACTCTCAATCTGCCATGGCAGGATTTGAACTCACGTGCTCTAGGATTACTAGTCCAGTAACATAATCACTACACTACCGTAACTCTGCTGCCACTGTGGCCAAAAACAAGCACCACACCCCCTCCGACTCCAGGAGTTTCAAGGCTCCAATATTGAAATGTAAGAAGCAATCAAAAATAAAGAGACACCAATCAATAAAGATTGATTACTAAATGAGTTATGATTGAGAAATATCATTACAAGATCCACACCATGGCATGAAGCTTTTTTACACCGCTGGCTCGCCGGAATATTTTCTTTTGGCAATAACACTGGATCTATAAGCATCTCAGGATAAAAGTGACCTGAGCATAAATCTAATGTAAGTTTAAAACGTGTCCGAATTATCTTTTAAAATGCTCAGCACAAATGGAGTTGATCAGCTGTCAAATTTTACCCAGAGGCAGGAGTACATTCTTCGAAGTCTAATCAGCTAAAATCAGGTTTCATTAAAGTGCTAACATGGTCAACATGGATTGTACATCATGTCCTGAAGAAGGAAGGGAATAACCTGGCAACTCACTGCAAGATAGAAATAATCCTGGAACACTCAGTGGCTTCACTCCCTGATTGCAATCAAACATTTATTTCGATCACAAAGACACACTACTCACTGAATTTAGAGGCAGCCATTTATGTCTTAGATGAATAATTAAAGGTAATGAAAGTAAATATCTCAATCCTCTACCCAATCTGAAAAAAATTACAGGGCTATGGGGAAAGAGCAGGGAAGTGAGATTAATTGGACAGCTCCACCAAAGAGCTGGCACAGGCACGATGAAAGATAGAAAGAGAGACTTGCATTTATATAGCGCCTTTCACGACCTCAGGATGTCCCAAAGTGCTTTAAAGCCAATGAAGTACTTTTGAAGTGGAATCACTGTTGTAATGTAGGAAATGATGGGCCGAATGGCCTCCTTCTGTGCTGTGTCATTCCATGATTCTATTATTCTACGATTCTATTCTGTCTTTTTTACATTTTTATTATGTACAGATATTTACTAATTAGTAACCAACAAAACAGGAAAAATAAATACACGGGGGGAGTTTTAACCGAAAAAACAGGTGGGTTTGGAGAGTGGGGTCCTTAAAGTGTTAAAAATCGGAATCACGACCTGAGCCCGCCTCCAACTTCCAGTTTTAACAGAGGTGGGATGGGAGGCAGGACTTAGATGGGCGACCAACCAGCTACCAGGAGGTGGGACATCAATTTAAATATTTTAATGAGGCTGGAAGCCTCTTCTTTAACCTCCATTTGTGTTTAACTGCAGCTGGACGGGTTTTACACACTTTGTGAAACCCGCCATCTACAGCAAGGCGAGGACTGCTGGATCCAGGAGGTAAGCGTCTTTCTACCTACCTCCTGAATTCAGGGTCCCTACCCACCCCCTGCGATTGGAAATTCCCCACGAGGCCTCCAATACCTCCACCCAGGCCTTCCCCCTCAAGCCTCCAATCCCCCATTTCCAGGCCTCCCCCACCAGGCCTCCAATCCCTCCACAAGACCTCCCTTCAGGCCTCTGATCCCTCAATGAGACTTCCCCTCAGGACTCCAATCCCCCCTTTCCAGGCCTCCCCCACCAGGCCTCCAATTCCCTCCACGAGACCTCCCCTCAGGCCTCCGATCCCTCCACAAGGCCTTCCCCCCACCCTCCCCCACCCCCTCCCTCCAGGCATCCGATCCCCCCAGCCACCCCGATCTTCTCTTCTCTCGGCTCCAATCATCTTCGGACCCTCCGATCCTCCACCCGGCCCCCGATCATCTACAGACACCCCCGAGCTTCTCCCAGTCCCCGATCATCTTCGGACCTTCCCCCACCCCCACCCCCCGAGCTTCTCCCAGTCCCGATCCCGCAATCTTCACCTGGTACGACCCCCACATGATCCCTCCCTCCCTCCTCTGTGCTGCAGGCCTACCCGCTGGAGCCAGCTGGCCTCTCAATCTGGCAGGCTGCGGAATGGAAACAGAGGCTTCCCATTCAAATCAGGCCATGCCATTAAAGTTGGCAAGGCCTGCGGGAAACCCGTCTGCACGGGTTTCCCAACCACCGCCACCAACCCGACTTCCCCATTAAAATTCATCCCACAATGTCTAGTCAGTGAATGTTCCTCTAATCCACAATTAAACATAACCCAGCACGACAGCCGAGTTATAAAAATCAAAGTTGTTCTATTTCATTTTTATTGTAATCTCCCGTTGCACTGAATGACCCCTTTGATTCTTGTATACTTCCCACGGTGCTGATTACTTTGATTGTCCTGTAGGATTTTGATCCATTTACTATCTATTGGGATCAAAAATAAAAGGCCCTGTTCTCATGATTTTAAAAAAAATTCATGATGGAACTAGAAACTTCAAGAACGAACAGAAATGTATACGGTTACTCAGCTCATCTGCATAACATCCTTGTGACAAAAAGTTCCGATGTGATCCCAACAAGATGAAGAGAAAAGGGGCAGGGGTGGGGGGGCTGGTTGCGGGGGAAAGGTGCTTCATCAATGTTTGGTGGCCCCAGCACCCTCCAGCTCCAAGTTCCCCTCCAAGTCACACACCATCCTGACTTGGAAATATATCGCCGTTCCTTCATCGTCGCTGAGTCAGAATCCTGGAACTCCCTCCCTAACAGCACTGTGCGAGTACCTTCGCCGTACAGACTGCAGCGGTTCAAGAAGGTGGCTCACCACCACTTTCTCAAGGGCAATTAGGGATCAGCAATAAATGCTGGCCTTGCCAGCGATGTCCACATCCCATGAACAATTTTTTTAAAAAGAGCTCCCCTAGCTTCTCTGATCTGGAAGGTCCTGAACTAGTACGCAGGAGACAATCTCCTCTACCCAGTGGAGGATCTCCAGTCCTCAGCCATGTAAACCCAGCACCAAGCTCATGGTCTACAGAGTAGTAGTGATTCCCGCCCTCCTGTATGCCTCAGAGACATGGACCATGTACAGCAGGCACCTCAAAGCACTGGAGAGGTACCACCAACGCTGCCTCACAAGATCCTGTAAATCCATTGGCAGGATAGGCGCACCAACATCAGTGTTCTCACTCAGGCCAACATCCCCAGCATCGAAGCTTTGACCACACTTGACGAGCTCAGATGGACGGGTCACATCGTCCGCATGCCCGATACGACACTCCCAAAACAAGCGCTCTACTCGGAGCTCCGACACGGCAAGAGAGCCCCAAGTGGACAGGGGAAACGTTTTAAGGACATCCTCAAAGTCTCCTTGAAAAAGTGCAACATCCCCACCAACACCTGGGAGTCATAGAAACATAGAAGATAGGAGCAGGAGTAGGCCATTCGGCCCCTCGAGCCTGCTCCGCCATTCAATGAGATCATGACTGATCATCCAAATTCAGTACCCTGTCCCTGCCTTCTCCCCATATCCCTTGATCCCTTTAGCCTTAAGAAATATATCCAACTCCTTCTTGAATATATTTAATGAATTGGCCTCCACCGCCCTCTGTGGCAGAGAATTCCACAGGTTCACCACTCACTGGGTGAAGAAATTCCTCCTCATCTCAGTCCTAAACGGCTTATCCCTTATCCTTAGACTATGGCCCCTAGTTCTGGACTCCCCAGCCATCGGGAACATCCTTCCTGCATCTAGTCTGTCCAGGCCTGACAGAATTTTATAGGTTTCGATGAGATCCCCTCTCAATCTTCTAAACTCCAGTGAGTATAAGCCCAATCGACACAATCTCTCCTCATACGTCATTCCTGCCATCCCAGGTATCAGCCTGGTGAATCTTCGCTGCACTCCTTCCATGGCAAGAACATCCTTCCTCAGATAAGGCGACCAAAACTGCACACAATACTCAAGGTGCGGTCTCACCAAGGCCCTCTACAACTGCAGCAAGACATCCTTGTTCCTGTACTCGAACCCTCTTGCTACGAAGGCCAACATACCATTTGCCTTCTTAACCGCCTGCTGCACCTGCATGCTTACCTTCAGCGACTGGTACACAAGAACACCCAGGTCTCTTTGCACTTCCCCTTCTCCCAATCTATTGGCATTCAAATAATAATCTGCCTTCCTGTTTTTGCCACCAAAGTGGATAACCTCACATTTATCCACATTATAGTGCATTTGCCATGTTTCTGCCCAATCACCCAACCTGTCCAAATCGTACTGGAGTTTCACGACATCCTCCTCACAGCATACCCTCCCACCCAGCTTTGTGTCATCTGCAAATTTGGAGATACTACATCCAATTCCCTCGTCCAGATCATTAATATATATTGTGAACAGTTGGGGTCCTAGGACCGATCCTTGCAGTACCCCACCAGTCACTGCCTGCCACTCGGAAAACTACCCATTTATTCCAACTCTTTGGTTTCTATCTGCCAACCAGTTCTCTACCCAAGTAAATACCTTGCCCCCAATCCCATGTGCCTTAATTTTGCAAGCTAATCTCTTATGCGGGACCTTATCGAAAGCCTTCTGAAAGTCCAAATACACCACATCCACTGGTTCTCCCTTATCTATTTTACCAGTTACATCCTCAAAAAATTCCAGTAGATTAGTCAAGCAGGATTTACCCTTTGTAAATCCATGTTGACTTTGTCCGATCCCGTCACTGCTCTCCAAGTGCTCTGCTTTTCATCTTTTATAATGGACTCTAGCATTTTCCCCACTACTGATGTCAGGCTTACCGGTCTATAATGCCCCGCTTTTTCTCTACCACCTTTTTTGAATAGTGGGGTAACATTAGCTACCCTCCAATCCATGGGTACTGTTCCAGAGTCTATCGAGTTCTGGAAGATGACCAGCAGTGCATCTACTATCTCCAGGGCCACTTCCTTAAGTACCCTGGGATGTAGATTATCAGGCCCTGGGGATTTATCGGCTTTCAGTCCCGTCAACTTCCCCAACACCATTTCCCTACAAATACTGATTTCTTTCAGTTCCTCCCTCTCATTAGTCACTATATTCCCCGACATCTCTGGGAGGTTATTTGTGTCCTCCTTCATGAAGACAGAACCAAAATATGTATTTAATTGGTCCACCATTTCTTTGTTCCCCATTATAAATTCCCCTGATTCTGACTGTAAGGGACCTACACTTGACTTCACCAATCTTTTTCTCTTCACATATCTATAAAAGCTTTTACAGTCAGTTTTTATGTTCCCTGCAAGCTTACTTTCATAATCTATTTTCCCCCTCTTAATTAATCCCTTTGTCCTCCTTTGTTGAATCCTAAACTGCTCCCAATCCTCAGGTTTGCTGCTTTTTTTGGCCAATTTATATGTCCTCTCTTTTGATCTTATGTTATCCCTAATTTCCCTTGTTAGCCACGGTTGAGTCACCTTTTTTGATTTATTTTTATGCTAAACTGGGATAAACAAATTCTGCAGTTCATCCATGCGATCTTTGAATGTTTGCCATTGCCTATCCACCGTCAACCCTTTGAGTGACATTACCCAATCAATCCTACCCAACTCGCGTCTCATACCCTCATAGTTCCCTTTATTTAAATTCAGGACCTTAGTCTCTGAGTCAACTACTTCACTCTCCATCTTAATGAAGAATTCTATCATATTATGATCGCTCCGACCCAAGGGGCCTCGCACAACAAGATTGCTAATTAATCCTTTCTCATTGCATAATACCCAGTCTAAGATGGCCTGATCCCTAGTTGGTTCCTCGACATATTGGTCCAGGAAACCATCCCGTATACACTCCAGGAATTCCTCCTCCACAGTATTGTTACTAATTTGGTTAGCCCAATCTATATGTAGATTAAAGTCACCCATGATGACTGCTGTGCCCTTATCGCACACTTCTCTAATTTCCCTTTTAATGCCATCCCTAACCTCTGCATTACTATTTGGGGGTCTATGCACCACTCCCACTAATGTTTTCTGCCCTTTGGTATTTCTTAGTTCTACCCATACAGATTCCACATCATCAGAGCCAATATCTTTCCTTACAATTGTGTTAATCCCTGGCCCAAGGCCGCACAAAGTGGAGGAGAAGCACCCGGGAAGGCGCCAACCACCTCGAGCCTCTTCGCCGGGAGCAAGTGGAAGCCAAGAGCAAACAGCGGAAGGAGTGCACATCAACCCAAGCACCCCACCCACCCGTCCCTTCAACCACCGTCTGCCCCACCTGTGACAGAGACTGTAGGTCCCACATTGGACTCATCAGTCACCTGAGAACTCATTTTTAGTGTGGAAGCAAGTCATCCTCGGTTCCGAGGGACTGCCTAAGAAGAAGATTCCAAGGATCTTCCTCAACTCCTCCTCAATGTGATGTTACAGCCATCCCTCACACACATTAGATCATGCCAGTCTGAATCTTGTTCAATATTACTCCTTCAGCTCCTACATCATGTTGCCCACAGAAAAACACAACCAACTTATGTCACATGCTCCTTCATTGTCAACTGTAAATGTATATACACATCTGCAAGATAAAATCATTTTTTTTCTCCCAAAGATAAAGAAAACATTTATTTAAGATACCACTCATTTATAATAAATTTTGCATAGAATATGCAGCCCCCACATTACCTGTACAGCTTTTCGTGGCCAATATTTATCCCTCAATCAACATCACTAAAACAGATTATCTGGTCATTATCACATTGCTGTTTGTGGGAGCTTACTGTGCGCAAATTGGCTGCCGCATTTCCCACATTACAACAGTGACTCCACTTCAAAAAGTTCTTCATTGACTGTAAAGCGCTTTGAGAAGTCCAGTGGTCATGCTATATAAATGCAAGTCTTTCTTTCTTTTCTCTGTAACACTTCTCAGTCACACTTAATCATAGTCAAATTTATTCAAGCCTAGGGAAATTTATTCTACCACACCTGAGTAGTTGTTCTCCCATGTGGTTGGCTCCCAGCTCTACTTCTCCTGGCTCTGCCTTCATCTTTTTCAACATATATAGCAGACCACGGAGAAGTAAGTGGAAACAAACTAAAAATAATTGACTGCTCCAAGTTCTGTGTATATATGGGAAACATTTTAAACCTTGAATCTTACAATTAGGTTAATTTACACAATCTTCCTCCTGCACACAGCTCTTTCTTACAGATGTAAAACAATCTTGCTGTATATTTCAGCTCCCTCTCTCTAAGAGCATACTGTTTCAACAAACTCTCCCAACTTCTTAACTGGCCTGTTAGTTACAGTTTTGATCTTCATTCTGACTTGTAACTGACCCTAACATTTATTGAAAGAATCCGTAGCATAATATTGCTCGCCTTATAAAGCAGCGCTTCCTCCAACTAACCATAAACAACAGCATGTGAGATTCAGCAGAGGTACCAAAGATCATTCAGTCAGTTTAAGAATAATAATTCAATCTCATGCTTCAAATAAAGAACGTAAGTCGCTGTAAATCTGAAATATTATCTTTTTTTGTGAATTTGTGCTTTTTATAGAGAGGAATGTTAGCACTGGGAAATGGAACACTTCTCATGTCTGGGACCTAGTGCCTTCAGATCAGGTATAACGTGGTTGTCATGGTATCGCAACCCCAACCTCAGTGTGACAATTTTTTCATTCCCCACCATCAGTCCATCTGTACCTCTGAATAAGCTTTACAATTAGTGCTGAATCAGTGGTAATTTTGTGTTGTGTGCTCAAACCCATTGGGAATTGAGATGAGACTGTGCCATCTCATTTCACATAGGAACGAAAACAGCAGGTCAGGCAACATCTGTGGAGCGAGGAAGGTAGGGCTAACATTCTGACGAAAGGTTATGACCTGAAATATTACCCCTACCTTTCTCTCTCTACAGCTGCTCCCTGGCCTGCTGTGTGTTTCCAGCTTTTTCTGTTTTTATTTATGATTTCCAATAGCTACAGTATTTTGCTTTTCATTACTCATAGGACTCTTCAAGTTAACAAGCAGATATGTTCAGTCTCCTTGTCTAAGCTGAATCAAAACCCACTGAAAGGTCACTGTTTATACTGTTATTAAGAAAGATAAAAGCGCAAATTTGTACAGATCTGTGATCATGACACTTATCCCGGGCCTGAACTCCCAGGTGGGCTTCTCTGCTTTTCAACTCTATCCTGCTAGAAAGGAACCCCATTGCTTTGTTTGATTTTTTATGGCCTTATTACCCTGTATCACTACTTTTAGTGATTTGTGTATCTGTACCCCCAGAGCCCTTTGTTCCTCTACCCCATTTCGACACTTATTTTCCATGCAGTATGTGGCCTCCTTATTCTTCCTACCAAAATGTACCACTTCACACTTATCTATATTGAAGTTCATTTGCCAATTACACGCCCATTCTGCAAGTTTATTAATATCTTCCTGTATTTTGTCGCAGTCCTCCTCTGTATTAATTACACCCCCTAATTTGGAGTCATCTGCAAATTTTGAAATTGTACTTCCGATTCCCAAGTCCAAATCATTTCTGTAAATGGTGAACAGCAGTGGTCCCAGCACTGATCCCTGTGGAACACTACTTCCCTCCTTTTATCCCCTTTTTGCCCTCACAAGTGCGGGCTTCCTGAAGGCTCAAAAACCCACCAGGTCAGCGGGCACGTACTGGGTTTGCGGGGGTCGGAGGGGTGCAAAAGTGTGCTGTGAAGGTAAGTGATGGGTGCAAGGGTGCAGAGGTGAGTATCTGAGGTAAGTCCAAGGTGTTAGTAAAAGTGTATTTACCTTTGTTTCTTCCTGCAGACTTCAGTCGGTTTCTATGCGGAGATTCTTGGACCTCCGTGTTGGAGATGACAGATGGCCGTTGCATTCTCAGATGCAACAACCATCTCATTTCTGTAAAAGAAGGAAGTTTGATGAGGTCTTGAATTCAAGACCTTATCAAACTACAAAGAATGTCACTGTTTGACAGCTTCACAGAGCTGTCAAACAATGACAATTCATCTGTCAAAAATTTTTGATGGATAAAACATCATACGTTGGCGATCTCTGCAACCGGCTTTCCCTTAATTGGCCTGCTAAGCCCGCTGGGCGGGCTTAACAAAGTCAATCAAGGGAAAATAGCATAGGTTGGCCACAAATCGATGGAGGCGGGACATTGACCCGCCAAGCAGCAGTCCCGCCTCCAACGCACCCCCATTGGCAAAATCACCCCCAAGATGTTCTAACCTTAGTCATGAGTCTATCCAGTGCCTTATTGAAGGCCTTTTGGAAATACAAATATATTGGGGTCGATTTTCCTGGAGCCATCAGGCGGGGTTTCAGGTGTGTGGGGGGGAAAATCCTGAATTCGGGGGTCCCGACACCATCCCGCCCAAAACCCCGCTCCACGCAAGTTTCAGAGGCGGCAGGTACCCGCCCCGCACTGGGACCCGCCGACCCCAGGCAGGAAGGGATTAGTGCCAATTAACTGCCTGTTAACAGGTAGTTAACAGGCAGTTTTTAGCCTAATCCCTATTTTGAGGGGTGTCGTGTGGGATTCCCGACGGCTCCAAACCATGCCAGGTTAGAGCAGGCGGGCTGTCGGGTTGAAGGAGTTGGAGGGGTCGCGATGTCGGTGTTCAGGTGAGTGATGGGTGCATGAGTGCAAAGGTAAGTGTGTTTGGTGTGTCTAAAGTGTGTGAAGAACTTTTACTTACCTGTACTTACCTTAACAGCCTTTGTTCCTGTAGGCGTCAGGAGCTCATCACTCAGCCGGCACTTAAAGCTGAATGGCTGCGATCTGTGAAAAGTGACAGCCTTCAGCTTTGAGTGCTGCTGAGAGTTCTAACTGAGTCTGTGCAGAAGGACTCATGTTAGAACTCAGACTGTCAGTGTTTGGCAGCTTCAAACAGCTGTGAAACACTGATATTTCATCTGTCAAGAACTCTTGACAGATGAAATTACAGTCTGTGACGTCACCTGTTGCCGGGTGGCCCTTAATTGGCCTGCTGAGCCCGCTGGGCGGGCTCAACAAGGTCAATGAAGGGAAAATCGCGCCGATTGGCCGGACGTCGATGTAGGCAGGACTAAAACCCGAAAGTCGTAGTCCCGCTTTCTTCCCGACAGCTTCGGGAAAATCGACCCCATTGTGTCTACTACATTACTCTTATCTCCCCTTTCTGTTACTTCTACAAAGAATTCAGTTAGGTTGGTCAAGCATGACAATCCCTTTTGGAATCCATGCTGACTTTATTACATTTTCAAATTCTAGATGTTTTTCTATTACATCTTTGAGTAAGGATTCCATTATCTTTCCTACCACCAATGTTAAGCTAATTGGTCTATAGTTCCCTGGACCTGTTCTATCTCCCTTTTTAAATATAGGAATCACATTAGCTGTCCTCCAGCCCTCTGGCACTATTCCCTTTTCTAATGAATTTTTATATATAGGTAATAGTGCCTCTGCTATCTCTTCACTAACCTCTTTTAATATGTGTGGAATGTTTGTTGGATTGAATGTCCTTTTCGCGCTCTGTATTGTCTTATGATCTGAAAATCTATTGTACATGTTTTCAAAGTGCAGGTGATGCACAGGATTTTCCTCTTCCTTGGAGTGAGTGGAAAAGAGAATTGGGGGCCCATAATGGCAGATCCCGAGCAATTTTTGCACTGGATGTATTTTCCACCAGAAGTGACAATGGCTCCTCCTAAATATGGACAGATGCTTTCAAATTAGATGATAATTTATTGTGCATCATATCTTCTACCATTATCACCATAGCAATACTGGATGCTAACAATGCCAGAATGCAACTAATAACCAGCTATGCTAAACGTTACAGAACATTAGGAATAATGTCAATACCCAAAAAGGACAGTTAATGTGGGGTAATGGGTTGGCTGTTTCACATTAGTGGGGTTTGGCAATTCATCAGAGGCAACGCAGTTTTTCAAAGGTGAGGTTAGCTGCTCCTTTAAGCTATTGCAGATGTCACTCCCCTGTAGTCAAGCAGCACGCACACCCTCGGCATCTTTCCATTGAGTGTGTACTCTCATGCCTTATTTTTCCTTTCCAAAATGAATTAAATCACACTGATCCACATTAAGTTGTATCTTCCACCTGTCTGCCCATTCCACTAACCTGTCTTTGTATTTGTGAAGTCATTTACAGTCCTTCTCACTGTTTGCCAAAATCCTGACTTTTGTATCATCAACAAATTTCAAGATTGTACTCCTTATGCCCAAGTCCAAATCTATAAATAGAGGAAAATCTATCCTAAGGCACCTTGCAAGATACGTTCCCCTCACAATACCTTCCCTTTCAGGTGTTTATTCTTCAAATTGTCTTTTCTAAGACACGTCATCTTGTTTATTAATAATAGCACGGTGGCATAGTGGTTAGCACTGTTGCCTCACAGCGCCAGGGACCCGGGTTCAAATCCGGCCTCGGGTGACTGTCTGTGTGGAGTTTGCACATTCTCCCTGTGTTTGCGTGGGTTTCCTCCGGGTGCTCCGGTTTCCTCCCACAGTCCAAAGATGTGCGGGTTAGGTTGATTGGCCATGATAAAAAAAATTGGCCCTTAGTGTTAGGGGGGATTAAATATGTGGGGTTACGGGGATAGGGCTTGGGTGGGAAGGCTGTCGGTGTAGGGACCGGGTGCTAGGGTTTGGATGATCAGCCATGATCTCGTTGAATGGCGGAGAAGGGCCGAATGGCCTACTCCTGCTCCTAGTTTCTATGTTTCTATGAATCAATTGGGGATATAACATCATCACACACTGCTAATGGCATTTCCTATTGCTGACTTGTTTCAAATGTTTTTTTAAGTTTCTGCTGCTGCAAGTGCAGCAATTGTTTGTTGTGCAAAGTTGGCGTGCTATCTAATATAAGCAGCATGACAGTAAAGTTTCGAGAGAAGCTGTTCCTAGTTATTCACGGATCCAAGCATAACCAAGAGCACTCTAATGAGGCAATGATATCGCTTTTCAATACACCCGGAACTTTTGGATACCAGAATGCATGCTTTGTTACATAGAATGCACTTATTTACACTTATGTGGCACAAAACAGGGGGGTATCCCCCAACACCATTGAGTTTTAAGTGCATCAATTCCTCTATATTCCAAATCCTCAACAACTCTGCAAATGAATGTGGAACCATTAGCCCCACTGATAAGGTCATTTATTTATATCACATTGCTCACATATTTTCTCCATTTGATTACTCTGACTGTTCCTCAGCTGTCTGAGAGTCGTCCGGTTAGAATTATGTGTGCTCATTTACTCAAGTCACCTGCTTTATGGTATTCTTTTTCAGGTTCTAAATTATGGAAAAATGATGTGATCAAGAACATATTGTTCCTGTCTTAAGCTTCCCCAGTGGCAACATCATGGACTAATGAAGTCTGTATGCCCTTTTCTTTACCTGTTCCTAAATAGTCTAATGTTCCTTAATTATGTTCACCTGCACATTGGTGTCTGTTTGTATTGAAGAAGTTAAACGGCCACGATTTTATCAATGGAGGCGTGTTCAGTGCAGGTTAGGTAGTTTCCGGCTTCCAGTCCCGCCCCCAGCTGCATCCGGCCCACAGACGTGATTTTACATTGATTGACTTTGTTAAGCCCGCCCTGTGGGCTTGCCAGCCAATTAAGAGGAAGCCGATCAGATGACGTCATTTGATGACACGTCATCTGACGGTTTTCTTAAAGGGACCACACACAATTTTTTTTTTGAAAGTTGATTTCTCAGTGTTTGACAGCATTGAGGTGCTGCAAACACTGACAATCACTGCATAAAGGTCACCTCTTGCACCCAGGCTCTCCAATGACTCCCTCCATAAGGCTGGAACAGATGGCAGCTGCAGGTGAGGTGACAGAAGCGATCTGTCACTGGTGAGAGCAGTTCTCCCAATGAGGTGGCACTGGGCATGGATTTCAAAACTTGTAACCGAAAGAAATGTGTAAATGTATTAAAAATGCATTTCCCAACATTTTTTATCTCTGAGACACACTAGTGCAACATTGGATCCTTCACACCAATTCTGCAGCTGTCATCAATCCAGAAACATTACAACATAAAGTCATAGTCACAGAGCCATAGAGTTATACAGCACAGAAACAGGCCCTTCGGCTCATCATGTCCGCACTGGCCATCAAGCCCTGTCTATTGTAATCCCATTTTGCAGCACTTGGTCTGTAGCCTTGTATGCTATGGCATTTCAAGTGCTCATCTAAATGCTTCTTGAATGTTGTGAGGGTTCTGCCTATACCACCCTTTCAGGCAGTGAGTTCCAGATTCCAACCACCATCCGGGTGAAAAAGTTTTTCCTCAAATCCCCTCTAAACCTCCTGCCCCTTACCTTGAAACTATGCCCGCTGGTTATTGACCCCTCTACTAAAGGGAAAAGTTCCTTTCTATCTACCCTATCTATGCCCCTCATAATTTTGTACACCTCAATCAGGTCCCCTTCGTCCTTCTCTACTCTAAGGAAAACAACCCCAGCCTGTCCAGTCTCTCTTCATAGCTGAAGCGCTCCAGCCCAGGTAACATGCTGGTGAATCTCCTCTGCACCCTCTCCAATGCAATCACATCCCTCCTATAGTGTGGCGACCAGAACTGCACACAGTATTCCAGCTGTGGCCTAACTAGCGTTTTGTACAGCTCCATCATAACCTCCCTGCTCTTATATTCTATGCCTCGGCTAATGAAGGCAAGTATCCCATATGCCTTTTTAACCACCTTATCTACCTGTCCTGCTGCCTTCAGGGATCTATGTACATGCACACCAAGGTCCCTCTGATCCTCTGTTCTTCCTAGGGTCCTACCATTCATTGTGTATTCCCTTGCCTTGTTAGTCCTCCCAAAATGCATCACCTCAAACTTTTCAGGGTTAAATTCCATTTGCCACTGTTCTGCCCATCTAACCAACCCATCTATATCGTTCTGTAGCCTGAGGCTTCCCTCCTCGCTGTTTAGCAATTTTCGTATCATCTGTGAACTTACTGATCATACCTCCTACATTCATATCTAAATCATTAATGTGCACTACAAACAGCAAAGGACCCAGCACCGATCCCTGTGGTACACCACTGGACACAGGCTTCCAGTCACAAAAACAACCTTCGACTATCATCCTCTGCCTCTTGCCACTAAGCCAATTTTGGATCGAATGTGCCAAATTGCCCTGGATCCCATAGACGCTTACCTTCTTGACCAATCCTCCATGTGGGACTTTGTCAAAAGCCTTACTGAAGTCCATGTAGACTACATCAACTGCACTACCCGCATCCACACACCTAGTCACCCCCTCAAAAAATTCAATCAAATTGGTTAGACATGATCTCCCCCTGACAAAGCCATGCTGACTATCCTTGATTAATCCTTGCCTCTCCAAGTGGAGGCTAATTCTGTCCCTCAGAATTTTTTCCAATAATTTCCCTGCCACTGATGTTAGGCTCACTGGCCTGGTTTATCCCTACTACCCTTCTTGAATAATGTTACTACGTTAGCTGTTCTCCAGCCCTCTGGCACCTCCCCTGTGGCCAGAGAGGTTCTGAAAATTTGTGTCAGAGCCCCTGCAATCTCCTCCTTTGCCTCACACAGCAGCCTGGGATACATCTTGTCTGGGCCTGGGGATTAAATCCACTTTTAAGCCTGCTAGTACCTCCTTCCTCTCAATACTAATTTGTTCAAGTATATCACAATCCCCTGCCTGATTTCTATGCCTACACCATCCTTCTCCATAGTGAACACAGATGCAAAATATTCATTAAAACCTCACCTACATCTTCCTGCTCTACACACAGATTGCCACTTTAGTCCCTACTCTTTCCCTGGTTATCCTCTTGCCATTAATATACTTATAAAACACCTTGGGATTTTCCTTTATTTTGCCCGCCAGTGTTTTTTCATGCCCCCTCTTCGCTCTCCTAATTTCTTTTTTAAGTACCCCCCTACACTTTCTATACCCCTCTAGGGCTTCCACTGTTTTTAGTCCTTTGTATCTTCCAAAAGCCTCCCTTTTTTTCCTAATCCATTCTTGTATATCCCTTGACATCCAGAGTTCCTTGGGCTTGTTGGTCCCACCCTTGACCTTTACGGGAACATGTTGGCGTTGTATACTCTCTCTATTTCCTTTCTGAAAGACTCCCACTGCTCTGATGTGGATTTTCATACAAGTAGCTGATCCCAGTCCACTTTGGCCAGATCCTGCCTTATCATATTAAAATCAGCCTTCCCACAATTTAGAACCTTTATTTCCGATCCATCTTTGTCCTTTTCCATGACTACCTTAAATCTCACTGAATTATGGTCACTGTCACCAAAATGCTCTCCTGCTGGCACTTCTACCACTTGCCCAGCTACATTCCCTAGAATTAGGTCCAGTACCGCCCCCTCTCTTGTAGGAATTTCTACATACTAGCTCAAAAATCTCTCCTGGATGCACTTTAACAATTCCGCACCCTCTAAGCCTTTCACACTCTCACTATCCCAGTTAATATTGGGGAAGTTGAAATCCCCTACTATCATTACACTATTATTTCTACACTTCTCTGAGATTTGCCTACATATCTGTTCCTCTATCACCCCCTGACTGTTTGGGGGCCTATAGTACACTCCCAGCAAAGTGCTTGCCCCCTTTTTGTTTTTAAGTTCTACCCATATGGCCAAATT
Source organism: Somniosus microcephalus (assembly GCF_052327205.1). Taxonomy (NCBI): domain Eukaryota; kingdom Metazoa; phylum Chordata; class Chondrichthyes; order Squaliformes; family Somniosidae; genus Somniosus; species Somniosus microcephalus. The sequence goes on from NC_140988.1 coordinate 328,704,766, forward strand.
AGAGGAGCCTGCTAAGATATCATCTCCCCTTACAGCAGTAATTGACTCCTTGATTAATATTGTGACACCCCCTCCTCTCTTACCTCCCCCCCCCCCCCGCCCCACTCTGACTCGCCTGAAGATTCTATACCCCGGAATATTGAGCTGCCAGTCCTGCCCCTCCCTCAACCATGTCGCTGTGATAGCAACAATATCATACTCCCATGTGTTCATCAACACCTTCAATTCATCTGCCTTACTCGCAAGACTACTTGCATAAAAATAAATGCCATCCAGCCTTGCAATACTGCCTTCTGCTGTTACATATTTGCTCTGCCTTCCAGGCTGACTTGTTTTTTCCTCTATATTTGGCTGTGCATCACCCCCTACTATAGCTCCACTCCGTATCCCATCCCCCTGCCAAGTTAGTTTAAACCCCCCCCCAACAGTACTAGCAAACCTCCCCGCAAGGATATTGGTCCCGTTTCGGTTCAGGTGTAACCCGTCCGACTTGTACAGGTCCCACCTTCCCCAGAAGCAGACCCAGCAATCCAGGAAACTAGAGCCCTCCCTCCTGCACTAACTCTTTAGCCACGCATTCATCTACTCTATTCTCCTATTCCTATTGTGACACCCCCTCCTCTCTTACCATGGACAGAGTGCAGCGAAGATTCACCAGACTGATACCTGGGATGGCAGGAATGACTACGAAGAGAGATTGGGTCGATTGGGTTTGTATTCGCTGGAGTTTAGAAGAATGAGAGGGGATCTCATTGAAACATATAAAATTCCATTAGGACTAGATAGACTAGATGCAGGAAGGATGTTCCCGATGGCGGGGGAGTCTAGAACCAGGGGTCACAGTCTAAGGATAAGGGGTAAGCTATTTAGGACTGAGATGAGAAGAAATTTCTTCACCCAGAGAGTGGTGAACCTGTGGAATTCTCTACCACAGAAGGCAGTTGAGGCCAATTCATTAAATATATTCAAGAAGGAGTTGGATATATTTCTTAAGGCTAAAGGGATCAAGGGATATGGGGAGAAAGCAGGGACAGGGTACTGAATTTGAATGATCAGCCATGATCTCATTAAATGGCAGAACAGGCTCGAGGGGCCAAATGGCCTACTCCTGCTCCTATCTTCTATGTTTCTATGTTTCTATTCCTATACTCACTAGCACGTGGCACCGGGAGTAATCCAGAGATTACAACCTTTGAGGTCCTGCTTTTCAATCAGCTACTGTAGGATAGGGTGTACCTGTAGGATTTAGTAAACATTATTAAGATTCTATAACCATTTTTATATAACTATAATATGTGAAATTGTATGTTAAAAGCCTATATAAAATGGTGAATGGTTGAGACCAAAGCAGGATGGGATTATGCCAACCTGACTAAAAACCACTGTTTCAAATTACTGAAGTAACGGAATGTAGTGCTAAACTTATGGAGTCAAGGAATTCAGCAATATTAACATAGAAACATAGAATTTTATAAGTTTCAATGAGATCCTCTCTCATTCTTCTAAACTCCAGCTAGTATAAGCCCAATTGACCCAATCTCTCCTTATACGTCATTCCTGCCATCCCAGGTATCAGTCTGGTGAATCTTCGCTGCACTCCCTCCATGGCAAGAACATCCTTCCTCAGATAAGGCAACCAAAACTGCACACAATACTCAAGGGCCTAGAAATTGGGTTTTGGCTTAGCCAGGGCTTTAGCGCCGGAAGTTAGTGCCGGCGCTAAGTCCCCCTGCGCGCGCCAAAAATTCAGCAGGGCCGCGCCCAAACGGCTGCCGGCGCTACTGAAGGGTCTTTGCGGCGGTAAATCGGCGCTAACTGCCGTTTCGCGCCGCAATTCCGGCACTGCGGCACCCGATGCGGTGTGGCAGGCTCGGGAAGTGCAGGCCTCCTCCTTCCGTTAAGGAGGAGCTGCCTGCACCCGGCCGCGGCCCGCGCAAATCTGTCTAAAAATGAGCCCGGCACCTCGGACAAGTGCCGGGCTTGCATCTGTTCCGGGGGGTGGGGGGGAGAAGTCCGGGGAGGGAGCTGCGGGCAGGCGGCCGGCGGGAAAGCGGCCAGCCACCGCGGGGCCTTTAATGCGCCGGCGCAAACTCATGCAAGACTCTGTTGCCAGAGTCTTAGTTGCGGCTGCCACGGGCGAGGCGGCCGCAACTGAATTTCGGCGCTAGGGCCCGTCGGCATGGCAACTGGGACGCTGCGCACACCGATGACGTCATCGGTGCCGGCGCAGCGCTACCGGTGCAACGCCGATTTAGGGCCCCAGGGAATTTTTAAACTGGCCATAACTCTGGCGCTAGTCCCTCTAGCGCCTCAAAAGCGGCGCTAAGGCAACTGAATTTCTAGGCCAAGGTGTGGTCTCACCAAGGCCCTGTACAACTGCAGCAAGACATCCTTGCTCCTGTACTCAAATCCTCTCGCTATGAAGGCCAACATACCATTTGCCTTCTTAACCGCCTGCTGCACCTGCATGCTTACCTTCAGCGACTGGTGCACAAGGACACCCAGGTCTCATTGCACTTCCCCTTCTCCCAATCTATTGCCATTCAGATAATAATCCGCCTTCCTGTTTTTGCCACCGAAGTGGATAACCTCGCATTTATCCACATTATACTGCATTTGCCATGCATCTGCCCAATCACCCAACCTGTCCAAATCATACTGCAGTTTCTCGGCATCCTCCTCACAGCACGCACGCCCACCCAGCTTTGTGTCGTCTGCAAACTTGGAGATATTACATCTAGTTCCCTCGTATAGATCATTAATATATATTGTGAATAGCTGGGGTCCTAGGACCGATCCCTGTGGTACCCCACTAGTCACTGCCTGCCACTCTGAAAAAGACCCGTTTATTCCAACTCTTTGCTTCCTGTCTGCCAACCAGTTCTCTATCCAAGTCAGTACCTTGCACCCAATCCCATGTGCCTTAACTTTACACGCTAATCTCTTATGCGGGACCTTATCGAAAACCTTCTGAAAGTCCAAATACACCACATCCACTGGTTCTCCCTTATCTATTCTACCAGTTACATCCTCAAAAAATTCCAGTAGATTAGTCAAGCATGATTTACCTTTTGTAAATCCATGTTGACTTTGTCCGATCCTGTCACTGTTTTCCAAGTGCTCTGCTATTACATCTTTTATCATGGACTCTAGCATTTTCCCCACTACCGATGTCAGGCTTACTGGTCTATAATTCCCCATTTTCTCTCTACCACCTTTTCTGAACAGTGGTTAACATTAGCTACCCTCCAATCCATGGGAACTGTTCCAGAGCCTATAGAATTTTGGAAGATGACCAGCAATGCATCTATTTCTAGGGCCACTTCCTTAATTACCCTAGGATGTAGATTATCAGGCCCTGGGGATTTATCGGCCTTCAATCCCATCAATTTCCCTAACACCATTTCCCTACAAATACTGATTTCATTCAGTTCCTGCCGCTCATTAGACCCTATGTTCCCCGACATCTCTGGGAGGTTATTTGTGTCTTCCTTTGTGAAGACAAACCCAAAGTATGTATTTAATTGGTCTGCCATTTCTTTGTTCACCATTATAAATTCCCCTGATTCTGACTGCAAGGGACCTACGCTTGACTTCACCAATCTTTTTCTCTTCACATATCTATAAAAGCTTTTACAGTCAGTTTTTATGTTCCCTGCAAGCTTGCTTTCATACTCTATTTCCCCCCTCTTAATTAATCCCTTTGTCCTCCTTTGCTGAATCCTAAACTGCTCCCAATCTTCAGGTTTACTGCTTTTTCTGGCCAATTTATATGTCCTCTCCTTGAATCTTATGCTATCCCTAATTTTCCTTGTTAGCCACGGTTGAATCACCTTTTTTCTTTTATTTTTATGCCAAACAGGGATGAACCAATTCTGTAGTTTATCCATGCGATCTTTGAATGTTTGCCATTGCCTATCCACCATCAACACTTTGAATAACATTACCCAATCAATCCTACCCAACTCGTGCCTTATACCATCGTAGTTTCCTTTATTTTGTACTGGATGCTAATGCTTAATAAACCTGTTTTACTTATACACAATATACCTGTACCCAGAGTGGTTTGTGTAGTCACGGACAAATTATTATAAGAGCTTTTAAAAGCTACAAATTGGCGCTCAACGTGGGGCTGTGACTATTAACTGAAACCAGGTCTATTGTGCATAAGGCAGCCATTCGGATTTTCGCTTGGATTTTCGGCTGATCAACGAAAGTTCTTGTGCAAGGTTAGATTATCTAACAGATATGTGTCTCTTTAACGTACAGTAAGAATTTCGAGTGAGAATTTTTTTGTATGGTTGATACAAGAGAATCTAACGTTAACGGGTGAAAAGTCATGGCTTGTAGAGGAGAGTCTAACGTTACAGAGGGAAAAGTTAAGAGAGAATCTATCGTTACAGTGTGAAAAGTCAAAATGAGAGAAAGAAGCCATAGAGTTAAAAAACAAGAGAGAAATTCTTCAGGGACATGTCAGTACTTTGGCAGCAATACTGCAGCAACAGAGTATTAACACCATTCACGCTGGCGCTGCAATGCAGAATCTTGAGGAGGCTAAAAGTCAAGTAGCCTTCTTAACAAAAGATAATGACTGCCTGATCAGTCAATTAAATGATTCACGAGGAGCCCTAAGGGAGGCTCTTCAGCTTCCCCAAAGAGAGACCAACCACCGGCAATGTAACATCACTGTACAACAATTAGAGAAACAGTTGGGTAAACAACGGCCTGTTATAGCGGCAGTCACGTGAGTAAACACCCCTGCGAGTTATGATAAAGAATGCGAGGAGGTAAGTGGAGAATTCTATCCTCCCTTACCACCTCCTCCTACGGCAGCCTCCGTAACCTATATCAGCAGCGACATGGAAAAACCCCCGCTGGACGGTTCCGCATTATTGAGAAACCAGTTAGTGTCCTAACTGGAACTCAAGTAACCCCTAAGTTGCTGAGACTCTGATTTTAAAAAAGGAAAAAAAGAGAGAAACCTAAAATTTTACCGACACGGAAGTTATTAACGTTTGTGCCGAGACAAATAAAACACAAGATTTGTTGAGTGAAAGGAACCTTTAAAAAAATATGCTGGAATTTCAGTTTGTGTTAAAGTGTATGTTAAAGTGTGAAAGTTTTCCTGATTATGAATGTTTAAGAAGTTACAGTGTTTCTTTTGTCTGAAAAGTCTGTCTTTAAAAGAAAGATTCTGTTATGTATGTTTTAGCTCCACCCACTTCTCTATGTTAAAAGCATTTAAAACTTTTGTCTTGTCTTGGATTTTGGAACTTAAGAATGTGTGAATTAGATTGTGCCCCCAGAATTGAAAAAAAACTTACTACAATTTAAATTAAGTTGGTGTGTAAAAACTGAGTAGAACAACAAAAAGTTTGTTTAACAAAACATTAAGTTTCAGTCTAAGATTTAACATTAGAGTCGCGGTTGCTATGCTGAAATTTCCAAAGCAGTTTGATTTGATTTGTTTGAATGTGAAAAACTAATTTTTCTTCAGTTATATTCAATGTTTTTACAGTATTTTGGAAAGGCATCTGAAGAAAGAACAATAAGAAATATGACGTAATTTACTGTTTTCTGCAAGCATGTACTATTTTGTTTTGTTTTCTCTGTTCTGTTCATTTTTAGTTAAAGTGTGAAAACACAACTGTCTTTTCAATCAGGAAAGTTCTTTAAATTTATGTGAAGTGACGCAATTGCGTGCGCCTGACAATGTTTCGTTCCACCTTCTTAAAAACCTGCAAAGGAGTTAACCCTTTCTACTGACAACTGTTTAAGTTAACCAAGCAACAACTTTAGTATGAAATTTAAAGATATTGGACATTATTAAATTTAAGTTTCTTAATTTTAAGTTAATATTTCCCCACAGTGACAGAAGAAAAATTATGATTTCATAAATTAACCCCTTGGGCTCTAAGCAGAGCCACAATGGATTCTCTTCTTTCTTTTGTTATATGGAAGTTACCCTGTAAACTAATTGCAGCACTTCTGTCTCTAATGTTAAAACACTGTGTAAGCCACCTAGCCTGGAAATCACTTGTTTCTGAAATTGGAATTGATAAGATAAATTGATAGAAATGAAATTGAATATTGACAAAACCTGTCAGTTCAACAATACTGCTGTTTGGATTTTGGGATAGTTTTGAAATGACAAAATGGACTCAGGCACCATATATTTGGTTACTTTTGGGAAAATAAAAGATCATTTAAAATAATGATAAATAAAAAAGTGTTAATAATTTGGACCTATTGAGAATGTTTGATCTATGTTTTCAATCTTAAATATTGTACTGGACAGGAAAGTTTCTCCAGGGCTCATCAATGAGATATAAATGGTAATGAAAGGAAAGTGATTGAGGGTGTAAGGTTGAAACAGGAGAATTACACTACTGAATGGGAATTTTCCAAACTTTCTAGTGAAAGTCAGGAAAGTGTAGTTAAGAATAGTAAATTGATAGCTTTCTCTATAATTAACTTTTTAAGAAAACTGAATTTGATAGTCTGGCCACTATCCAAGACATCGGGACCATGCAGTGGAAAATGAACAAAGACCTCCAGACAATCTTTTGATAAGATCACCTGAAAGCCTGAGAAAGACTTGTATCGGAGGACACATGTGGCATGATATTGAGATACCGATATGAGTGTGCAAAGGTGATTCGTTACGTATGAGGCAATTACCATCCGGGAATGTATGGTGAATCTGCACTGAAGAATGGGTCTCAGACATGCTCAGTTACTTGACAACAACAAAACATGAATGGTTAATGTGGCTCAGGAGAGCGAGACAACCTTTAAAGCATTGATACATACTCCATCGAGAAACTATCTAACTAATGAAACAATCAGAATAGAGTTAAATACACTGGTACCTGTTAGAGGGATTGAAATTGAAGTTGAAGTGGAGAGTTACATGGAATTTGGATTGGGACAATTGAGGTTAAGGAGAAATCATATTAGCAAGAATTATCCACAAGATGGATACGAGTAGAAGAGAGATCTGGAGAATCTTTTAAGTCCATGATTTGTTGATTAGATGTTAAACTGTAATGTCGCTTGAAATGATTGTAAGACTGAATTCAACTGTGACTGTAATAATTGTGTTTTGCAGGTACCAGAGCATGGGAAAAACCAGTACGAATCCAGTATGAGGTGATTTTGGTGGTGCCTCCTGTGTCACTACTACCGCAACTACCATGCTTTAAGGGTCTAACAGGACCTGTCCCATCAACCAACATGTTTTTAAGTATGAGCTGCACAATTATGTGGCACAATTCGGATACGACATTCCCCTGTTGTTTGAGGGTTTCAGTGAGTTCTTGATGCGACTGAACTCCTCCCTAAAGCATGTTTATGTTTTGGAGCAAGACAACTCGAGAATAGATATTGAAATTGAAAGCATAAGGGACAACTCACATTGGTGGGATATTGGGCTTAATACATCAGCACGTCCTTAGGTTCATATTATTTCACACGCTCTGGTAGTTCTCCAACTTGTAATGATGGTGTATTTGATATATGTAACCCATGTAGTTAGACTTTGAATTATGTAAGATCAGGAGTTTAATTAAGATCTACCCAGTTAAACACGAATGCCACAAGGTAGGGAGTCAAAAAATTGTTAGGACTAATAATACAACATAGGGACAAACATGGAAATTCCTCCTTGGATTAGGACAATTTCCCATGTACTGGTCATATCCCAAGTTGTAGTAATGATGTGCTTACTATTCTACACCTGCTACCTGAAACACCTAAACTCCAATACCCAATCGCATTAAAATATGATCACAGCCCAGAATATGTTAGAGTTACACAAACAGAAGAAAAATAATCCATATATAAGATATTAGTTTTGAGGGGTCGGCAAATGCCTCGCCCTCAAGGTAGGGATATGTAGGATAGGGTGTACCTGTAAGATTTAGTAAACATTATTAAGATTCTATAACCATTTCTATATAACTATAATATGTGAAATTGTATGTTAAAAGCCTGCATAAAATGGCGAATGGCTGAGAGCAAAGCAGGATGGGATTATGCCAACCTGACTAAAAACCTCTTTAAAATTACTGAAATAACGGAATGTAGTGCTAAGTTTTTGGAGACGAGGAATTCAGCAATATTATGCTTAAAAAGATAAAAACTAGAGAGAGAGATAAGAGTTGGAGACATCCTTCATTGATACAGCTATAGGATGGGCAGACTGCTTTGTCAACATTCTAGGAAGTGTTCTGTGAAAAGTGAACATCTGAGATAAGGGTACTTTGTTATGCATAGAGAAGAACCTGGGGGTCAATTTTCCCGAACCTGTCGGGAAGGAGGCGGGACTACAACTTTCAGGTTTTTGACCCGCCTACATCGACGTCCGGCCAAGCCGCGCAATTTTCCCTTGATTGACCTTGTTGAGCCCGCCCAGCGGGCTCAGCAGGCCAATTAAGGGTCACCCGGCAACAGGTGACGTCACAGACTGCACTTTCATCTGTCAAGAGTTCTTGGCAGATGAAATATCAGTGTTTCACAGCTGTTTGAAGCTGTGAAACACTGACAGTCTGAGTTCTAACATGAGTCCTTCTGCACAGACTCAGTTAGAACTCTCAGCAGCACTCAAAGCTGAAGGCTGTCACTTTTGACAGATCGCAGCCGTTCAGCTTTAAGTGCCGGCTGAGTGATGGGCTCCCGACGCCTACAGGAAGAAAGGCTGTTAAGGTAAGTACAGGTAAGTAAAAGTTCTTTACACACTTTAGACACACCAAACACATTTACCTTTACACTCATGCACCCATCACTCATCTGAGCACCAACATCGCGACCCCTCCAACTCCTTCAGCCCAACAGCCCGCCTGCTCTAACCTGGCGTGGTTTGGAGCCATCGGGAATCCCACACGACACCCCTCAAAATAGGGATTAGGCTAAAAACTGCCTGTTAGCTACCTGTTAACAGGCAGTTAATTGGCACTAATCCCTTCCCGCCTGGTTTCGGCGGGTCCCAGTGCGGGGCGGGTACCTGCCGCCCCTGAAATTTGCGTGGGACGGGGTTTTGGGCAGGATGGTGTCAGGACCCCCAAATTCGGGATTCCCCCCACCCCCCCCCCGACATGCCTGAAACCCCGCCTGACAGCTCCAGGAAAATCTAGCCCCTAGTAGCATCAACAAGGTCATAAGATGGCTAACGAGGGAAGCAAGACTTTTTACCAGGTGTCAGAGGGTTAATTACTGCCATGTAAGCAAAACGAGAGGAAAAAGGGTATAAAGGTACAGGTTTTGAACATCGAAAGTGTGCACCGTGTAACCAGAGATTGATAGGAGCATCAGTCAACAGAACACAGCAAGATCCCAAGGAAGCGAGCATCGATCAACGGAACACAGAAACTTACATCAGGAGACTTGCGCCGCAGTCACTCGGAAGGAACGCCCGGGTTCGAACGAACAGACTGTGACTATCTTCTTGTTAAGTATTACTTCTTTGTACTGGATGCTAATGCTTAATAAACCTGTTTTACTTATACACAATATACCTGTACCCAGAGTGGTTTGTGTAGTCACGGACATATTATTATAAGAGCTTTTAAAAGTTACAGATTGGCGCCCAACGTGGGGCTGTGACTATTAACTGAAACCAGGTCTATTGTGCATAAGGCAGGCGTTTGGATTTTTGCTTGGATTTTCGGCTGATCAACGAAAGTTCTTGTGCAAGGTTAGATTATCTAACAGATATGTGTCTCTTTAACGTACAGTAAGAATTTCGAGTAAGAATTTTTTTGTAGACTATAAAGCGAAGTTAATGAAGAAGTGCGATGATGCACAGTTGCAGACGTTGATAGTAGAATGTTTAACAAAGGATGTGAGAGTATCTTTCGAGGACGTTGTTGCGTTCATTGAAAAGCAAATTAAGGAGAAGAGATGGAAGCCGGATAGGGCAGCGCCTTTAATCCTCTTCCCGCTGCTAGGTGTCGGGTCCATGTGCAAATCGGGGACCCAACACTTGGGAAAATTGTTTGGAGGCGGGTTGATGGCGGGATTGCAACCCGCCGTCAATCAAAATGATTTTACCCTTTGACCCGCCTCCAAGCCCACCCTCTGAGTGCTGGCAAAATCCAGCCCATTAATTCTTTCTTACTGAAGAGGCTAGAATTAGATATAGGCCCAGAAATTCGGGTTGGAGGCTTCCCGCGGGTGCAAGCCTCCGACCTGCACTTACCTAGCGCGCTGGCCGTTGTGCTGTGGCCCGCGTGGGATTCCAATCCTGGGCCTCCTCCAACTGCCGGCACACAGTGCTTGCATATCCCAGGGGCGCAGTTAGTTCAATTCATCCCCTGGGATCACGTGGGCCATGGAGAGCCAATGGTAGCAGGGAAATGCCCATTCATAAAATTGACAGGACGAGCTGACTAAACTATAAATACTATAAGCTCCAAAACATAACTAAAACTTCAAATAAATTTTTTAAAAATCACATTTTTAAAATAACTATAAATTACATAAAATAACTATTTTAAACAATAATTTAAATTTTTGAAAAAATTAATTACATTTTCTATTGGGGCTAAAAATAAGCTTACCTTTCTTTAAAGTATTTAAAAATAATAAACCTGTGGAAAAAATGTTTTAATTTTAATTAATTCACCACTTACCTTGTTAAAAGCAGGCCTTGCGCCTACTTTTTAAAAGTGTAACTGCTGGAGACTTACTCTCCCGGAGAAACCTGAAAAAAAACAGAAGTTCCAGGCGTACGCGCTGCTTCTCCGGCGCACGTGTTCGACCTGTGAACCCCTTTCTTTAAGGGAACGGAACTTACGTTCCCCGCGCATGCGCAGAGCATGCACGAAACCGGCACTTTAGTTGGGCCTACGGGTGAGTACCCAGCGCGTACTCACCCGTGGAGACCCGAATTTCTGGGCCATTATATTTTCCAGGCTAATCCCTGTTGACTTCCTTGTATAGTATGTGACGTAATAAAGACTCACTACGCACTTGGTTGTACATAAAGCAAGGCCTTAATCGACTTGTAACAAAACATGGAGGTCTAGTTAGTAGCCACTAGCTTCCTGTTTCCAGACTGTCTCTGGCCAAGCTGGGCCCATGCCCTAGCATTTATACTCCTCGGACGGCGCTCTCAGCTGGCCGTTCAGTAGTACTTCCTGAGTTACTTCTTGTAGAAGTTGCGATTTATGACAGTATGGGATCAACCAACACCTCAAACAGATTATCTGGCCATTGCCTCATTGCTATTTGTGGGATTTGCTGTGTGCAAATTGGCTGATGCGTTTCCTACAACAGTGACTACACTACAAAAGTACTTAATTGCCTATAAACCGCATTGGAACATCTTGAGGTCGTAAAATATGCTACATAAATGCTTTTTCTTTCTTTTTTCATCTTTCTTTGCTACCTCTTCGTGATCAATACCACACATGTACCAGATACAACAATATTTGTCAAAGTCAAAACTGACTGTACCAAAAGAGTCACATGATATTACCACTTACCCTTTCCTTCGCCAAAAACCATTTACAGCTCTCCTCTTTTGATTACAATTGGTCCCCAAGCAAAGAATGCCACAATTCATTGTTAAAGGTTCCCATTGTTAACACTTTCCTTCAGGCCACTTTTATATGAAGTGATAGACTAGGTTTTTCTGAAGTGCTGAAAACTATCAAACAACCTCAAACCATCTCAATATCCCATTATTAAACCCTGGCTATCGCCTAGCATTCCACATCATTCTTTTGAAATATAAGATTTTATTGTCTGAAAACCATTTTGTTACTGTCCTTGCTATCTTAACATAATCGGTTACTTTGGCTGGAGCTGCGGGATCTCTTTTTGTTGGCCCACAAAGATGGTTGTTATAAACCCTCAGATGTGTATTGTACAACAATCTCCTTTTGAAAACATTCCAGGATTTCTACAAAGTGTCAATCAAGTTCGTGACATTTTTAAACTCTGTAAATGGCCATTGTGGTGAAAGCATCTGTCATTTTATTCCCCTGAAGGTTGGTTGTAAAATCCTCTTATTTTTCAGGCAAGCCATTTGAACATCTCCACCGTTAATTGAGATGTGCAAGAGTAAAGCAGACACAATGCATAAGAAATTCTAAAACGTTGTACAAACTTTATTCTGCATAATACTTTTTAATCAACGTGTTTATGGAACTTGACAAAGTCCATTCTATTCTATCAATATCTCTGAACTTTCCCTCAGTCGGTGAAACAAGAAACCACGGCATCTCACTAGGCCTGGGTTTCCATTAATATAAGAGTTTAGATAGACAATGGTATGAGATAACATTTACAGAGGCAACGAGAGAACTGTCCTGGGGGGAATTTTCCCAGCCCTGGGAAGGCGGGTATGGAGGCGGGACTGCCGGGAAAATGGCAGAAACTGGGAACAGGTACCAAACCCGCTCCCAACCCGCCTCCGTGCCATCTTCCCGGGAGGCAGGTCCCTGACTCACACAGGGACCCGTCTCCTCGAGGCGGGAAGGGGATTACAGCCAATTAGCTGCCTGTTAACAGGCAGTTTTGAGGCTTATCCCCATTTTAGCCCTGCAAGTGCAGGCTTCCAGACGTTAGGAAACCCCGCCAGGGTCAGCGAGGTGAGCAGTGGGTCTGTGGGGCTGAGAGGGATCGAAAAGTCGGCTGTAGAGGTGAGTGATGGGTGCAAGTGTGAAGAGGTAAGTATGAGAGGTGAGTGTAAAGTGTTAGAAAACGTTTACTTACCTTTGCTTCTTTCTGCAGGCTTCAACCCTTGGGGATCCGAAGGTGCCTCATCTCAATGGCAGAGATGACAGAATGGCTGCTGCATTCTCAGATGCAGCAGCCATCTGATTTCTGCTGAGGAAATAGGTTTTGGTGAGCCTTCAGTACAAGGGCACACCATAGAACAGAGATTGTCATTGTTCGACAGCTTCTCTAAGCTGTCAAACGCTGACAATTCATCTGTCAAAAAATTTTCATACGTTGACGACTTCTGTCACCAGCTTTCCCTTAATTGGCCTGCTAAGTCCACAGGGCGGGCTTAACAAGGTCAATCAAGGGAAAATAGCGTGGGTTGGCCGGACGTTGTTGGGGGCAGGACTGAAACCCGACACTCAGCAGTCCCGCCCCCAACACGTCCCCATTGACAAAATCCAGCCCAATCATACAGCAACTGATCAGCCTGGAAGATTTCCATTATCACCTCACAGCAAGTAACCCTGCTAGAGACCAATAGTAAGAAGGAAGAGTTTGACTTAGATAGCACCTTTCGCATCCTCACGATGTTGCAAAGTTCTTCAAAGCCAATGAATTTCTTTTGAAGTGTAGTCGCTGCTGTTTTGTAGACAAATGTGGAAGCTAATTTGCACGCGGCAAGTTCCCACAAACATTAAATGAATGAATGATCAAGTAATTTGTTTTTTGGGGTGTTGGCTGTGAGATAAACTTTGGCCAGTATTCATCAGCTGAGGCATGAAGCTGGATCATAAACCTTTTGCTCTTGCCACTAGATTACTATACAAACTCTGACTGTGTTAGGAATAAGGAAGAACCATTTTTTTCTCAATGAGACTATCTTTACGAAGTACATTTAAACTGTACGCTCAGTGAGACTGAAATTCCAGTGCTGGAACTGAAGTAGAGTGCGGCAGGACTTCCACCCAGCATTGTGTCCTGGCATTGGCCCTGCCCTAAATGGCGAGTTAGACAATTAGCGTTAGAAGGATATATATGGAAATATCCATAGTGAGCCTCATGGTGATGTCTCTCTGACAGAAGGGAGAGAAGAAAAAGATTTCCTTGCCTGAAATTTCTGAAAGCCAGCTCGCAGGATCCTTTCTACCAGCACAGCTGTGGAAAGACTTTTCTAATTGCTACAGTCAAAACTGATATTTCAGCCAAAGTGTATGAACATTCACAGCCTGTGAACTCAACCAATTCCTAATTTGACAAGTCATGCTGGTAACTTCCATCTTCTTTTCTAACTTAAGTCAGGTTAAATTCTGACTTAAATGGCAGAATTTCTGGGACAGCACCTTTTGCCTTTTTATCTTGTTTGATAAACGCACCACTTTGGGGGCAGGTACATCTTCTGCCAGCACCTAGTTCCACTGAAATTCAATGTATTCAGTGTATTTTAAAATAGGTGTAACACTGGTGTATCTGACTCACCCTAAATGCTGACCTCCTATGTCAGAACTTCTCAAGGGCAATTAGGGATTGGCAATAAATGCTGGCCTTGGCAGCAATGTCCACATCCCATGTATGAATACAAAAACACTACCCATTTCTTCCCCCACCAAAATTGCAAGATTTTATGCACAGTACGGCTATTTTTCTCTCCTATTTAATATCTTCCCTCTCTGCACTGTGCATTATTCCCCCCTGCTGAGACAGATGACACGTAACTTCTGCCAGAGTTGCTCAATATAAGAACATAAGAATTAGGAGCAGGAGTAGCCCGTATGGCCCCTCGAGCCTGCTCCGCCGTTCAATAAGATCATGGCTGATCTTCGACCTCAACTCCACTTTCTCACCCGATCCCCATATCCCTTGATTCCCCTAGAGTCCAAAAATCTATCTAAACCAGCCTTGAATATACTCAACAACTCAACATCCACAGCCCTTTGGGGCAGAGAATTCCAAAGATTCACAACCCTCTGAGTGAAGAAATTCCTCCTCATCTCAGTCTTAAATGGCCGACCCCTTATCCTGAGAATATGACCCCTAGTTCTAGACTCTCCAACCAGGAGAAACAATCTCTCAGCATCTACCCTGTCAATCCTCCTCAGAATCTTATGTTTCAATGAGATCACTTCTCATTCTTCTAAACTCCAGAGAGTATAGGCCCAATCTACTCAATCTCTCCTCATAGGACAACCCTCTCATCCCAGGGATCAATCGAGTGAACCTTCGTTGCACCGCCTCTAAGGTATGTATGTCCTTTCTCTGATAAGGAGACCAAAACTGTGCACAGTACTCCAGGTGTGGTCTCACCAAAGCCAAGTACACTTATATAGCCAGTAGGAAATATGTGAGAGGGGCCTGAGCTTTTATTCTATTTTAGACAATCTTTTTCCAGAGGGTGATATTTTGGTTTAGTGGTAGTATTCCTGCCTCTGCATCCAAAGGTGCAGGGTTGAAACACTGCTCCAGACAGCCCGGCGAGTGGACACGGAGCTCTGGCTCTGAATTCTGGGTTAACATCCAGTGGGATACTTGCATCTGGTGGGTGTGAGTGGCCGCCTCTCACCGTATGGGTTGTGGGATCCCAGAAAACCCTCCCGCAGTATAGGACGAATCTCCCAATCAGCTGGTATAAAGATGGCAATGGACGTGTAAGGAGCAGTCACATCGCAGACCATCAGCTGATCTTCCTTCCACTACTTCACGCTATTCTCTCCAAGAAGGGAAGAGTGTGAAGATTCAACAACCTTTTCCCCTACTGACAAAAGGACTTCATAATCGAATGGCCCTGACCGAGTACTGTTCTCTTTTAGTGCCTTCAAATGAAGAATATTGTTCTACCTAGAAAAGACAAGGCATGAAATAAAGTAATGTTTTCATGGAGAGAGAGCTCAAACTCCTACTTCTCATGCTAGATCTGAGAGAAGCATCTAATTTAGCTGGCTAATTTGAATTTATAGCAGATGAATTACTCAAGGATTTGCTTGGAGGGAATCCAAGCTTGCATCTCAGCTCATCAACTAACTAACAGAATAGCTGTATCCCTTTATTCTGGCAGTGATCTCAGCACTATCAAGCAGTCCTGCTCTGGCTGAGTTAATTCAAATGACTGCAACTAATGGGCTCGGACTAGACTAATGCTGAAATTACAGCCATCTCATTATGGGTTGTGCTAGGGGGTACAACTTGATTTTAAAAAGCACACAAGAGCCACAGGCCAAATACCACTGGTAACTGGTGTTGGTGAGGAGGTTAAAAAAATATCTGAGTCAGATGACAACAACCAGAAGAATCAGGAGGATTTTTCTAAAGGTGAAGGAATCTGGTGGCAAGTAACAGAACAATCAAGAAGTGATTGCTTGACTGCCAATTAATGAATCAAAAGGACAGCATCACAAGGAGAGGAAACAAAGGGGAGACTGTGGCAAAGCCACCAACGGACTCCTGTATAAATGTATAACTGCCTTTAACAGAGTGCTACAGCACCTATGTTTGTTTACTGTATGTAAATAGCCATTCTGGATAAGCCCCAGAATCAGCGCGATGACGTCATCACGTTGGTCACGTGACGCCCCGAACGGCGGGAAACGTGATGATGTCATGACGTCAGAGAGTGGGAGGGTCCCAAGTCAGACCTCGTGAAACCAGCACCAGAAAAGGCCTGTTGATTATTTCTCCTGCATGCAATTGTTTGTTCTCTAGTTTCTATTAAACTTTGTTTTATTATCGGACTGACTCGACCTCAGTGCTTCAGTTAGGGATCTGACGATTCCTACAAGACTTCCATTTTTATACTGCCTGGACATTAAGCAGAGGGCAGAAAGGAAAATCTGGCAGGGAGGATCACACACTCTCAACAGAGCTCGTCGGATTTTCCTTCCATTACTATCAATGGACGCAAAATCCAGCAGCTTCTGTTAACACCGTTTCATCCTCCACACCTGGTTTTTATATTCTGTGCTCCACCCAGGTGATGCTTAACACCATAGCCGTGGAAACGAAAATCAGGCCTAAGATTGTTTCAAACGGGGAGATGGAAAAATGGCAATAAAAAGACATTGGAAGTTAACTGAGCAACTAGTTAACTAATTTCTTATATATTTCCAATCCCCAGTGCTCTATTCTAGTACACTAAAATTACAATCGCTTTGACTAGTTTTGAATGTAGAATACAAGTTATTGTTCATTTGGCAGAAAAAGCAGTCTGTGGGCCCGCTAACTGCTCTCAACTCTTTTGAGAGCAAGCTCCTGCCCTTCAGCAGCATCCAGACATGCAGTACATATATGTTTTTTTTTATATTCGTTCATGGGATGTGGTCATCCCTAATTGCCCTTGAGAAGGTGGTGGTGAGCCTCCACCTTGAACCGCTGCAGTCCATGTGGTGAAGGTACTCCTACATTGAGTATACTCATGGTCATCATTACTGATACTAGCTTTTTATTCCAGATTTATTTAATTAACTGAATTTAAATTCCCCAGCTGCCATAGTGGGATTTGAACTCACGTCTCTGGATCAGTACTCCACTGACATAACCATTGTGCCACCATCTTCTTACGCTCTTCTTCTTCTTCTTAGGCAGTCCCTCGGAACCAAGGATGACTTGCTTCCACATTAAAAATGAGTTCGCAGGTGACTGATGAGTCCAATGCGGAACCTACAGTCTCTGTCACAGGTGGGGCAGAGCTCCCGGGCAACGATAGCAGTACGGCGTTCCAGTCTGTCACTGTTGGGGTTGTCCATAAGGGTCCTGACATTCCAGGTCCCGAACTTAATTTTAAAAGGTGGAAGATGCCTGTGCGTGAATTCTTTTAACATAGGGTGGCCGTTGCATACCAGCTACCACACGGGCTTGACAGAGCAAGGTCTTGGTCCAATGGCAAGGGGATCCAAGATGATTGGAGACCAGGCTCTGCTACAACAGCCTAGCACACACACACAAACATAATGCTACTGTCCTCCTCCCTCCTTCCCGCAGGTCCTCTCTGCCTGGGTTTCGTAGGATGCATTGTGGTCCTCCCGACCTCGCTGTTGGCCCGTGCCGCACCTTCCCTGGGCCCCGACCCCGCTGCTGGTCCACGCTGCGCCACTCCTGGGCCTTGACCTCACTGCTGGGCCCTGGCCTCGGACATGAATGATGTTGTCTCTCACAAGATCAAATTAGCACTGATAGTCTCGCGATCCCTGGCCCCGAACTCCACTCGCGATCCACTAGTCACTAGATCACTAGTCCAGTGGAGAAGCGTAGTCTTGACGGCAGAGAGGTCTTCTGCTGTTTAAGTTCCCCTGGCTCTAATAGTGGGTGCAATTTATCCCTAACTGCAAGTTCAAGCTGCAAGGTTAAAGTTACCTGAGCCCACTGCCCATCCCCCGACCATGCCTGTTCTTTGTTCTCAGTGAGCACTGGCTCTTCACTTAAACATAGCTCCCAAATTCCCAGACCTCTCTATGCCACCTGTTACATTGTTATATAGTATCACATCGTTAAATGGAACTACTTTGGTATGGAACTACTTTGGTATGGTGTAGTTATATTGCTATGTGGCACACTGTGCACGGGCAGTGCACAGTGCAGCGTCGGACATCTTGTATCACTCCGCACCATGCGGCAGCACAGAAACAAAGCAAAAATACAGCTAGTAAAAGCAGTAACTAAAATGAGCTAAAAGTGTTTGTATTATTTATAGTAAAAGAACACAAGGAGACACAACACCACCATACCCTGGTGAAGACGTGCATTTTTGATTTCTGAATGCAAATACAGTCCCTGGTGAAGACGTGCATTTTTGATTTCTGAATGCAAATACAGTTCTTAGTACTATTCTTAATTCAAATGACCTGATAATTTCATTTTTTTAGTACTAATTAATCACTTTCCTGTGTTATTCCCATTTCTTCATTCAAATTGTTGGATAATCTGAATTTTCTTTAGTGCTTAAAAAGCACTTTGAATTATCAACAGTCGACTTTGTAAAAAGGTTGAATGGAGTGGGAGAGAGACAAGGTGAAGCAATAGGTAGTGATTAAATAATAGCAAGCTTGGGTTTTCGAAGCCTCTAGATTGTAGGAGGGAAAGAAGACTGTGCGAGATAAGACTGTTCCGCAATAACAACAGAAAATGCTGGAAAAACTCAGCAGGCCAGGCAACATCCGTGGAGAGAGAAATAGAGTCAACGTTTCGGGTCTAAACCCTTCTACAGAACTGAGAGAAAAGGCAGGAAATGAAACAAAAGGCAGTTGGGGGGCTGGGAAATGGGGGAGGGGATGAAAGAAGAGGCATTAAGAGATATTCAAGGTGAGATGAGATAGTAATAGGACAGGTAAAGAAACAGACACAGGCTCTAGATGAAGTGTGAAACGCGCCGACAGAGTGAGAGACAGCTGCCGTGTGGGAGAGAGAAAAAAAAGGAAAAGTCACAAACCAAAGGTGTGAATAAAAAATATAAAAATATGATAGGGGCCGAGGTTATGATCTGAAGTTGTTCAACTCAATATTGAGTCCAGACTGTTCCGCAGTTTGACACCGTGGAAAAGAAGGATCTAGAGTAGGAGACGGTGGGCGTGAAATTCAACTTTGATAGGGGCGCAAAATGGGCAGTAAGAAATTGGACGCTCATTTCACACCGCACCCAATTTGTCTTTCCTTTGTGGAACAGAAAATCGGGCGGGCTGTATAAGAGGGGGCCGATTGCTCCCCCGCCCACCAGAGTTGAATTTCACGCTTGATGAATCTTGATTTTAACACAATGAAAATGCAACATTTTATAATGTAAAGTGTTATATTTTACTTTTGATTCTAGAAATAGCAGTTCTACATGTGTAGATAATTGTGGCCATGATTGTGTTCCGTTAGCGGCCGTGCCTTTAGCTGCCTAGGCCCTAAGCTCTGGAATTCGTTCCCTAAACATCTCTACCTCTCTCTCCTTTAAGACACTCGTTAAAACCTACTTCTTTGACCAAGCTTTTGGTCATCTGTCCTAATATCTCCTTATGTGGCTTAGTGTTAAATTTCATTTGATAAAGCTCCTGCGAAGCACCTTGGGGCGTTTTACTACGTTAAAGGCGCTATATAAATACAAGTTGTTGTTGTCCCTTTCAGAATGCTTCAGCCCTTCACAAATGGTGTGGGATGATGTGATAGTTTTCAGCCAGCACCTGACTGGGCATCCGGTGAATCCCACGCTATCCCTCTTAACCTCAGAACCATGAGCACAGGAGCACTGTGATAACAATCATAGGATGGCAAAATATTAGTAAACTATAGTCGCTCAGCAACAGATCGTCTCTACAATTGGTTTCTGAAAAGTCATCAGGGGATCCCATTCCTGATGACCCATGAATGTGGACATTGGATGAGTACAGAATTGAGCACCCTTGCAGTAAAATAGCCAATCAACATTTAATACCAAGGCCCACAGATGAAGAATGACCACTTGGATGAGATAATAGATTACGGCCAGTGCGTGTTGAAATTGTACCCAAGTAAGAATCAGTGCCTTTGAGAGAATAGAAGAAAATTGGAGGGGGAAAAAATCAAATCTAAGAATCAGCAGTGTATAAACTTATGTTTTTAACCTTAGCAAGTAACAGAAACCAGGAATAACAACAGAAAATGCTGGAAAAACTCAGCAGGCCAGGGCAGCATCCGTGGGGCGAGAAACGGAGTTAACGTTTCAGGTCGAAGACCCTTCGTCAGAACTGGAAAAAAAGAAACCAGGGTTGGGCCACAAATACAATTTCTGTCTTCACAGGATATTCCTTTAAGATGATAATTATCAGGATAAAACAATACCTGGTACTTCGAGATTTTAAAAAGAGGGTGGGGGATGAAATCAGTGTTATTTCCTGTGAGAAGTAATTGATGTCACAAAACAGGAACAACTTCATTGAAGAAAATGAAAGAATATTAAATTAGATTATCCCTGCACACACGGAAATATTGTGGCCACTGGAAGAATAAGGATAAGCATAAGCTTTAAGCAGACTTTTTTTAAAAATTGCAGTCTGTTCCAGAATCAATCTGGAACTTGTCAAACCTACTGTAACATGAGGCAATGGATTACAGCTGACACATTCGCTGACTGATTTTAATGAAAAGTCAGATATTTGTCATGGACGTTATAATAACATTTCCATTAACCCTCTGAAGCCTGGAGCAGCATCTCTGCCAAATGGCAATTACAGTGACAAGGTTAGTGGATTTTCTGGACTTTTTTTGCAGCAGCAGTATTAATCCAGGAAGAGATATCAGTCCCTGTGACTACAGGCACTTAAATGGAATTAACATCAAGGATATGAGGATTTTATTACATGGCCAGATGTTACGAGGACAACAACTATTGATTAATCAACCAACTGTAGCTGATAAGCAATTTAAAATGTCCTTATTAAGCACAGCACTAAAAATCGTATCTACCACTGCTGTGATTGTCTTTACGGGGTGTCACAAATAAAAAGAACACGCTGAAACCTTTCTTAATAGGCTATCTCAGTTCAGTGATAAATGGAGGATAACTGATGAAGATAAGTAGCCCATTAAAATATGATACACTGCAGAGCAATACGAGGGAATGTACAAACTATTGGTCGGTAGCAAGCCACACGGACCAAGAACAAAGTGAGCATGTGTGCCCATCGAGTATGGGGGAAATCAGCTTTATTACTGATAGCAAATACCAAATATGTTATTTATAATACATGCTATAATATGTGTTAATAATCTATACCAGTTGCTATTTATAAAGCAGACTTGTAATTATACTGTCTGTATTGCTTATAATTTGTACCAGCCATGTTAAAAAATAGATACTAGCTGGAGTGTCTGTCTGTCTGTCTGTATGGGAAGGAGAGAGAGAGAGAGAGGGAAAGAGAGAGAGAGAGACTGGGGGGGGGAGAGAGGCCCAGGGATCGAGAGAGAGACTGGGGGGAGAAGAGAGAGAGAGACAGGGGGCGAGAGAGACTGGGGGGGAGAGAGCGACTTGGGGGGAGAGAGAGCGACTGGGGGGGGAGAGAGCGACGGGGGGAAGAGAGAGAGAGACTGGGGGGGAGAGAGAGAGAGACTGGGGGGAGAGAGAGAGAGAGAGACTGGGGGGAAGAGAGAGAGAGACTGGGGGGGGAGAGATAGAGAGAGACTGGGGGAGAGAGAAAGAGAGAGACACTGGGGGGAGAGAGAGAGAGAGACTGGGGGGAGAGAGAGAGAGAGACTGGGGGGGAGAGAGAGAGAGAGACTGGGGGAAGAGAGAGAGAGAGACTGGGGAAGAGAGAGAGAGAGACTGGGGAAGAGAGAGAGAGAGACGGGGGAGTGAGAGAGAGAGAGACTGGGGGGAAGAGAGAGAGAGAGAGACTGGGGGGGAGAGAGAGAGAGACAGACTGGGGGTAGAAGATAGAGACGGGGGGAAGAGAGAGAGATAGAGAGAGACTGGGGGGAGAAGAGAGAGACGGGGGGGAAGAGAGAGAGACTGCTGGATTTAGTTCGGGATTAGCCTGGAGGGAGGGGGGGGAAGGAGCGCCTCAGGCCTGGCCCGATGGACCACTGCAAAGGAAGGAAGAAGGTGAGCTCTCCCTCCCTCTCCCACCCCCTCACTCTTTCCCTCCCTCACCCTCTCTCGCTCCCTCCCCCTCTCTCTCCCTGCCCCTCTCTCTCTCCCCTCTCTCTCTCTCCCTGCCCCTATCTCTCCCCCTCTCCCCCTCCATCCCCGCTCTCTCCCTCCCTCTCTCCCTCCCTCCCCTCTCCCTCTCTCTCCCTCTCCCCCTCTCCTCTCCCTGCCTCGCTCCCTCCCTCCCCGTCTCTCTCTCCCTCCCCCTGTCCTCTCCCTAGCTTTCCACTCTGTCCCTCCCTCCCCTCTCCCTCCCTCCCTTCCCTCTCCCTCCTGGCGCCTCAGGCCCGGACACTGAGCCGAGCCCCCGGGACCGGGCCGAGAAGGGAAAGGCCGAGTCCCCGGCCCGCGGCCGCAAACGGAGCCAAGCCCCGGGACCGGGCCAAGGGGGGAAAGGCCGAGTCCCCAGCCAGCGGCCGCAAACGGAGCAGAGCCCGGGACCGGGCCGAAGGGGGAAAGGCCGAGTCCCCGGCCCGCGGGCGCAAATGGAGCTGAGCCCCGGGAGCGGCTGAGGGGGGGAAAACCCGAGTCCCCGGCCGCAAACGGAGCCGAGGCCTGGGACCGGGTCGAGGGGGGAAAAGCCCGAGTCCCCAGCCACAAACGGAGCAGAGGACCGGGCCGAGGGGGAAAAGCCCGAGTCCCCGGCTGGGGCCTCCAGCTCCACAAGGTGGGGAGACCTTCCCTGGAAGACAACTGAGTTCCTTCATACTTGAAATGGATCACTTAATTTCTAACTGTTCCTAAATACTATTTAAAACTGAATTAATTTGTTCTTTTCCTTAGTTCCCTGTATTAAAGTTCAGGTTTTTAAGCATAAAATGTGAATAAAAGTAAAAGCTGAGGTAAAGATGGCCGAATTAACGGCAGTTTGAAAGATTAGGCCCCGCCCACACACGACATGAAAACGCCCCCCGTGACGCAGCGCGCTCCCCCCGTAGGATTGGTCAACCTTCACGTCACTCAATGCTAATGAGCGGATATCCCCCGTATGATTAGCCAACCGCTAATGAGCGGAATTTTGAATGGTTTTTGTTTACTGTCCGAACAATTTTTGTCTGACCAAAAGTAAATACGCCTAGGACACCCTCCTAATCATAACCTTTCTTTTGATATGTAACATATGTGTAGGTATGCTCTATAGCTTTGAGTGATGCCCGGACAGACAGACAGACAGACAGATGACAGACACCACTATCCTTTTATATATATATAGATAGATAGATTAAGTATATC
This sequence comes from Somniosus microcephalus, assembly GCF_052327205.1. NCBI lineage: Eukaryota > Metazoa > Chordata > Chondrichthyes > Squaliformes > Somniosidae > Somniosus > Somniosus microcephalus. The sequence goes on from NC_140988.1 coordinate 328,728,257, forward strand.
ATTTATATATAGTCCATATAGGAGGAATTGAATGAGCTGGAATTTGCTGAAAAAATAATGACGTGAACGACACACATTATTAATGTGATTAATGTGCAAAATCGGGCAGCAACTTATGGCGAGGAAGAGATACCCCATGAAGTGCGAAAACAGCATCTCGCCCTTAACCTCCCCATGAGTTTCATGAAGTTGCTGCATTTGCACATTAATTGCTATTAAACTCACCACAGAAAGTCGAGTAATTAATAGCATTAGTACCCTTTTAACAACGTGATAATAGTTAATGACTGCCAATCATAGAATCATAGAATGATACAGCGCAGAAGAAGGCCATTTGGCCCATCGTGCCTGTGCTGACTCTTTGGTAAAGCTATCCAATTAGTCCCGCTCCCCTGCTCTTTCTCCATAGCCCTGTCATTGTTTTTCCTTCAAGTATTTATCCAATTTCCTTTTGAATGTTACTATTGAATCTGCTTCCACCACCCTTTCAGGCAGCACATTCCAGATCATAATAACTCGCTGAGTAAAAAAATGTTTCCTCATGTCGCCTCTGGTTCTTTTGCCAATCACCTTAAATCTGAGTCCTCTGGTTACCGACCCTTCTGCCACTGGAAACAGTTTCTCCTTATTTATTCTATCAAAACCATTCATGATTTTGAACACCTCTATCAAATCTCCTCTTATCCTTCTCTGCTTTAAGGAGAACAACCCCAGCTTCTCCAGTCTATCCATGTAACTGAAGTCCCTCATCCCTGGTACCAATCTAATAACTCTCTTCTGCATCCTCTCCAAGGCCTTGATGGCCTTCCTAAACTGTGGTGCCCGAATTGAGCACGATACTCCAGCTGAGGCCTAACCAGTGTTTTATAAAGGTTTAGCATAACTTCCTTGTTTTTGTACTCTCTGCCTCTGTTATTAAAGCCAAAGATCCCATATGCTTTTTTAACAGCCTTCTCGTCTTGTCCTGCCACCTTCAAAGATTTGTGTACATACACCCCCAGGTCTCTCTGTTCCCGCACCCCCTTTAAAATTGTACCATTTAGTTCATATCTCCTCATTCTTCCTACCAAAATGTATCACTTCATTCTTCTCTGCATTAAATTTCATCTGCCGTGTGCCTGCCTATTTTACCAGTCTGTCCATGTCCTCCTGAAGTCTGTTACTATCCTCATTCTTTACTGCATTTCCGAGTTTCATATCATCTGTAAACTTTGTAATTATGCCCTGTATACCCAACTCCAGGTCATTAATATATATCAAAAAGAGCAGTGGTACTAATACTGACCCCTGGGGAACACCACTGTATTCTTCCCTCCAGTCTGTAAAACAACCGTTCACCATTACTCTCTGCTTTCTGTCCCTCAGCCAATTTTGTATCCATGTTGCCACTGTCCCTTTAATCCCATGGGCTTTAATTTTGCTAACAAATCTATTATGTGGTACTTAGTCAAACGCCTTTTGAACGTCCATATACATATCAACCACATTACTCTCATCAACCCTCTCCATTACTTCATCAAATAATTCAATCAAGTTAGTCAAACACCATTTGCCTTTAACAAACCCGTGCTGACTTTCATTTATTAGCCCATACTTTTCCAAATGCCAATTAATTTTGTTCCGGATTATTGGCCTAGAAATTCATTGACGCCACTTTTGGGGCGCTAAAGTGGGGCGTCCGCTAAAGTTTGCGGCCGCCGCCAAATCTAGGTCACTTCTCCGATATTCATTAGCTTCGCCCTACTAGTTCGGGCGAGCGCTAAAACTGCTGCTGGACGCCTCTCTTTGGGCGCTAAGCCAGAGGTGGTGATCGATAGCGCCGAGGCCGGGCGCAGCGCAGGTGCGGCCATCTCGTGATTGACAGCAGACACCCTGGCGCCGGCCAGCTCTTAAGGGGGAAGGGTCGACTGTGTCTGCTGCCACGCCCTGGATAGTGGAGCCCTCCAGCTAGGCCTGAACACTGCTGCTGGACCCAAATAGCGCCTGAAGACATGGAGAAGGCCCGTGAACGTGCGCAGCGCTTCTCAGAGCGTGATCTGAGTGTGCTGCTTGCTGCTGTGGAGAAGAGGCGCCATGTTTTGTACCCGGACAATGGCAAGAAGGCAACGGTCCGCGTCTACAGGAGAGCCTGGAGGCATGTCGCCAGCAAGCTGTCAGCCAACAGCGACGTCCCCAGGACCGGTGCCCAATGCCGCAAAAAGTTAAATGACCTCACACGCATTGTCAGGGTGAGTACCCTTTCCAATGACCTCCTCATCCTTGCATGTGCACCTCACATTATGGGCAAAGGGACCTGAAAGCTCTAATGGCCAGCCTTCATCCAGCAGCTATGGCACAGGCATGAGCATCAATTGCACATTCTGCACTGAACACACTGGCCAGGCTATTCCACCATGGGAGGCAGTGCACACCAGATCATGGCGACACACTGGCCAGGCTATTCCACCATGGGAGGCAGTGCACACAAGATCACGGCGACACACTGTACTTAGAGGCCGTCCTTTCTCTTGCAGGCCAAGCTGGCGAATAATCGCAAGAGCCGGACTGCGACCGGGGGAGGACGACCCCATATCCAGCCACTCACCGACCTGCAACATCGCGTGGAGCGCCTCATGGGTGGCCGGGTGATTGGGCCCGTTGCATGTGGAGATGCCGACCCTGTTCTGGGCAGCAATGGTAAGGACATCACCTTTTGCACCTCTCTCGTCCCACTTGCGCATCAGATCTACATCCTTTGCCACTGTCCGACCAATGCGCTGAATGCCACCACTCATGCATCCCGCACTGACGCCCTCTCCTCACTCTAAAGCTACTCTTGTGCCTTCCTGCTTTCAGATGGTCAAGAGGAGGTCCCTCAACTTGCCAGTGACAGACCCTCCGAGGAGGAGCAGGAGGAGGAGCAAGAGGAAGGCGGCCCATCAGGGGAACCCTCAGCCGCGGCCACCCAGGCCAATGTAGGGGACACGTCTTCCCTGGAGGGCAGCGTGGCGGAAGTGTCGAAGGGGAGGGGAGCTCCTGGGACCTGCGTGCTGCAGAAAGGTGGGAGGGGGGTGGAAGCTCGGCGGCCTTCTCCCCAGAGGGGGGATGCGTCGGAGGGGAGTCCAATTGCTGGGCCCAGCGGCCTCCAGCAACGCAGGAAGGGTCGGCCAGCTAGGCGGCCTTCTCCCCAGAGGGAGAGTCCGGCCTCCAGTCAGGAGATGCTCTTCGCTGAGGAGATGGAACGCCTCGAAGACTTGTCCGCGGACTCGGAGCGCCGGCACACGGAGCTCATGGCGGCAGTGGCACGGTTGCCTGAGTCCATCGATTCCCTCTCTCGGAGTGTGGCCGAGTTCGGGCCCTTAGGGGCCACCAGTCGGGCGGAATTCCGGGCAGATCTGTTAGCGACTGGCCAGGTGATTAGTGGTGCCGTCCAGTCACTGGCTGCTCTGCTGCGGTCAGTGAACAGGTCAACACGGGCACTCACTGCTGCCACACTCGCTGTATCAGCCAGGCATCGCCAGGGCACCCGGCGCGCTGCAGCAGCACATCGGTCTGTCCCTCGGCAGATTGGTGCGCATGCTGCAGTGCTGGCCCGGGCGAGTGCCAGTGTCTCAGGCGACCAGCGAGCGCCTGCCATCCGCCAGCTTGCCGCCATTCCTCCAGCCGCCACTGCCACTCCCCCAGTGGAGCTGCCAGGAGCTGCTGCAGCGACTGATGCTGGCCAGCCACAGCTGCAGCAATCAACAGCCGGCCGCTCGACGGCCAGACCTCGACTAGGCCGACCCCCAAGGGCATCTGCCGTCACGACATGTGCCCCTCAGGAGCCTGCCCCCAACCTTGCAGCAGCCAATGGCCTTACTTTGAGGCGGAGCAGCAGGACGGGCAGGGGCCACCCAAAGATGGCCAAGGCATCGCCCTAGCGGGCCAAATAGTCGAATGTGTGGCCATTTGTGTTTGTTTCTTGAGGCCGAGAATTGGATGTTTGATTTTTGAAGGCCGAGGATGTGATGTTTGTTTTGGACGAAGGCCGAGAATGACGGCCATTTTAGTTGCCCTATTTTGTTAATCCTCCCCAGGTTGTGGGAGCGAGTAATGTGTTTGAGTGTTTTTTGGGGGTTCATCTGTTTTTGGTTTTCATGTGGGAAGGGCCTAGAGTTTGTACAATAAAGCATTTTATTTATTCACATTGTCCATGTTTGATCTTTGAAGTGTTTGTTGCCTTAACCGGCTGAGGGCTTGCGGAGCGGCTGCAATCATGTTCTATCATTGGCACAAGCCATTCCCTGACAGGGGGCCTAGAAGTGACGTTCAATAAGCCGACGACGGGCGGCCCTTGGACCTTGTGCGTCCCTCCTGGGCTGGTACTCCTCGTCCTCGTCGTCCTCATGCTCCTCCTGCTCCTCCTCCTGAGGTGGTGGTCCAACGTGAGGTGGCAGTGTCTGAGTCCTGCGGATAGCCAGGTTGTGCAGCATGCAGCAAACGACGATGAATTGGGAGACTCGATCCTGCGAATACTGGAGGGCTCCCCCGGAGCGATCGAGACAGCGGAACCGTTGCTTGAGCATGCCGATTGTTTGTTCTATGAGGTTCCTCGTCGCTTGATGGCTCTCGTTGTATGCCTCTTCAGCAGGGGTAATGGGCGCGCGGAGCGGGGTCATGAGCCAGGTACACAAAGGATAGCCTTTGTCCCCGATAAGCCATCCTCTTGGGGGAGGCTGTGCCTGGAACATGTCAGCCACAGTTGTCTGTCGCAGGATAAAGGCATCGTGGCTGCTGGCTGGAAAGCGGGCATTGACAGCTAGGATGCGCTGCCTGTGGTCACACACCAGCTGTACATTGAGGGAATGGTAGCCCTTCCGGTTGCGGTACTCCTCGGCATGCTCAAGAGGTGCCCGCAAAGCCACATGCGTGCAGTCAATGGTGCCCTGCACCATGGGGAAGCCCGCTATTCTTGCAAACCCCACTGCACGCTGCTGCTGCTTGTCCAGGGTCATGGGGAAGGAGATGAATTGATGTCTCCTTCTGAAAATGGCTTCGGTCACCTGGCGGATGCAGCAATGCATGGCGAACTGGGAGATGTTAGCGATGTCCCCAGTAGCGGATTGGAAGGAGCCGGAGGCATAGAAGTTGAGAGCCACCGTCACCTTCACTGCCACCGACAGAGACGTCCTGCGCATCAGCTGTGGCTGCCGATCTCTCTGAAGCAGCCGGCAGATGTCTGCAACCACCTCCCTTCGGAATCGCAGCCTCCTAACACACATCGCGGCAGACATGGTCAGATAGGAGGTCTGCTGGCGGTATACCCTGCGTGGGTAAGGCCTCAGTTGGCGACGCCTGTTGCCCCCTCTGCGTCTAGCCAGGGCTGCCACTCTCTCACGGCGTCTGTAAGCCCTTCTGGCATAAGGCTGAAATTCAGCGTTGCCACCCAATGCAGCCCCCATTATATGCTGGCAAACACTGAGCTCTGAATGAAGGCAAAGATAATTGGTAAGCTCTGCCTGAGCCAAAAATACCTGTCCAAGTGTTGGTCCAAACCAGTAAACTCTCCTCCTTGGTCTCTGTCCAAAAAACCGTTGCACAAGAGTGAATGCTGCAAAATGGCTGGCCTTTATACTGCTGGGTAAGTGCCCTTTAATTAGCGCTCCCCCCGGCCCGGCTGGCCTGTGTACCGTTCCACTTCACAGTCGCTCGGGACGCCCGGCGCACAATGGGCCGGCGCGAGTGAAGTTCCGGTTTGGGGCGCACAAAGGGCGTTGCACTATTAAATGACGTCATGATCTGCGCGCGCAGCAGGGCGCGCGCTAAGACTTTGCGCCGGCGCTAAATGTGTCCTGAAGTTGGGGAGAGGCGCAGATCGCGCAGCGCCCGGGCGATAAGTGCCTAGCACTCGAGATCTACTCCCCCTAAGGCGCTAACGGCTGGCGCGCCCAACTGAATTTCTAGGCCATTGTCTCTTAAAGTTTCCCCCACCGAGGTTAGGCTGACTGGAATGTAGTTTCTGTGTTTATCCCTCTCCCCTTTTTTGAACAGGAGTGTAACATTTGCAATCCTCCAGTCCTCTGGCACCACCCCCATATTCCCTCAGCAGTCTAGGATGCATCCTATCTGGAACCGGATGATTTTTCTACTTTTAGTACTGGCAAACTTTTACATATCTCCTCTTTATCTATTTGTATCCTATCCAATATCGCTACCATCTCCTCCTTTACTGCTACATTGGCAGCCTCCTCTTCTCTAATGAAGACAGATGCAAAGTACTCATTTAGTGCCTCAGCCATACCCTCTGCCTCCACAAGATCATCTCCATTTTGGTCACTAATTGGCCCCACCCTTCCTTTGACTACCCTTTTACTATTTATGTAGACCTTTCTGGCCCAGAAAATTAACAATTATAAGCATGAAGTCTCATTCCTTCAGCTAGTGAATTGTTGGAGATTTTAAAAACGTCAAACTTAAAATGTTTAAGTTTTTTCCTTACTTTTCCTTTCTGCCTCTTTATTCTCTCTCTCTTAATCCAATCTTTCTTTCCCTCTCTTTATTTCCCTTTCTGTACCTGATTTGACATTGAATTCACCCACTCTAATTCACCCTCCTTCTCAGTCCTCCTTCTGTTCATTTCTCAATCCTTAAATCTCATTGGTTATGGAGTTGCACTGTTTGTCCCAAGGTTCACCAAGGTCCCAGATGCCCTCACCATTAACAGCTCGCACATCCAGCGACTTACAGGGCAAACAAATTTTGAGCTGAAGGGTGCAGGAAAAAATCTAACTAACCGGGCATACCGTGAGATGCTCTGCTCTAGCAAATTCCAGCCCAATATATTGGCCCATAAATTCCATTCCCTACGGGTGGGTACACGCTGTGTACCCACCCGTAGGGCCAACGGAAGTGCCGGTTTTAGGCATGCAATGCGCATGTGCTGGAAACCGGAACTTCTGTTCTTTGAAGAAAGGGCTTTGTAATGATCAGTAACCTGTCATTCTGGAATGGTACACTAGGTGGTGCTGTATGTATATAAGAGTGGGCTACCCAGGATGCACTAGGCTACCCACAAGGCAGCAGTCAAGATGGATGCCTCTACAGATACTGTACCTAGTCCACATGTGCTCAATAAAGTGTCTAGCAAAAGCTAGCTGTTCTTAATAAAAACGACTAGTTATTAATGAACATAACAGGCTTGACAGGTCAAACGCGTACGCCGGATAGGCAGCGCGTACGGCTGAAACTTCCGTTTTTTTCCACAGTTGCTTCAGTCCAGGTAAGTCTGAAACAGCTGCGCCTAGAAAAGCAGGCGCAAGGCCTGCTTTTACCAGGCTAAGAGGTGAAGAAAGTAAAAAATATATATATTTTTTCCACTGATTTATCATTTTAAAATACTTTAAAGAAAGGTAAGTTTATTTTTAGCCCTGTTAAAAACTTTAATTATTTTTTTCAAAACTTTTAATTTTTGTTTAAATTAGTTAATTTATGTAATTTATAGTCATTTTAAAAATGTGATTTTTTAAAAATGTATTTGAAATTTTACTTATGTTTTGGGGGTGATCTCTATTCATAGATTTGACAGGTGAGTTTGGATTCCTTTATCCATCAGCTGTTTTTGTTAAATCTCTCCCGAACTCCTGCCCTCCCTCATAATCTTCGATGGTGGCAGGACAAGTCGATTAAAGCTAAAGCGTACTGGTTCCTCGGACTTTATAAACACGGGCAAAGAGTGCAAAAGCAAGGAAGGTATTGCCAAACCATTATTAATCATTGGGATCAACCCCAGCTTGAATATTGTGTCTAATTCTAGGCACCACAGTTTAGGAAGGATGTCAAGGCCTTGGAGAGGGTGCAGAGGAGATTGACCAGAATGGTACCAGGGATGAGTGACTTCAGTTACGTGGAGAGACTGGAGAAAATGGGGTTGTTCTCCTTAGAGCAGAGAAGGTTAAGGGGGAGAATGACCAGAATGGTACCAGGGATGAGGGACTTCAGTTATGTGGGGAGATTGAGAGAAGCTGGGGTTGTTCTCCTTAGAGCAGAGAAGGTTAAGGGGGAGAATGACCAGAATGGTACCAGGGATGAGGGACTTCAGTTATGTGGAGAGACTGAGAGAAGCTGGGGTTGTTCTCCTTTGAGCAGAGAAGGTTAAGGGGGAGATTGACCAGAATGGTACCAGGGATGAGGGACTTCAGTTATGTGGAGAGACTGAGAGAAGCTGGGGTTGTTCTCCTTTGAGCAGAGAAGGTTAAGGGGGAGAATGACCAGAATGGTACCAGGAGATGAGGGACTTCAGTTATGTGGAGAGACTGGAGAAGCTGGGATTGTTCTCCTTAGAGCAGAGAAGGTTAAGAGATTTAATAGAGGAGTTCAAAATCACAGAGTGGTTTTGACGGAGAAATGAAGGAGAAACTGTTTCCAGGCAGGAGGGTCAGTAACCAGAGGACACAGATTTAAGGTGATGGGAGAAAGAGCCAGAGGGGGAGACGAGAGGAGAATTATTTTTACGCAGCGAGTTGTTGTGATCTGGAATGTGCTGTCTGAAAGGGCGGTGGAAGCAGATTCAATATCAAATCAAATCAAAATCAAATCAAATCAAATCAACTTTTATTGTCATTGTTAGTGCACAAGTGCAGTACAACGAAATGTAGGCTTGCGGCTCCCGAGAGTGTACATTTAGATTAAGACATTAAACATTTCAACATACATTTGTACATATATATTAGCATAAATATGACCATAATAAAGTGAATAAAGTGCATCGGCAGATGTGCAGGCTTTAGTGTTTATTTGTGGAGTTCAGTAGGATGACAGCCCTGGGAAAGAAGCTGTTCCTAAATCTGGTCGTACGGGTGCGAATGCATCTGTAGCGTCTTCCAGATGGTAGGAGGGCGAACAGACTGTGGCTGGGGTGGGTAGGGTCTTTGATGATGGTCCGTGCCCTCCGTAGGCAGCGTTTCTGATATATATGTTCTATGGTCGGTAGCCGGGTGCCGGTAATGCGTTGGGCAGTTTTGACTACCCGCTGCAGGGCTTTCCGGTCATGGGAGCTACAGCCGCCATACCATACTGTGATACAGTTTGTCAGGATGCTCTCTATAGTGCAGCGGTAGAAGTTAGAGAGGATCGGGGGTGACAGATTACATCCCTTCAGCCTCCTCAAGAAATATAGGCGCTGCTGGGCCTTCTTCACCAGAGAGGAGGTGTTGAGGGACCAGGAGAGGTCTTCTGTGATGTGGACTCCGAGGAACTTAAAGCTGGCCACCCTTTCCACCTCCGCCCCATTGATGTGGTGAATAGTAACTTTCAAAAGGGAATTGGATAAATACTTGAGGGGGAAAACTTGCAGGGCTGTGGGGAAAGAGCAGGGGTAGCGGGACTAACTGGATTGCTCTTCGAAAGAGCCGGGCAGACTCGATAGGCCGAATGGCCTCCTTCTGTGTGGGCGGGCCTCATCGTTCTGAACCGAGGTGAGTCGCCGCCATCTTGAATCCAAACTTTTCCTTTCTTTTTCCCGCTTTCTGCGTCTTAAAAAAAACATTGCTTTTAAAACACATATTGTTTTTTAAAAAAGTTAATTACTTTCTAAATCTTTATCTAATCTCATTAATTTTCCTACCTTTCCCCGTTTTTCCAGGTAGGCCTCGAAGCCTCGGCCTCTCCTCCGCACCCACGCCCGAGCTAGGCACCTCCCGGCCCCAGTCAACAAGTGGCCCCCGATCACCGCCATCTTTGTGAATGCTGGAGGGGCGGGCCTCAGCCGAGCGCCGCTACCGCCGCCATCTTAGTAAAGGCTGGTGCGGCGGTGGCAGCACGGAGCTCCGCGGAGCAGGTGCGCGGCGGCGTCTAACTCGCACCCCCCCCCACCCCCCCCACCCCCACTCTGTCTCTCTCTCTCTCTTCCCCGCGCCTCCTGAATGTGCGAGGGAAGAGGCCCGGCGCACCGTGGCCGCTTTTGGAGACTTCAACTCCGTGACAGGTGAGGAGGGTCTTTGTTCACGTTGGGCGGCGGGTGGGTTCCTCGGGTGCTGATCCCTGGTGGTGTGGGGCCGGAGCCCGGCTCTTACCTTGCCCCGGAGAGCGGGCGGACGGCGGGGCCTGGAGTAGCAAATCGGGCACCACGGCAGAAGAAAAACTGAGAGCGAAGAGGGGAACAGACGTCAGAGAGACAGAGAAATAGGGAGGGAGGAGAGGGGCAGGGAAGGAGAGGGGCAAGGAGGGAGAGGGGCAAGGAGGGAGAGGGAAGAGAGAGAGGGTGGGGGGAGGGGAGAGAGAGAGGGTGGGGGGAGGGGAGAGAGAGAGGGTGGGGGGAGGGGAGAGAGAGAGGGTGGGGGAGGGGGGAGAGAGAGGGAGGGGGAGAGAGAGGGTGGGGGAGAGAGAGACAGGGTGGGGGGAGAGAGAAAGAGGGTGGGGGAGAGAGAGAGAGGGTGGGGGGAGAGAGAGAGAGGGTGGGGGGAGGGAAGAGGGTAGGGGGAGGGAAGAGGGTGGGGGAGGGAGAGAGGGTGGGGGGAGGGCAGAGGGTGGGGGGAGGGGAGAGAGAGAGTGGCGGGAGAGAGAGAGGGTGGGGGGAGGGGGGAGAGAGAGAGGATGGGGGGAGGGGGAGAGAGAGGGTGGGGGGAGGGGGGGAGAGAGAGAGGGTGGGGGGAGGGGGGAGAGAGAGGGTGGGGGGAGGGGGGAGAGAGAGAGAGGGTGGGGGGAGGGGAGAGAGGGGGGGAGGGGGAGAGAGAGAGAGGGTGGGGGGGAGGGGAGAGAGAGAGAGGGTGGGGAGGGGGGAGAGAGAGAGAGGGTGGGGGAGGGGAGAGAGAGGGTGGGGGAGGGGGGAGAGAGAGAGAGGGTGGGGGGAGGGGAGAGAGAGGGTGGGGGGAGGGGAGAGAGAGAGAGGGGTGGGGGGGAGGGGGGAAAGAGAGAGAGAGGGTGGGGGAGGGGAGAGAGAGAGAGAGAGGGTGGGGGGAGGGGAGAGAGAGAGAGAGAGGGTGGGGGAGGGGAGAGAGAGAGAGAGGGTGGGGGGAGGGGAGAGAGAGGGAGGGTGGGGGGAGGGGAGAGAGAGAGAGGGTGGGGGGGAGGGGAGAGAGAGAGAGGGTGGGGGGAGGGGAGAGAGAGAGAGGGTGGGGGGAGGGGGGAGAGAGAGAGGGTGGGGGGAGGGGAGGGGAGAGAGAGAGAGAGGGTGGGGGGAGGGGAGAGAGAGAGGGGTGGGGGGAGGGGAGAGAGAGGGTGGGGGGAGGGGGGAGGGAGGGAGAGAGAGTAAAGCAGGGAGAGACAGGAGGAGAGAGGGTGAGGGAGGGAGAGCGTGAGGAGAGGGGAGGGAGAGTAAAGCAGGGAGAGACGGGGGAGGGAGGGAGCGGGTGAGGGAGGGAAAGAGTGAGGGGGTGGGACAGGGAGGGAAAGAGTGAGGGGGTGGGACAGGGAGGGAGAGCTTACCTTCTTCCTTCCTTTGCAGGGGTCCATCGGGCCACCTTCCCCCCCAGTCGCACTCTCTCTTCCCCCCCAGTCGCTCTCTCTCTTCCCCTCTCTC
>NC_140988.1:328740229-328787729 GCF_052327205.1 Somniosus microcephalus
GGGAGGGAGCGGGGTGAGGGGAGGGAAAGAGTGAGGGGGTGGGACAGGGAGGGAAAGAGTGAGGGGGTGGACAGGGAGGGAGAGCTTACCTTCTTCCTTCCTTTGCAGGGGTCCATCGGGCCACCTTCCCCCCCCAGTTGCTCTCTCTCTTCCCCCCCCAGTCGCTCTCTCTCTTCCCCCCCAGTTGCTCTCTCTCTTCCCCCCCAGTCGCTCTCTCTCTTCCCCCCAGTCGCTCTCCCTCTTCCCCCCCAGTCGCTCTCTCTCTTCCCCCCAGTCGCTCTCTCTCTTCCCCCCAGTCGCTCTCTCTCTTCCCCCCAGTCGCTCTCTCTCTTCCCCCCAGTCGCTCTCTCTTCCCCCCCCCATCGCTCTCTCTCTTCCCCCCCCAGTCGCTCTCTCTCTTCCCCCCCCCAGTCGCTCTCTCTCTTCCCCCCCAGTCGCTCTCTCTCTTCCCCCCCAGTCGCTCTCTCTCTTCCCCCCCAGTCGCTCTCTCTCTTCCCCCCCAGTCGCTCTCTCTCTTCCCCCCCAGTCGCTCTCTCTCTTCCCCCCCAGTCGCTCTCTCTCTTCCCCCCAGTCGCTCGCTCTCTTCCCCCCAGTCGCTCGCTCTCTTCCCCCAGTCGCTCTCTCTCTTCCCCCCAGTCGCTCTCTCTCTTCCCCCCAGTCGCTCTCTCTCTTCCCCCAGTCGCTCTCTCTCTTCCCCCAGTCGCTCTCCTCTCTTCCCCCCGTCGCTCTCTCTCTTCCCCCCAGTCGCTCTCTCTCTTCCCCCCAGTCGCTCTCTCTCTTCCCCCCAGTCGCTCTCTCTCTTCCCCCAGTCGCTCTCTCTCTTCCCCCCCAGTCGCTCTCTCTCTTCCCCCCAGTCGCTCTCTCTCTTCCCCCCAGTCGCTCTCTCTCTTCCCCCCAGTCGCTCTCTCTCTTCCACCCCAGTCGCTCTCTCTCTTCCCCCCCAGTCGCTCTCTCTCTTCCCCCCAGTCGCTCTCTCTCTTCCCCCAGTCGCTCTCTCTCTTCCCCCCAGTCGCTCTCTCTCTTCCCCCCCAGTCGCTCTCTCTCTTCCCCCCAGTCGCTCTCTCTCTTCCCCCCAGTCGCTCTCTCTCTTCCCCCCAGTCGCTCTCTCTCTTCCCCCCAGTCGCTCTCTCTCTTCCCCCAGTCGCTCTCTCTCTTCCCCCCAGTCGCTCTCTCTCTTCCCCCCAGTCGCTCTCTCTCTTCCCCCCCCGTCGCTCTCTCTCTTCCCCCCCCAGTCGCTCTCTCTCTTCCCCCCCCCAGTCGCTCTCTCTCTTCCCCCCCAGTCGCTCTCTCTCTTCCCCCCCAGTCGCTCTCTCTCTTCCCCCCCAGTCGCTCTCTCTCTTCCCCCCAGGTCGCTCGCTCTCTTCCCCCCAGTCGCTCGCTCTCTTCCCCCCAGTCGCTCGCTCTCTCTCTCCCCCCAGTCGCTCTCTCTCTTCCCCCCAGTCGCTCTCTCTCTTCCCCCCCAGTCGCTCTCTCTCTTCCCCCCAGTCGCTCTCTCTCTTCCCCCCAGTCGCTCTCTCTCTCTTCCCCCAGTCGCTCTCTCTCTTCCCCCCAGTCGCTCTCTCTCTTCCCCCCAGTCGCTCTCTCTCTTCCCCCCAGTCGCTCTCTCTCTTCCCCCCCAGTCGCTCTCTCTCTTCCCCCCAGTCGCTCTCTCTCTTCCCCCCCAGTCGCTCTCTCTCTTCCCCCAGTCGCTCTCTCTCTTCCCCCCAGTCGCTCTCTCTCTTCCCCCAGTCTCTCTCTCTTCCCCCAGTCGCTCTCTCTCTTACCCCCAGTCGCTCTCTCTCTTACCCCCAGTCGCTCTCTCTCTTACCCCCAGTCGCTCTCTCTCTTACCCCCAGTCGCTCTCTCTCTTACCCCCAGTCGCTCTCTCTCTTACCCCCAGTCACTCTCTCTCCCTCTTCCAACAACAACATGCCCTCGAAATAGCCTCGGCACCGCCGGGCACTCCAGCTAGTATAATATAAAATCTTGCATTCAATGTTCATCCATAATATTTAGAATGTGTCAAAAGTAAAAATAGAGCAATAAATATCTACACATTTTGACCATCATGACCTAGTCTCTACCCAGTTATAGGATTTATAAGCAATTGCCAATCCATAGAAACTTCCCTCAACAATTAATTTGCCTTCAATTAACTTTAGGCTGTGCATATTTAGACTACTTTGTCACAGGAAGTACCTGAGCAGCAGTCTTAAAGGGTCAGGATAGGCTAACTATAATTCCATCCCAGCAGCTATATATCACATCCCGACCCAGGCTGTGAGTAATGCCACAGGAGATTAACTAGTGTTGAGAAATTAAAATGTTGGTGATGAGTGGTACCTGTTTTTAAAATAAATGAAGATACAGAAGATTCCACACACTTTGGAGCAAGATAGGATTTTTTATCCAATGTGTAGGGGAAAGGAGAACTTGTGAGTTATTTAGACAATTCCACTTATTAGACAAACATGTCAACATTCATACACGCTGCAGGCAAAAGCATTAAAGGAGGTGGAGAAAGAAAGAGCTCTCAGCATTCTAGCGCATACATCTCTAAAGATACATGAGCAATGCTGTGAAGCGATAGCTAGAGCACATAAGGTGTCGGGGTGCATTCATAGGACGATTGAGTATAATGCATATTTTGTCCTTGTACAAGATCTTGTTCAGGCCTCACTTGGAATACTGTGTCCAGTTTTGATCTCCTCACATGGTGGGTGATATTGAGGGTTTGGAGAGGGTGCCGAGTATGGCCACTGGACTAATTCCCAGTATAAAGCACCTTAGTTATCAAGATAGGCTATAAGAGTTAGGACTCTACACCTTAGAGAAGCATAGACTTAGAGGTGATCTGACTGAGGTTTATAAAATGATGAAGGGAATAGATTGTATTCCAGTTGACAGTTTGTTTCAATTAATTAGGTTTAGGGAGGACCAGGGGTCACAAATATAAGTTGTGTAAGGCCAGGTCTAGATTAGATGTCAGGAAGTGGTTCTTTTCCCAGAGAATAGTGGATCTCTGGAATAGGCTGCCGTCTCGTGCGGTGGACACCGGCTCTCTGAATTCCTTCAAGCTGGACCTGTTTCTGGTTGGGACGAACATCACCTTTTACAAAAGGTAGGTATATCAGGGAATTCAGGGCCAAAGTGATCTCCTGGGCTAGTTTTAATCACCTAGATGGGTCAGAGAGGAATTTCCCAGATTTTTCCCCCCCAAATTGGCCTGGGTTTTAACTGGTTTTTCACCTCTCCCAGGCAAATGTTTTCGGGTGGGGAAAGTGTATATATTGCGATACACAAGGTATTGCAATGGTGTGGGACAGGCTGGATGGGCCAGAGGGTCTTTACTTGTCCGTCATTGTTCGTATGTTCATATCTCATAAATTAATATGTGGGAAGCTTATTTTACCTTGAATATCTGTTTTTTCAATGTATTATTTTCTGCCCATTTCTATTTATTTTCCGCCCATTTCTATTTATTTTCCTATCCCTCTAAGTATCACTGTGTCACGTTTCATTTCTGGGCTGGGAAGATGGGTTGGCAACTCATTCCCAGGAGTCTGCCCGATATCACTTTGCACTTAACGCACATTGTGGAGTGATTCCTGCAAAACAGCATTAAGCAAAGGCAGTGCACGGCCCCGTAACCCAGCAACCATTTTGAGGCAACAATTTAGGTAAGGACGTTGGATTATTGTTACCATTCACCAATGAGATATTTTTTAAAAACTCATCCACCAATTTAATGTTATCGTTTGTGTAAAAGAAAGATTGAACATATGTGATTCGGTAAAATATGAAGTAACGTTTTGGTTATAAATTCCATTCACCCATCACCCCTGTGCTTGCTGGACTACACTGACTCCTGGTCCTTCAGTGCTTCAAATTGAAACTTCTCACCCTCGTGTTCAAATGCATTCCTAGCCTGACCCCTCCCTATCTCTCTAACCTGCTCCATCTCTAAAACCCTCCGCTGCATTCCTCCAACTCTGGCTACTTGTACATCCCAAAATCCATTCATCTACCACTGGTGTCCATGCTTTCAATGATCTAGACCGTAACCGCTGCAATTCTCTCCCTAAACCTCTCCGCCTATCCACCTCCCTCTCCTCCTTTAAGACCCTCCTTAAAACCCAACTCTTTGGCCAAGCTTTTAGCTCTTCTAATATCTCCTTCTTTGGCACAGTGATTTGTGTCTGATTATGCTACTGTAAGGCACCGTGCAACATTTTCTACGTTAAAGGCGTAATATAAATATAAGTTGTTGCCGTTGTATAAATTTTGAATGTAGATGCCGACAATGTTTCCATTATTACTGACAGGTTATTTTCATAAAAGGCGACTGGTTGATTCATTATATTGAATCGTTATCCTTTGATATCTGGGATGTCAGCCTGAAGCAGACCCAGACAGATTTGATAAAGAAATTGTCCTTTCTTTGACAACCGTTAATGGTCTGGAATGAAATGAGATTCTGGCGATTGCAATCAGCATCTAGTGGGTGTGAATCCATGGCATAAAATGACCTGTCTCCTTCTATGTGCCTTGTCTGTTCTTGAGGTTGGTGAACATGTAGAATAAACTTCCAGCTATAGTAGGGGAGGTTAAAAACCTTGGAACCATTGCAGAAATAATGCTACAGTGGTGGTGGAAAGGAGTCGTAAGGATCTCTCTGAATGGATGGTAAGGTGGGCCGAATGGCCTTCCTTAGCCGCAATTATCTTGTGATCACAAGAAACTACTATCTGCAATTTCATAGTACAAATCACTTAATGCAATCGCACCAGATTTTAATAGCAATTAATGTGCAAATGCAGCAACTTCATGAAACTCACGGGGAGGTTAAGGGCGAGATGCCATTCATGGGGTATCTCTTCCTCGCCACAAGTAGCTGCCCGATTTGCACATTAATAACGTGTGTCAGTCACGTCATTATTTTTTCAGCAAATTCTGGCTCATTCAGTTCATATATGGACTATATATAACATGGCTGGTATAAATTATAAGCAATACAGTCAGTATAATTACCAGTGTGCTTTATAGATTGGTGTAGATTGTTAACACAAATTATAATATTTCATAAATAAATATATATTATAAATAACATGTTTGGCATTTGCTATCAGTAATACAGCTGAGCCTGACAGAATGGCAGAAATCTCAACCCTAAATTCCTAGACCCTGATGATGCAAAGGTGCTATTATTGTGGGCGGGAAAAGGAGGAATTTGGCTCATTCAAAAGTCCGCTTAAAGTTGAGGTGGGCATTTTCTGTAGATGACACACAAAGAGTTAGAACTGGGGAGCTGTTGTCATCCAGCAGCAAGCCATCAGTTGCCCCCAATGATAGGCGTGCCTTTATGATGCAGGCGTACTCGTGTCTCAGGGCCTGATTCTGGCAGAATTGAGGCCCATTAGAAATTAATGGTTTTACATGTTAATCAATCGTAAGGAAAGCAGCATGTCTGAAATGTCCGCCTTCCAGCATTCCTATGTTGTGGCAAGGTGCTGCAGTGAAATTCCACCCCCCCCCCCGCCTTCATTGAGGCAGATGCCCTGGTCTTACCTCAAATTATGCGGCCAGCTGTCCAACACATGCAAATGCTCTGATCCTGGAATTTGAGAGGGGTCGGGAAATCATGAATTTCGGGGCTCTCGTCCTCATCATGCAGTGATGGGAGGCAGGATGGCCGAGCAGGTCTAATGCACTGCGTTCAGGTCTCAGTCTACCCTGGAGGTGCCTGTTCGAAACTCACACCAGAATTTTGGTCCATTTTGGGTATGCACTTGAAGCATCGTAACCTACAAGGCTACGGATTAAGAGCTGGAAAGTGGGATTGGGCTGAATGGCTCTTTTTCGGCTAGCGCAGACATGATGGGCTGAATGGCCTCCTTCTGTGCTGTGAACCTCTATGATTCTATGATTCATGCTGCTTTAACATTATACAGTCATTGTCAAAACATTTTACAGATATTTAACAGAGCACAGGGTTACAACGCTCTTGCTGAAAATCCATTTGAATACCCAGTGGAAATCCATTATTAGAAGGCCAAAGGTTAACACTCACATACACCTACACACTCCATTATAGAAGGAGTAAGTAATCGAAATCGGGATTGTGCAACAGAGACTACTGTGATGCTCTGTTTATCTAGAAATTGTGTAAGACCACCCGCAAGCAATGGAGTCACATGAAGGTTAGAAAACAATTGATTACAATTAGATATATTTCTTAAGGCTTTAGATATATTTCTTAAGGTTAAAGGGATCAAGGGGTATGGGGAGAAGGCAGGGACCAGGTACTGAATTTGGATGATCAGCCATGATCTCATTGAATGGCGGAGCAGGCTCGAGGGGCCAAATGGCCTACTCCTGCTCCTATCTTCCATGTTTCTATGTAATTAGATTGAACACCATTCCCTAATAATCCCCTCTGCATCCTCTTATTAAAAGGACCAGAGTCCTCATGCTGAATGCTAGATGGTTTAGCAGATTTACATACAATTTTTATTTCACAATTATGAAATTTCAAACGAATTACGTCACATCGCTGTTTGCATCTGATGCCACACATATTTTTAACACCTCATTTCAGCTTTGATTTTACAGAGTGACTGCTGCCAACGAACCGGAAGCTGCCGGAAGCTGCGCGGATGCACTCTGCGCATAAATGTTAACATTCACCAATTCAACTTTTAATTTTTATTTTCT
Source organism: Somniosus microcephalus (assembly GCF_052327205.1). Lineage (NCBI taxonomy): Eukaryota > Metazoa > Chordata > Chondrichthyes > Squaliformes > Somniosidae > Somniosus > Somniosus microcephalus. The sequence goes on from NC_140988.1 coordinate 328,746,923, forward strand.
GAAGTTCGGAAGCAGCGATTACTTCCCACCACCACCGCTCCCCCTCCCCGCCCCCCGAGGCATAAATGCTAACTTTCTGTCTCGGCTCAGTTCGGCAGTAGCGATTTCTTTTCCCCACCCCTCCCCTACTTTCTCTCTCACAAATCTGTGGGAAGTCCGGCGAGAACAACCAAAAAAACCACTGGAACTGCGCATGTGCAACTACTTTATTTTGTTGGTAGCAGTCGCATCCTTGGTTAAAATATAAGATTAGAACTAACTAATTGTAGTAACCTGGGAGGTTATGAGTAACCTGATCCACCAGGTGGTGCTGTGGCAATTGCTCTCCTGAGTTAAGTCTGATCTGTACTGGTTGTACTCTTTGTTTTGGCTGCCTCATGGCAGGAGCTTTTAAGTGCAAGTGTTGATTAAACCATGTTAAGGAGTTAACCGGTGTCCGTCTCCATCTATGGCCACCTCAAGATACCACATATGGCGACGAAAATAAAGGACGGAAGAGTTTCGGAGTATTCGGAAGAGGTGCTCGGGTTGGTTAGCAAGCTAGTCGGAAAAGCACGAGGCTAGGCCGCGGGAGTCAAAACGGAGTTTGATTTTTTGGCTGAAGTGACCGGACTCCAAGGATGGCAGGAACGGTAGGCTCCGTGGCACCTTTTGACAGCAAGTCGCAGTCTTGGGAGGAGTATATTGAAATACTGGGCCATTTCTTTATGGCAAACGAGGTGGACAGTGCTGAAAAGAAAAGGGCCATTTTACTGAGTTGTGTGGGAGCGCAAACCTATACACGGATGAGGAATCTGCTGAGCCCGGAGCGGCCAGGAGAAAAATCTTTTGACGAGTTGGTGAGTCTACTAAAGAATCATTTCAATCCGAAACCTAGTGAAATAGTACAGAGATGGAAATTCAATTCGAGGATTAGGAGGCCGGAAGAAAGCGTTACTGAGTATGTGGAGGAGCTTCGGAAGCTCGCACAGGACTGTAATTTTGGAAATGCGCTCACAGTCATGTTAAGGGACAGACTAGTATGCGGAGTTAACGACGACAGTATACAGCAAAGGTTGCTGTCAGAAGAAGGATTAACGTTTGAGACCGCACTTAAAAAAGCACAAGCCATGGAGATGGCTAACAAGGACATTAAGGACTTAAACAGTATGAGCAAGGAGAAATGGAGTAAACCAGTGGGAGGAGCTGTTTTCAAGATGGAAGCTGGCGCGAAAAGTCCACCAGTCGGGTTTGGGGATTGCTACCGATGTGGTGGGATGAGCCATTATGCAAAGGACTGCAGGTTTGCAAAGACAAAGTGCCACAATTGTGGAAAAATAGGGCACTTAAAGAAAGTCTGTAAAAGGGCAGTGAGTGAGAGAAGCAGTGCTAAAGGGGCAAAACATGCAAAAGGGGGGAGGGAGAAGTACACAAAGCGGGCAAATTACATACAAGAGGAGGAAGAGTCTAATGAGTCTAGTGAGGAGGTTTTCACTGTATACAGTATAGACACTTCAAGGCCCAACGTACCCCCTCTCACTTAGTATTTGATAGTGAACGGAGGTCAAGTAAAGTTTGAGATTGACACCGGATGTAGTGTAACCATAATGTCGCAGACTGAGTACACCAAGCTATGGGGGGAAGCAAAAGTACCAGAGCTAGGTACATGCCCCATTAGTCTCAAAACCTACACAGGACAGAAGGTGGACATTTTGGGGGCGGCCGAAGTACAAGTGGAACACAAAGGAGTCACCAAAGAGCTTACGGTGGTAGTGGTAGCAGGGTCAGGGCCAAACCTGTTAGGGCGAGGGTGGATCAGTGAGTTGAGTGTGTACTGGCAGGCAATGAATAAAATGGAGGACAGTACAGAGGCACTGCAAGAAGTGCTGATGAAGCATGAGTTAGTGTTCAAGGACGAACTGGGCACCTTAAGGGGAGCCACAGCCAAGATTCATGTAGCCAGTGATGCCACGCCTCATTTCTTTAAACCAAGGTCGGTACCTTTTGCAATGAAAAGCAAGGTTGAGGCGGAACTAGATCGCCTGCTAAGGGACAAAGTAATAGAACCAGTGAAATGTTCAGACTGGGCGGCACCAATAGTCCCGGTATTGAAGCCCGACGGTAACGTAAGGGTGTGTGGTGACTATAAGTTAACAGTGAACAGAGTATCATCACTGGAACAGTACCCCACTCTGAGAATGGAGGACATGTTAACATCGCTCGCTGGGGGAGAAAGATTCAGCAAACTGGACATGAGTCATGCGTATCAGCAGATATTGCTAGATGAAGAATCAAAAAAGTTTGTCACGGTGAACACGCACAAGGGGCTGTTCACGTATGCCAGGTTACCATTTGGTGTCAGTTCTAGCCCAGCACTTTTCCAACGGACTATGGAGGGCATTCCAAAGGTGGCCGTGTACTTAGATGATATTCTGCTAACAGGAAGTGACGATCAGGATCACTTAAAAACACTGGACAAAGTGCTACAGCGGCTGGAAGAGGCGGGGCTACGCCTGAAATGGAGTAAGTGTAGTTTCATGGAGAAGGAAGTTACATTCCTGGGACATCGGGTGGATGCCACAGGCCTCCATCCATTACCAGGGAAAGTGTGGGCAGTGCAGGATGCACCAGCACCCACCACAGTGACTGAACTGAAAGCCTATCTAGGGCTCCTGAATTATTATAACCGGTTTCTTCCAAACTTATCGATGCTGCTGGCACCCCTGCACAAACTGCTGAGAAAGGAGGAGCCATGGCATTGGGGGCCAGAGCAAGCGAAAGCATTTCAGCAGTCAAAGGAGCTACATCAGTCCAGCAGGGTGTTAGTGCATTACGATGAGAAGAAGGAGCTGATAATGTCCTGCAACGCATCACCCTATGGAGTGGGGGCAGTGTTGGCCCACCGCATGCCAGATGGAGCGGAAAGGCCCATCGGGTTTGTTTCACGCACGCTCACAGCTGCAGAAAAGAACTATTCACAGCTTGATAAAGAGGGGTTGGCCATTATATTTGGAGTAAAGAAATTCCACAAGTACATATATGGGAGGAAGTTTGTAATCAGTACTGACCACAAGCCTCTTATTAGCTTACTGAATGAGATGAAAGCGGTGCCTCAAATGGCATCACAGAGAATAATGAGATGGGCAGTAATACTAAGAGCCTATGAATATGTGATCACGTACAGAGCCGGCAAGGAAAACGGGAACGCGGATGCTCTCAGCCGCCTGCCCCTCTCAAAATCTCCTCGCAGTACTTCCCCTGAGGAGCACGTCCTGATGCTGGATCAGGAGATCAGTCCCCTGATGACTTCAGCGCAAATCCAGGGCTGGACAGCCAAGGATCCCGTTCTGTCAAGGGTCCGTGAGTATGTGTTGAAAGGCTGGCCAGGTCACCCTGAGGGACCGGAGTTCACGCCGTATAGACAGAGACAGTACAAGCTCAGTGTCCAAGATGGATGTGTGCTATGGGGAGCACGCATCATAGTCCCAGAGCGGGGACGCTCTACTTTGATGGAACAGTTGCATCAATTGCACCCAGGAATGACTAGAATGAAAGGACTGGCTAGGAGCTACCTGTGGTGGCCTAACTTGGATGCTGAAATTGAGTCAAAGGTAAAGTCATGCACTATATGTCAGGAACAGAAGAAAGCACCTGCCGGGGCACCACTCCATCCCTGGGAGTGGCCCAGCAAACCCTGGAGGAGAATTCACAGAGACTATGCGGGACCTTTTATGGGCAAAATGTTTTTGGTGCTGGTTGACGCTCACTCAAAGTGGATCGACGTTTATCCAGTGAGCTCTGCAACGACTGATGCCACACTGAATTGTCTCAGGAACAGCTTCAGCACGCATGGTATTCCAGAAATGATTGTATCCGACAATGCACAGTGTTTTGTTAGTGAAGGGAGCAAAGAATTCATGGTAAGAAATGGAATCACACATGTCACCTCGGCTCCATATCACCCAGCCTCAAATGGGTTAGCCGAGCGAGCCGTGCAGACTTTTAAGGAGCTCATGAGGAAGAGCTCAGGTGACACCCTGGAGACCAAACTCAATAGAGTCTTGTTTAGTTATCGTATAACACCCCAAGCTACCACGGGGCTTTCTCCGGCTGAGTTGATGATGGGGAGAAAGTTGCGGTGCACGTTAGACCTGATACACCCAGATCTCAAAAGCAAGGTTGGGACAAACCAAACAAACCAAAAAGCGTACCATGACAAACCTACTAAAGCTCGCCATTTCGCCATAGGGGACTCTGTGTACACCCGGAACTTTGGTTATGGACCGAAATGGATACCAGGACTAATCCAGGACATTACAGGACCTGTGTCATACTCCGTGTTACTAGGGGATGATCGAGGGGTTTGTCGGCATGTGGGTCAGCTTTTCAGCCGGCAGCAGGGGAAACTGCCTCAGATGGAACAAAGGGCAGTAGAGGAGGCTATTCCAGGACCCAGCACAGCTTATAAGGTGCCAGTGGACACTGGTACTGCCAGGCCACAGCGGGACAGAGTAAAACCAACATCAGAGACTACTCCAATATCAAGTGCAAATGAATCTGAGAATCCACCACAAGTGGAATTAAGACGTTCACAAAGGATTCGCAAGCAACCAGAAAGACTTATACGAACCTGTTAAATTAGTCAGGGGTTAACCATGGTTAGAGCATACTGGTTAATTAAAACGTAGTACCTAGTAAAGGTTATTGTTTAAGAATTGCATACGGCAATCTTAAGGGGGGAGGAGTGTAGTAACCTGGGAGGTTATGAGTAACCTGATCCACCAGGTGGTGCTGTGGCAATTGCTCTCCTGAGTTAAGTCTGATCTGTACTGGTTGTACTCTTTGTTTTGGCTGCCTCATGGCAGAAGCTTTTAGGTGCAAGTGTTGATTAAACCATGTTAAGGAGTTAACCGGTGTCCGTCTCCATCTATGGCCACCTCAAGATACCACACTAATAATGGCACAGATAATAGCACCTGGAATTAAGAGGAGTGCGCCACCTGGATAGAGAGATGGCTGAAGGGCAGAAAGCAAAGGGCAGAGAGCAAAGGGCAGAGGTAAAAGGTCGTTTCTCAGACTGGAAAGGTGTAGTGTGTAGTATTCCACTGGGGTATGTCTCTCAGTGGTCTTATTTACTGCATACATTACTGATCTGGATTTAGGATTTAGGGAACAATATCAAAATTTGGCGATGAACTGGAGTATGGCAAATTGTGATGAAGATTGTTAAGGACTGCAGGAAGACATAGATTTGTCAGCAAGAAAGGCAGATGCAGTTCAATGTAGAAAAGTGTGATGCAGTACATTTTGGAAGTAAGAATAGAGAAAGGAAATATACACAAATGGTCAGGTTTTAAATGGAGTAGAGGAACAGCGGGGATCTGGTGTGCAAAACTCCTGTGTGTTTGGGAATGGTAGCATAGTGGTTATGTTACTGGTACTGGCAATCCAGAGGCCTGAACTAATAATCCAGAGACGCGAGTTCAAATCCCACCATGGCAATTTAAATTCAGTTCATTAAATAAATCTGAAATAAAAAGCTAGTATCAATAATAATGACTATGAAACTATTGGATTGTCGTAAAAATCCATCTGGTTCACTAATGTCCTGAAGGGAAGGAAATCTGCTGTCCTTACCTGGTCTGCCTATATGTGACTCCAGACCCACAGCAATGTGCTTGACTCTTAACTGCCCTCTGAAATGGCCTAGCAAGTCACTCAGTTGTAACAAACTGCTACAAAAAACAATAATAAGAATAAAACTGGACCCGGCAGCGACCTAGGCACTGGCTTCCGACACGACAACAGCACACCAAGCCCAGTCTAGGTGGGGGACTTCAACGTCCATCACCAAAAGTACCTGACAATGTGGAAAACTGCCCAGGTATGTCCTGTCCACAAAAAGCAGGACAAATCCAATCCGGCCAATTACTGCCCCATCAGTCTACTCTCAATTATAAGCAAAGTGATGGAAGGTGTCGTCGACAGTACTATCAAGCGGCACTTACTCACCAATAACCTGCTCACCATTGCTCAATTTGGGTTCCGCCAAGACTCCAGACCCCATTACAGCCTTGGCCCAAACATAGACAAAAGAGCTGAGTTCCAGAGGTAAGGTGAGAGTGGCTGCCCTTGACATCAAGGCAGCATTTGATCGAGTGTGGCATCAAGGAACCCTAGTAAAATTGAAGTCAATGGAAATCAGGGGGGAAACTCTCCACTGGCTGGTGTCATACCTAGCACAAAGGAAGATGGTTGTGGTTGTTGGAAGTCAATCATCTCAGCCACAGGACATTGCTGCAGGAGTTCCTCAGGGCAGTGTCCTAGGCCCAACCATCTTCAGCTGCTTCATCAATGACCTTCCCTCCAACATAAGGTCAGAAATAGGGACTGCACAGTGTTCAGCATCATTCACAACTCCTCAGATAATGAAGCAGTCCATGCCCGCATGCAACAAGACCGGGACGACGTTCAGGTTTGGGCTGATAAGTGGCAGGTAACATTCGCGCCACAGAAGAGCCAGCTAATGACTATCTCCAACAAGTGAGAGTCTAACCACCTCCTCTTGACATTCAACGGCATTACCATCGCCGAATCCTCCACCATCAACATCCTGGGGGTCACCATTGACCAGAAACTTAACTGGACCAGCCACAAATATACTGTGGCAACAAGAGCAGGTCAGAGGCTAGTTATTCTGCGGTGAGTGTCTCACCTCCTGACTCCCCAAAGACTTTCCACCATCTACAAGGCACAAGTAAGGAGTGTGATGGAATACTCTCCACTTGCCTGGATGAGTGCAGCTGCAACAACACTCTTCAAGAAGCTCGACACCATCCAGGACAAAGTAGCCCATTTGATTGGTACCCCATCCACCACCTTAAACATTCACTCCCTCCACCACCGGCGTACCGTGGCTGCAGTGTGTGCTATCTACAAGATGCACTGCAGCAACTCACCAAGGCTTCTTCGGCAGCACCTCCCAAACCCATGACTTCTTCCACCTAGAAGGACAAGGGCAGCAGGTGCATGGGAACACCACCACCTCCAAGTTCCCCTCCAAGTCACACACCATCTTGACTTAGAGTATATCACCGATCCTGGGTCAAAATCCTGGAACTCCCTCCCTAACAGCACTGTGGGAGTACCTTCACCACATGGACTGCAGCGGCTCAAGAAGGCGGCTCACCACCACCTTCTCAAGGGCAACTAGGGATGGGCAATAAATGCTGGCCTTGCCAGCGACGCCCACATCCCATAAGTGAATATAATTTTTTTTAACAAGTCACAGGAGGGTGGCCAGCACAGCACAGCACAAGTCAGTGCTTTCAGGAGAGGAGCAGAAACAATTACAGAGCAAAAGCTTAAGGTTAAAATCAGGAGCTGGCAGTGTAAATGTTTGTGATGTGTTTACTGTGCTGACCAAGATGGCAGCGAGGTTGTAGTGTCTTTGCAGCAGGCATGGTCAGAGCCATACCCAGGACTGTGCATTTCCAAAGTAGTCCTTCATGTCACAACACAAACTCAAACAGCTGTTTCTACAAACCTCTGAACGGTGCGAGGCAATCAGCTTCTTTTGATGCATGGGGAACAGACAGCAATCAAATGTAGAATAATAGTGAGTGGGTGCATTTTCATACGATATTAACTTGTAAAAAAAAACACCCAGCAGTACAATTATAGATTTTGTCGTTCCAAACATGGGTTATGTCTGGAGTGAGCTTGAGTGAAGTATTGGTGGTTTCAGGTCTGACGGGAGTGCTAATAATGGTGAAAGCAATTTGAGGTAATGCAATAAGAGTACCACACAAGATTCAGGTTTATTGGATTAAGTGCAATTTTTCTTATGCTGTATTGGTTCCAATTCATTACATATGTCTGGTGACAATACTGAAAGCTCTTTTTTCTGCAGTGCTTATGAATTCCACAAGGATGCAGTTAATATTCCTTGTGAAGAAAGTGACCCTATAGGGAAGTACTGGTGGCAAGCAGCCCACAGCACTACGGCCTGCTCGGATGTGGTGAACCCCTAGTCTTACAGCTCTTGTTGCAGTAAGTAGAGGCCACTCGAAAAAGACTGGGGGGAAGAGTCATATTTATATTATTATTTTTAATTGCTAAAAACCAAAGAAAAAGGCCAAGGCTCGTAGTGCATCATTTTGCACACCTCCTAACCTCTGGTTTCAGAAGGGCAAAGGCCTGAAGGCTTAGGAACAGGCCACCTGAGCACCCTCAGCCAAGGACAGTATGTGATGCAGAGAATTACCATCACTTTAAAAAAAAAGCTTCCTAGCAACGGGATAACAAAGCTGGTCTCAGATCAGATAAATTACTGCGACGTCAAGAAGTATTAATGCCAACCCACTTAGGACAATTACTGTAATTCAAATTAGCATTAAGGGAGGAGAACAGCAAGAGCTGCAAGTCATGTCCCACAACTTATCTTGATTTACTGAATATGAAATTCATTAGATATCCCCTAATATTTGACCTTCTAGGAGTCTGATTTCCTCTAGTAACACATTGGTACTCACACAGGATTTTTTTTAATGAATGTGCTACTAGAAAAGCAAGAACTGGCATTTATAATGCTACTTATCACACCTTCAGGATATCCCAGAGCCCTTTACAGCCAATGAATTTTGAAGTGCAAGAAAAGTAAAAGCCAATTTGCACATAGCAGCCCCACAAGCAGCAAACACATGAGTCTGCTTTGTGGTGATGATTGGGAGATAAATGGTGGTCAGAACATCAGGAGAACTTCCAGTTCAAATCGTGCCATTGGATCTTTACATTCCACATGAACAGGCAGACAAAGCCACAGTTTAATATCTCATCTCCGACAATGCAGCACTCCTCGGAACTGCACTGAACTGGCACCCGAGGTTGTGTTCTCAAGTCTATCGTGGACTTCAACCCACAACCTACTGACTCTGGGGATTGCTACAAACTGAGCCCAGCCAACTGTTGCCATGGTCAATTTAACATTTTCACTAAAAGTCCAATATGACAAAAGCCACAAAACTGTCAACAAATGGTAAGCTTTAATAACCATTCATAAAGCATTATTAGATTTCATAGAATCAAAGAATCTTACAGCTCGTTGTGCCTGTGCTGACATTTTGAAAGAGCTGTCCAATTAGTCCCACTCCCTGCTCTTTCCCCATAGCCGTGCAATTTTCTCCCTTTCAAGTATTTATCCAATTCCCTTTTGAAAGTTATTACTGAATTTGCTTCCACCACCCTTTCAGGCAGTGCATTCCATCTCCCCTCTGGCCTTTGTATCAATTACCTTAAATCGGTGTCCTCTGGTTACCTTAGAAACATAGAAACATAGAAGATAGGAGCAGGAGTAGGCCATTCGGCCCCTCGAGCCTGCTCCGCCATTCAATAAGATCATGGCTGATCATCCAAACTCAGTACCCTGTTCCTGCCTTCTCTCCATATCCCTTGATCCCTTTAGCCTTAAGAAATATATCCAACTCCTTCTTGAATATATTTAATGAATTGGCCTCTACTGCCTTCTGTGGTAGAGAATTCCACAGGTTCACCACTCTCTGGGTGAAGAAATTCCTCCTCATCTCTGTCCTAAATGGCTTACCCCTTATCCTTAGACTGTGACCCCTGGTTCTGGACTCCCCAACCAGCCCTTCTGCCAGTGGAAGCAGCTTCACCTTACTTATTCTATCAAAACCATTCATGATTTTGAACTCCTCTATTAAATCTCCTCTTAACCTTCTGTGCTCTAAGGAGAGCAATCCCAGCTTCTCTAGTCTCTCCACATAACTGAAGTCCCTCGTCCCTGATTGGAGTGATTCAAAAATATTTAAATGGTCTAGAAATGAAAAGTGATTGTATACAGTATAACACTGCTTGTAAATGCAAAATACTATGGCCGCGATTTCACCATCGGAGGCGGGAGAGGTAGTTGGCGAGTCCCAGTCCCGCTCCCAACTCCAGCCACTCTGTGAAAAGGATTTTACATTGATTGGGCTTGTTAAACCTGCCCTGCACATTTCCCGGCCAATTAAAAGGAAGCGGGTCTGATGACATCATTTGATGACGCATCATCAGCGGGTTTCCTTAAAGGGACCATGTCCGCATTCATTCATTGAGGTGCTGCAAACACTGCCAAGCACTGCACAGAGGTGCACGGCTGCACCCAGGCTCTCACATGACTCCCTCCATATGCTTATGGAGGGAATCACAGCATGCAGGGAGGTCCTCTTCTCTTCCAAGGGCAGAAGAGACCGCCCCAGGAAACCAACACAGCCTGGTTGCACATTGCACAGGAGGGCACAAGCAGGGATGTCGTCAGGAGGACCAGGCTGCAGTGACACAAACCTTTCAATGATCTCAGTGGATCATGAAGCATTACTGCAAAGCTACACTCAACCTCATCCTTCTGTGCTTCTCATCACATCCCCATCACTCTGCCTTCCCTACCCTATTCCTGCACATCCTTACTCACACCAACTTACCTTGCACCTCCACCCATCTCACTAGCCACCCCTTACACTCACCCTCATCCTAATCCAATCATACCAACTAACAACACACAAGGGTAGGCACTTGGGTGTTTTATGCAACATTCATGTAAATTTTCTGTTAATGTGTTGTCAAACATTGAAATCTTTATTTTCAACACTTTACCTTATTGGACAGATCTGTGCTCACCTTTGGAAGTGTCTTAGTGAGTTCCAGTGAATGGTGAGACATAACTTCCCCCCCCCCCCCACACCAATTGTGATGAATGTGAAAGGAATGGCTTGGACATTGTAGGGATGCTTCATGGTGCTGGCGTGGGGTGGTGTCAACCCGGCGCATCATGTGGCAGCCAGGGTGTACAGCATCAAGTGAAGTAAATCTGGCCATGGTGATGCCATCGCTGGCCTCCCGGGCAGCAATGTTGTCAGGTGCTGATGTCCTGTGCAGCATCAGGTGATTGCGGAGAAGGTTGGTGCTGCTGTTGGTGATGCTGGTGTGCTTGGTGCTGCTGATGTTGGGGCTGATCGTGGTGGGATTCTCAGGATCAAGGTAAGATAGTTTCAAGGGCACCGATGCTGATGTAATAGGTGAAGTTGCGATGACAGAAGTGATCTGTCAATGGCGAGAGAGCTTGCTCCAAGGAGGTGACAGTGGATAGAGAGTTTACTCCAAACACTTCCTACCTGCATACAGCTCAAAAGTGTCTTTCAAGTCCTGAAGGCGCAAGCTTCTGACATTGGAAAGTGACCAGCTGTGAAATGGTAGCTTTCATACCATTTTTGCAACTGTCACCGATTCACAGCGATGGAGAGACACAGAGAACCCGACCTACTTACCCGACGTGATCTCCGAACGACGGGAACCTCGCTAAAAAAGTGGTAAAATATAAATGGGCTGGCAAAATATTAACATGCATTTAACAAGCATTTAACTATCTTAAATGCCTCCCCCGCCTCTTGGAGTCGGCTCTGTTCTGATTCGCAGACCCAACACTTACATGGAGACGGGTTCGGAGTGAGCTCCCAACCTGCTGTCAACCATTTCGATTTTGACAGCGGACCCGCCTCCAAACCCGCACTCTGAGTGCCAGCAAGATTCAGCCCGTGGAGACTACTACATCAATTCATTACTTATATTTGACAAAAAAGACTGTCTTCCCCTCAAGTCTTCTCCTCTTAAAGGGGAGAGGCAAGTCGGGCAGGATTCCAATTGCTCTATGGTATCCAATGGCCCCTGCTAGAAATTGTGTTGTGGGTGAATTGGCTGTGATGCCCTGAAGAATGGCCACTTGGATAAGGTTTGGGTGGAGGGGTTGGGTTGGCACGTCCATGGAGTCATATATCTCGGTGCCTTAAGGAGCAGGAGCCAGGAAATTGGGAAAATTAATTTTCTGTCTATGTTATAATTTTTTTAAGTAGGCATACATCTAAAATAGATCAGGTAGACTGGCATCTTAAAGACTGGTTGCTTTAAGGTCTCAAATCAAGCCAAAGAAAAACCTAGACAAGAGCAGCTGCTCCAATACGACGCAGACTGTGATATCTTCCTCTGCATATAGAACTCCTCCGCAAAATCCGGGATCATATCCAAAATATGGAAAATCATCATCTGCTTGTACAGAGTGGCTAATGATTTTTGACACATATAATGATGAATATATTAACCGCACAGCACTGCTTAACACAACAGGAATTGCTTTGTAATTTATTTTGTCAGATTTTTTGATTCCCTTCCTAAACTCGAATCTTGTTCTCTGTACAGGTGCGAGGCAACATGGCAAAGTGAAAACACTGGGAGATACCAATGGGATGCTACACGTCGGATAATTCACTTTTGAGGAGCCTCAGTCTAAAAACTTGCCGAACCTGTTTGTTTCTTACACTCCATTCAACTCAAGTGAGTACAACTCATCAGGTGTGCATACTCCTCATCTATCTGGTGAAGTTTCATACCTGCAATATCATAACCCATCTTGTTTCTTTATAGATGCTGACTGGCCTGCTTTGTAGCTCCAGCATTTTGGGGTTTTTATGTCAGCTTTTCAGCATTTGCAATTTTTCCTTTGTTTATTTTATTGAGTGAAATGTTTTCATAAAGCCACGATGGCTGGTTTCCGACTTAGAGAGAACTCCAGAGAAGGTGGGTGTTCTGCTACAAAGGCAGGTAATATATTTGAGGTGAATCATATGATAAATATTGAAAATAGAAAGAAGCATATAATACAACCCGTTTAATTGTCAGCCATTAGGATCATCAGATTATTAGTTGGTACGGTGGTGATTTCCGGTCAGTATGATTTTCGGTTGCTGTGACCATCAGATAACAGTTGCTATTTTCCATTCCATATACCTGTACCTCCCTACTACCAGACAAACTCTTTTCTGTCAGATGAGAATACTGAATTTTCCTCTGACTGTGGGGAAAAGTCCCCCATTTTCCAGCTGTCCTTTTGCACATGACAAAAAACCTCTACAAATCCCTCACACTGGCAGAGCGTACAAGTTCTGTGTTTCACATGTTTCTCAGCAAACATCACTGTCGTACATCAATGGTGCATTATGCTGAGTTGTAAAGGACTTTCTTATAGAGGTCTTTAAAATCATGAAAGATTTAAAGTAAATAAAGAGAAACTGTTTCCAATGGCTGAAGGGTCGATAACCAGAGGGCACAGATTTAAGGTGATTGGTAAAAGAACCAGAGGCGGCATGAGGATCTGGAATGCACTGCCTGATAGGGTGGTGGATACAGAGTCAATAGTAGCCTCCAAAAAGGGAATTGGATAAATACCTGAAGGAGAAAAAATTGCAGGGGCGTGTGGAAAGAGCAGGGGAGTGGGACTAATTGGATTGCTCTTCAAAAAAACTAGCGCAGACTCGATGGGCCCAATGGCCTCCTTCTGTGCAGTACCATTCTATGATTCTACGATTGTGAGCGAAAGAATATCCAAGAGCGAAAGAATATCCAAGAGTGAAGTGATATCCAATTATTGTGGGTGAAATCATTGACAGGAAGATGAGTCTTGCTGAATACTAAATATAGCATTGACATTATAATATTCATATTATGGTAGCAAATAATAAACACAGTGAATGCTCAATATTAAAAACAAACCATAAGTTGGTGTCTATCATGATTGGGTTGCAGACAGGCAAGCAGCTGCTAACGATGACAACTCCAAACTGATGGAACCACCATTTGTTAGGGTATGGTTTGCATTGCTGCGGCCGTCACCAGGATGGTGATTATGCACTCACATATTTTACGGTTGTGTTCACCAGGCCATTTGTGAGGAGTTCTTGATACCTGCTGTTCACCTACCAAGGCTTAAGCATGTTCCTATTTGACCCTAAGCTGAGCTTCCGACTCCATATTCTCTCCATCACCAAGTCCGCCTACTTCCACCTCTGTAACATCGCCCGTCTCCACCCCTGCCGCAGCTCATCTGCTGCTGAATCCCTCATCCATGCCTTTGATACCTCCAGACTCAACTATTTCAATTCTCTCCTGGCCAACCTCCCACCTTGCACACTCCGAAAACTTGAGCTCATCCAAAACTCTGCAGCTCATATCCTAACTCTCACCAACTCTCATTCACCCATCACCCCTGTACTTGCTGATCTTCATTGGCTCCTGGTCTGACAACACCTCGATTTTAACATTTTCATCCTTGCTTTTAATTCCCGCCATGGCCTCGTCCCTGCCTACCTCTGTAACCTCCTCCAGCCCCATAAACCTTCGAAACCTCTGCGCTCCTCCAATTCTGGCCTCTTGCGCATCCCGATTTTCTTTGTTCCACTATTGGAAGGAACTCTCAACTCTTTGCAACAGACTCGGCAATCTGACACCTGAACCCGGCAGGTCCACAGTACTCCATAGCACTACTGATGAATGAGCAGACACTCTAGTTAATTAATGGGACATGGAGAGGTTGACCTGTCACTGTGGGTCTGGGGTTCTTCCCACTCAGCTCCAGCTAACTGAAAGCCAATGCCCTAACAAGTAGGGTGTCCAAAATGAACAAGCAGCAAGAAGCTTACCAGTGCTTTGTACATAAGCTTTGTGGTTTTAGCTAGTTAAGCCAATAGTATCCCTGCTCACAATTGCAGCTTCATAAGTCCTGTCTGTTGCCAACTGACAACTGAACTCTCTGGACTTAGATCAATAGGATGCACCCCTATGGGAGAAATGGTGCAATCCATATCAGACACTCTACCTGTGTGGATTCCTCAGTAACTAGGTTTGGAGACTAGTTAAGCATGGTTTCTGGTTTCTGCATTTGCCAGACACCCCGCTGACCAAACAAAGTAACACAAGTTAAGAATGTATGAAAATGTCATATTTTTCTCTGTCTGCCAGGCCAATATTACTTTTGAATTTATCTTGATATGGAGGTTTGTTGTGCAGTGCGTCATGAAGTGACAGGAAAACACATACAGTACTTCATCAAGGTAACAAAAGGCAATAATTTTATCCTTTCCAGCCAGAATATCTAGGAAAAGGTCAAAGCAAAGGAAAGGCATTTTACTACAGAGTGGGAAAACATTGATGCATATCACTTGTTTGCCTACTGACATATAGGTTAGCACAAGAACAAAAAAATGTTCTTGGAAGTAAGGAAATTACGCAGCACTTATTCCCCAGTGAATACTTATTCCCTGGACGCTAAGCAGAGGAAAGAAAGAAAGAAAGAAAGAAAGAAAGAAAGAAAGAAAGAAAGACTTGCATTTATAAAGTTTATTTGTGCACAGCAAGCTCCCACAAACAGCAATGTGATAATGACCAGATATTCTGTTTTTGTCATGCTGATTGAGGGATAAATATTGGCCAGGACACCAGGGATAACTCACCTGCTCCTCTTCGAAATAGTGGCATGGGATCTTTTACGTCCACCTGAGAGAGCAGACGGGGCCTCGGTTTAACGTCTCATCTGAAAGATAACACCTCCGACAGTGCAGCACTCCCTCAGCACTGCACTGGAGTGTCAGCCTAGCTTTTTGCTCAAGTCCCTGGAGTGGGACTTGAGCCCACAACGTCCTGACTCAGAGGCGAGAACGCTACCCACTGAGCCACAGGGGATGGAGATCCGCCCATTTTATGCTGCCCTGGGCTATCTGGCTTTCCTCGAGGGGTACAGACTACCTGCACCTTCAATAGGTGCATGTCAAGGGCAGTCATTAAAATGAGGTGGAAGGGGGCATTACCAGTACTCCCATTTCAATTTCCTTCACCAGCCTAGCACCCACCTTCAGGGCACCCTCGCAATCAGCCCCTTTCCTATCAAAGGATCGGAGAGGAGAAGGCAGTGGCCCTGTAAGTAAGAACCTTTTCTTCTTTACAGGGACGTTCGGCCAAGGATCAGCTGAAGGCCCCGACCACAGTGACTATTGCTGCTGTGCTAGGGAGTATTGGGGCCATTTAAATAACCTGATCTTACAAAGAGCCTGTTTTATGGGCTATTTATTGCAGCACAAGGACGCAAAGTAATGGTAATGTTAAATTTGGTCTGGAATGCTGAATGTGGGTTGTGACTGTCTGAGTGGCAATTACTGCATGTGCTAATGGATTTTAATTTGAGTGAAGTTTCCTTCATTCGTCTGGGCAGTGAAAATAGGCCTTCAATCCCAGAGAATAGAAGCTACTGTCGATTTCCAATAAATGAAAACACAAGGGAGCACATTTTTTTCTTAACTGAGAAATCTAGGTAGGAGGTCAAGGCCCATAGTTCAAAATACCACCACAGTGGAAAAGATTAGACAAAGAGATGAGCTAGGTAATACCAAGCTGGAATTTTAAAAGCCTGTAGATTGTGGAAGAAAAGAAACACTAAGATGGAGAGTGGTTACAGAGACCCAATAGTTTGCGTTACATTAGGAGACAATGTGCTGAGTCTAAAGTTCCAACACTTTAGATTTTTGGACTCTAGGGGAATCAAGGGATATGGGGATAGTGCAGGAAAGTGGAGTTGAGATAGAAGATCAGCCATGATCTTATTGAATGGCGGAGCTGGCTCGAAGGGCCGTATGGCCTACTCCTGCTCCTAATTCTTACGTTCTGATAACACAGATGCAAGTATGCAAGTAGGAGGACATGCATGTACATTTACATATTTGGAGCTTTGGAAGAACAAGGGAAGAAAGTTCAGAGCAGCACTGACCATCATAGTATCAATAAAATAGAGAAATACAACAAGGGTTATTGTCCCATCGCTCTATTTGGTCATTCAGAGAAGTCAGGCATAATTCCAGATGAACACTTTATTTACAAAAGCTTTTGTGAGCTCAATCACAGCTTGCTACATCATTGACTGCCGCTGGATCCAGCAATGATTGGTGTTATATACACATATATAGACATAGGTAATTATACAGCCTGTACAAGTGATGACTGTATACTGGAGTTCACGGGGTAAATTTTCCCGGTTCAGTGCTTGGACACACCGGGTCTCCTTGGTACAGCGAATGCTGAAAAATTGAGCAGGAAGGATGTCCACAAAGGAGCCCTCCGGATGGATGGCAAATTTTGGGAAGGGTGAAAGGGCACCATTATGGACATCAGCTCCTCCCCACCCAATTTTCCCTGCATTCATTGCACTCAGTATACCTGAGCACTGGGCCAGGAATATTTACACCTGTATCGAAGCTAAGGGCAGCTGGTGCAGCATGACAGTTCACCTTGCTGCAACCTTTCTCTTTTTTTATTATTTGTATAAATTATCCAAAGTTCAGCAGGACTAGGTCAAATCCCTCGAAGTAGCATAAAATCCTAATCTATAGTGGTACTAATGTATATTATACTCTCTTAGCTCAACTTTAATCAATATCAAACAAACAATAGCTCCCGAGATAACAAAAGGTTTACGGTGAGCTAGCCTCTTAAGAAACCTTCTGGAATAGGTTGTCCATTCACTCTGTACTAATTCTCCACTCTTATCTTGCTGTGCTCTTTGTTGAATGAAGGGCCCGATTTTAACTCCCCCCGCCCGCTGGAAACTGGGCGGAGGGGGGAGGGAGGGCTGCTAAAATGGAGTGGGGAAATTGCACACTTTGACCCCGCCCCACTTTGGCCAACTACAATTTCAAATTGCAGGCAGCAAGCACACCTGTCAGGAGCAGTTCAGGCTCCGATGATGTCATTGGGGCTCGACTGCTATTTTTACCCGAGACCTGAGTGGGGGGGCTCAGTGGTGGCTTCTCCGTCATGCCAAAGCTGTCGGGAGCTGCATCGAAGGCCAGAAGAGGCTCAGTGTGGGCCAGGAGCAGCAAGAGTGCTCCTCTGGGCCCCATAAAGAAACCATGGACCTCCCGTACCCCGGCTTCCCCTGCTGAGCCCCTCTGATCCACGTACTTAGTGCCTCCGTCCGTCTCCACAGATTCCTAGCCAGCTGCCTCTGAGCCACCCGATTTTAATGGCCATGTAACAACGAATGGATGCTTTGGTCTGGAAGTCGGCAAGCAGCATGCTAATGAGGGCCGGCCGTTAAGATTAGCTGAAATAACAACAGAAAACGCTGGAAAAACTCAGCAGGCCAGGCAACATCCATGGAGAGTGGATTAGCCGAGCTAATCCGTGGATTAGCCGAGTCTCCCTGCTGCCGCTCCCAGCCTAGCCAGCCACTTGTTTGGCCGCGTTACCGCCCGGGAGTGGAAATCAACCCCTAAGTTTGTCTAAACTCAACTTTACCCTTCATAGTGAGACATATGTTTCACTTGCTCTCCTCAGAAAGCTTTCATTTCAACTCAACTGTCCACCTTTTATAAGAACCTTATAGGATCTGGTCCATTTTACCTTTGGACCTCTGCTTTCTTCCACTATTTCTCATAATTCATGAGCAACGCACTCCCCTCCTCGCCTCCCACAAAGGTGGGAGATCTTTGACTGCCTTATTATATAAGTGAGACACCCTGTGCTGATCTTTTGCTGCACATTTTCAATCACTTTTGGGTTCAGTAAATTCTGAATTGTGGGTATTATGATTTTTGTTCTCTGCTCATCGGCCTCTGCCCTGAGCTATTTCCTCTTCCTGAGTTTTGGAATAGTTCAACATTCTCTTCACCTTTCTCATTGGAGATTTGTCTGCTTGGCTGCTCATTCTGCCTTCCCTTTGCTCTGTGGAGACCCTGGTGTTAAACTAACTTTCTTCAAATTCCACTATCTGGTGAACTTCTTGAATTCTTCAGAGCTAACCTGAGAAACAGACATCTGGTAGTTCACGTCTTAAAAATTGACCTTTGAGTTTTCTTATTAGCATCTTTGCTGTGGCGTCAGACAAGTAGCCAATCAGCTAATTTGACTATTAACCAATGGTAGCCAGATAGTACTTATCAAAATCAAATCCAATGTTTGCATAAAGACTATTAGGCATTTTATAGCATCAGCAACTCCTTTTGCTCTCTAATATCTATCATTTGCACATTTCTCAATATAATCTTTGAGTTCTACTTTAATCCTTGGCCAGTAGGCTTGATCTCTTCTCACTCAATCTCCTACGATTTGGAAGAAATGGATGGGCAACCATTCAAGATAAATTTCTTCAAAATTGGAAGACTTTTACCTCTTGCAGGATGTGGCACATTATCTTGCAGCTAACTAATCTCTGCGTGTTTTATCATGTTAACTGTCTCTAATTCTTCCTGCAATTCATCCTTGAAACAATAGGGTAATATGTTCCACTTCAAAGTATCAGCAAATTAGATCAGGTTCCTTGGCTAAGAAACAATTCGTATATCATACATCTGAAACGTAAACTAATTTGGCAGGGAGATGGGCAGCAGGATATAACATTAGAAACATTGAAACATAGAAGATAGGAGCAGGAGTAGGCCATTCGGCCCCTCGAGCCTGTTCCACCATTTAATGAGATCATGGCTGATCATCCAAATTCAGTACCCTGTCCCTGCTTTCTCCTCATATCCCTTGATCCCTTTAGCCTTAAGAAATATATCTAACTCCTTCTTGAATATATTTAATGAATTGGCCTCAACTGCCTTCTGTGGTAGAGAATTCCACAGGTTCACCACTCTCTGGGTGAAGAAATTCCTCCTTATCTCAGTCCTAAATGGCTTACCCCTTATCCTTAGACTGTGACCCCTGGTTCTGGACTCCCCCGCCATCAGGAACATCCTTCCTGCATCTAGTCTGTCTAGTCCTGTTAGAATTTTATAAGTTTCAATGAGATCCCCTCTCATTCTTCTAAACTCTAAATAAAATACAAGCCCAATCGACCCAATCTCTCTTCATACATCATTCCTGCCATCCCAGGTATCAGTATTAGAAAGGGGAAATAAAGTGTTCAAAGGATTGGGAGAGGCAGATAGCACTAAAGTAAGAAATAGTAAGGTATTGGGGGGGTGGTCAAACTAAGAGAGAATACAGGATGGTCTAAGATGGGTGTACAGTGTATGTATGTGAACACACGAAGCATCATAAACAAGGTAAGTGAGCTGCAGGCGCAAATAGCCACATGGGAATATGATGTGGCAATAACTGAGACCTGGCTCAAAAAACGGCAGGATTGGGTATTAAATATTCCTGGTTATAAAGTGTTCAAGAAAGATAGGGAAGGAAAGATAGGAGGTGGTGTGGCAGTATTGGTCAAGGAGAATGTTACAGTGCTGGAGAGGGAAGATGTCCTGGAGGGGTCAAGGACAGAATCTATATAGCTAGAGTTAAGAAATAATAGAGGTGCCATTAAACTACTAGGTGTATTCTAGAGACCACCAAATAGTGGGAAAGATATGGAGGAGCAAATTTGCAGAGAAATTACAGAGAGGTGCAAGAACTATAGAGCAGTAATAATGGGACACTTCAACTATCCTAATATAGACTGGGATCATAATAGTGCTAAGGGCAGAGAAGGGAAAGAATTTCTGAAGTGCGTTCAGGAGAACTTTCTTGATCAG
The DNA here is from genome assembly GCF_052327205.1 of Somniosus microcephalus. Lineage (NCBI taxonomy): Eukaryota > Metazoa > Chordata > Chondrichthyes > Squaliformes > Somniosidae > Somniosus > Somniosus microcephalus. Next base: position 328,767,289 of record NC_140988.1, read on the forward strand.
TATGTTTCCAGCCCAACGAGGGAGTAGGCATTGCTGGATCTGGTTCTGGGGAATGAGGTAGGTCAAGTGGAACAAGTGTCAGTAGGTGAACATTTAGGGAACAGTGATCATAGTGATATGGTTTAGATTAGCTATGGAAAAGGACAGAGAGCAATCTAGAGTAAATATGTTTAACTGGGGGAAGGTCAATTTCAGTGGGGTGAGAACGGATCTGGTCCAGGTAAACTGGAATCAAAGATTAGCAGGCAAAACTGTAATGGAACAATGGGCTACCTTTAAAGAGGGAATTGTTCAGGCACAGTTGAGGTACATTCCCACTAGAGGGAAAGGCAGGGCAACTAAAGTCAGGGCTCCCTGGATCACGAAAAAGATAGAGAGTAAGGTGAAGCAGAAAAAGGGCACGTATGACAGATGTCAAGTTGCAAATACATCTGAGAATCAGACTATATATAGAATGGTCAGAGGAGAAGTGAAAAAGAAAATAAAAGGAGCAAAGAGAGGGTATGAGAATGGAATGGCAGCCAACATAAAAGGTATTCCAAAAGTTTTCTACAGGTGTATAAATAGTAAAAGGGTAGTAAGAGGAGGGGTGGGGCCGATTAGGGTCCAAAAAGGAGACCTACACATGGAGGCATAGGGTATGGCTGAGGTACTAAACGAGTACTTGCATCTGTCTTCACCAAGGAAGAGGATGCTGCCATAGACATAGTAAAGGAGGAGGTAGTGGAGATACTTGATAGGATAAAAATTGATAAAGCGGAGGTATTAAAAAGATTTGCTGTACGTAAAGTAGATAAGTCACCAGGAGCGGATGGGATGCATCCTAGGATGCTGACGGAATTGAGGGAGGAAATCGCGGAGGCACTGACCATAATATTCCAATCCTCCTTAGATACGGGGGTGGTGCTAGAGGACTGGAGAATTGCAAATGTTACGCCATTGTTCAAAAAAGGATGTAAAGATAAACCCAGCAACGACAGGCCAGTCAGTCAGACTGCTCCCGCTCCACTGCAGATACTTTGCTCGAAGTGCAGTGGGAACCCCGTTTATGTGTGTAAACCGTTAATCGACGGAGCGGGAGCAGCTCGTGGAAATTCTTAACCAAAGTGTCTTATAACTTCTGAGGGCCCACTGGGTCCATGTTTGGGTGGGCGATGTCACCGTCCACCGCCATTTATAAAATCATACAGCACAGAAGGAGGCCACTCGCCCCATCGTGCCTGTACTGGCTCTTTGAAAGAGCTATCCAATTCGTTCTTTCACGAGAGCCTTCCAAAGTGTTCCTTTTCAAGCATTTATCCAATTCCCTTTTGAAAGTTACTATTGAATCTGGCACAAAATCCCAGAAGTGGTAGCGATTGGCAAGGAGCTCGTGGAACGCCTGATTTCCCATCCCTGCCATGCCAAAGCTGTAGTGTATGTACCTTGAAGAAGGAACTATATTCTGCAGCCCCTGTATACTGCAGTACCAGTAGTGACCACCCCTGTATATAAGCCTGTGTAGTAACTTTGTATAGTAGTTCCAGTTTTGTCTCCATTCAGTAAACACCTGTTATAACCAACTTCTGCAGTCCGTGTCTCAATTACACACGGACATTACATTGGCGACGAACAGATCCGAATGTACCTACAGTTCTGCACCACCTCACGGGGATCCATCCCTGAAGCGAATTTATTAGAGGTCGAAGCCAGAAGGAAGAAATCCAAAAAGAAAAAAAAAAGCAAACAGAAGAAACGGGCGTCGACCGTGGGCAACCGCCCTCTGATTCATCGAATTCGAAGATTTGCAGGAGAGGCTGTCGAGAGCTGGGCTTGGTTATCCAGTCTATGGTGTTCCAGCTAATCGGGCTGGTGGCAGGTAGTACACTGATCCTTCCTGGGCTGCGGCGGGCTAGAGCTCGATCGGGTGGCTTTTCAACGGGGCCGAGCAGCGTTGTCGGGAAGAGGAGAGAGAGAGGGAAGAGCACACAGGGCGCGGCCGGTGCTACGAAGCCGGGCAGCGTACAGACGCGAGAAGAGGGAGGGAAGTGTCCCATAGGGTCTGCTCTGATGACGGGAACAGTAATTAAAATAAAAGAAAAAGAAATTAGAAGCGCAGAAAGCCGCGAGGAGCTGCAGTTTGCCACAGGGACCGCGGAGAGCGGCGTTGGCAGCAGCACGGGGGGAAGCGCGCAAAGACCATAGGGCATCGCCATCAAGCCATAAAAATGCCAGCAACAGCGCTGGCAGCAGTGGAAAAGACAGAAAGCGCGGGAGGCACCATCTTAATCCAGCGGGGAAGAAGGCAAAGCGCGGGAGGTGCCATTTTGTTCAATCGGGGAAGAAGGCAAAGCGCGGGAGGTGCCATCTTAGATCTCCAAGATGCCGAAGACTGGCAATATCACTGCCTTCGATAATGCAATAGAAGACTGGACCACGTATGTGGAAAGAGTCGAAGTATATTGCAAGGCAAATGAAGTAGCCGATGAGAAAAAGGCATCGGTACTACTAAACTTAATGGGCGCAAGAACGTACGGCCTATTGCGGAACCTGATCACTCCAGTCAAAGCGATGGAGAAGAGTTTTAATGAAATTGTTCATATCCTACAGGAACACCTAAATCCTACACCGCTGCTGATAGCAGAAAGATTTAAATTCCACAAGAGAAATCAGCATAAAGATGAGAGCAATGCTGATTACCTTACGGAACTACGCAAGCTATCAAAGCACTGCCAGTTCGGAGCAGGACTGGCAAATTACCTACGGGACAAATTTGTCTGTGGACTCCTGAGTGAAGGAACCCAGAAGAGGTTACTCTCAGAGAAAGAGCTGACGCTAGATAAGGCTTTCAGTGTGGCAGTATTGTACGAAGCAGCAGCAAGGGGAGCTGCGGAAATACAGCAAAAGCCACAGGAATACGGCACCCATGAAATGACACGGGGATTTGAAAAATGTTATCGCTGCGGCAGAACAACCCATGACCAGAAGGACTGCTGGTCTAAGGACAAAACATGCAGGCAATGCGGAAAGATGGGACACATTGCACGAGTTTGCAGGTCCGGGAAGAAGACTAACGACAAAAAAAGACTACTAAGGAAAAGTACAGGAAAGTACAAAAGATGACGGACAGTAGTTCCGAAGACCAGAAGAGCGATAGTGAATCCGGGAACAAGAGACTAAGCTGTCTCAAACTACACAACGTAATCACAAAAGAGGATCACCGAACCATTTGGGTCACCCTCATGATAGCAGGGTCCCAAGTCAAAATGGAATTGGATACAGGATCAGCTCTGACCGTCATGAATCGATGAGACTACGAGCGGCTATTCTCACACATACCCTTGAAAGACACATCCATTGTCTTGAAGACATATACGGGCCAGAAAGTATACCCCAGAGGGAAAATAAGGGTGCCTGTCGAATACAACGGCAAGGAAATACAGAAATTGTATCTGTACATACTGCAAGATGGTGGATCACCGTTATTGGGATGTGAATGGATCAGAAAGATAAGTTTAGACTGGCACTCCATTCAGGCACTTGACTGTGGCTGGTAAAAAGGATGACGACGTCACATTTGGACGATTGTCAACAATCTTGGCTAACGCTAAAGAGCTATTTCAACAAGAACTGGGAACTCTTAAAGGCGTAACCGCCTCGATAAAAATAGAAGAGAATGCAATTCCCAAGTTTTTCAAAGCAAGACCGGTACCGTATGCAATTCGCCCAGCCGTCGAGGCAGAGCTGGAGAATCTGGAGAATGCAGGCGTGTTAACTAAGGTAGACTGGAGTGAGTGGACGACACCCATCGTTCCTGTCATGAAGAAAACGTTAAACAATAAGTCTGAGGAGCCAAGGAAGGTTCACATCTGTGGAGACTTCAAGGTGACTGTGAACCCAGTCCTTCACACAGTACAGTATCCTCTTCCGAGGATAGAAGATATTTTCACCTCACTATCTGGAGGGAAATGTTTTACAAAAATTGACCTAGCGCAAGCATATTTGCAGATGGAGGTTGAAGAATCCTCTAGGAAATATCTCACGATAAACACTCACAAAGGTCTTTACCAGTATAATCGACTGATATTCAGAGTTGCATCAGCTCCGGCAATATGGCAAAGAGTGATGGAACAAGTCCTGCAAGGGATTCCGGGGACTCAGTGTTACTTGGACGACATCCTAGTGACAGGTGAAAATGACAGTGAACACCTTGTCAACCTAGAGCAGGTGCTCACTAGACTAAGAGAACATGGGCTACGAGCCAATCACCCCAAGTGCGAGTTTTTTAAGAAACAAATATCATATTGTGGCCACGTGATTGATGAAGAGGGGTTACATAAGTCCCCTGACAAAATTGAAGCGGTAGTTAAGGCTCTAGCGCCTGAAAATGTGTCGCAACTGAGGTCATTCCTCGGATTGGTGAATTACTACCATAAGCTTTTACCGAATTTGTCCACAATTCTGCACCCACTGAACACCCTGCTACAAACTGGAGTAGCATGGAAATGGAGCGATGAATGTAAGTGGGCCTTTCAGAAGTGTAAAGGCCTGATCACTTCAAGAGAAGTATTGGCTCACTACAACCCATCACTACCGATAAGACTGGCGTGTGATGCGTCTCCCTACGGCGTTGGAGCGGTACTGTCACATAAATCCCTTGATGGTTCAGAGAGGCCAATAGCTTTTGCGTCACGCTCGTTAACTGCAGCCGAGCGTAACTACGCCCAGATTGACAGAGAGGCCCTCAGCCTGGTGTGGGGGGTGAAGAAGTTCAATCACTAGCACGGACAGAAATTTACTCTACTAATTGATCATCAACCTCTTGTCTCCATTTTGAACCCTAAGAAGGGCGTCCCGATAATGACAGCACAGCGGCTACAGAGGTGGTCCCTTTTCCTAGGGGCACACCAATATGACATCGAGTACAAAGGAACTAAACAGCTTGGGAATGCTGATGGATTGTCGCGCTTACCGTTGCCGACGGTGGAAGAAGCACCTGCAGTGGATCCTGTGGAGATATTCCACTCGACCATAGTCGAATGTCTACCTGTGACAAATGCAAACATCGAAAAGGAAACACGAAATGACCCGACACTCTCCAGGGTCTATGATTTAACGGTGAAGGGATGGCCAGCACATGGCGAACCACTGTTGCCAGCATTCTCGCCGAGAAGAGAACAGTTGTCAGTGTGCCGAGGAACCTTGATGTGTGGATCCAGAGTAGTAATTCCACCCAAATTGAAGGATAGAGTGCTCAATGAGCTTCATGAGGGTCATCTGGGAGGGGTAAAAATGAAGAACTTAGCCAGAGCGTTTGTGTGGTGGCCGGGAATCGATAGAGAAATCAAAGAGATGACCAAGAGCTGTACAGGATGCCAGAAGGTCCAAAACGCCCCACCACAAGCCCCTCTACATCCATGGGAGTGGCCCTCATCTCCATGGCAAAGGGTACACATTGATTTTGCTGGTCCATTTATGGACTCGATGTTTTTAATTGCGGTGGATGCACATTCAAAGTGGCCAGAGGTAATAAAAATGTCCTCAACCACCACAGAAAAAACTATCACAGTCTTACGAACCATATTCGCCAGAAATGGGCTGCCTGAACAGATTTGCTCCGACAATGGACCACAGTTTGTGTCTGAAGAGTTCCGGAGGTTCTTAAAGAACAATGGTGTTAAGCATTACACATCCGCCCCATATCATCCAGCCACCAATGGATTGGCTGAGAGGTTCGTTCAAACATTCAAGAAGGCTATCAAGGCAATGTGTAATGAAGATATATCCCTACAACACAAGGTGGATAACTTCTTGTTTGCGACACATGCGGTTACCAACCAAACTCCAGCCATGATGTTCTTCAATCGAAGACTAAGATGCCGCTTGGATTTGGTTAAGCCAAACATCAGAAGATATGTGGAGAACAGGCAGTTTCAGAATATGAATGAAAGGCCAACCAGGAGTTTCAAGATAGGTCAACCAGTTTTGGCCCGGGACTACCACACAGAGAAATGGCAGCCAGGAACGATCTGCACACGGCAAGGACCTCTAATGTATACCGTGGACGTTGGAGAGAGCATTATAAGACGCCATGCTGACCAGATTCTAGAGTCACTGGAAAACGTCAAATCCACACCACGATCCGATACACCTGGTGATGAAACCGAAGTACCAATTGCATCTACCTCAGAATCGGTGATATTGGAAGCAGATGAACCAAACAACGATGTTGATCCCGAATCAACTTTGCCAGAAGAACCTGATACCCCAAAGAGGCGTTATCCGGACAGAATCAGGAAGCCTCCTCAAAGACTGAATTTATAATTGATTAACTTCAGCTAATGTATATAGCAACTGTAATTGTAAATATGTTATTTAATTATTAGTCGAATGTTATGTACTGTTTAGCTAAAAGGGGAGGAATTGTAGTGTATGTACCTTGAAGAAGGAACTATATTCTGCAACCCCTGCATACTGCAGTACCAGTAGTGAGCACCCCTGTATATAAGCCTGTGTAGTAACTTTGTATAGTAGTTCCAGTTTTGTCTCCATTCAGTAAACACCCGCTATAACCAACTTCTGCAGTCTGTGTCTCAATTACACACGGACATTACAAAAGCCACCCACCCCAAGTTTCTTTTTAATTCTCCCTGTCCTAATTCAACTGCACTGATTGTATGATTTATGTTCCAGTTATTGATGAAAGTGAAATAAATCAGAGTTCAATGTAATTTACCTTGGGCTCGAATTTATCAATAGGGACGCGATGGAGGCGGGACTCCCACTTTTTGGGTTGTAGTCCCGCCTCCATCGACTTGTGGCCAACCCAGGCTATTTTCCCTTCATTGACCTTGTTAAGCCCGCCCAGCGGGCTCAGCAGGCCAATTAAGGGACACCTAGTTACTGGTGACGTCAGCGATTGACATTTCATCTGTCAAGAACTTTTGACAGATGAAAAATCAGCGTTTGACAGCTCTGTGAAGCTGTCAAACACTGACAATCTGTCTTCTAACTTGAGTCCTTCTACTCAGACTCAGTTAGAAAGCTCTCCAGACCAGAAGCTGCAGCTTTTGACAGTTCAGCGACCATTCTGCTTTCTGTGCCGGTGAACTGAGGGACTCCCGAGGGCTACCGACCATAGAACATATATATCAGAAATGCTGCCTACGGAGGGCACGGTCCATCATCAAAGACCTTACCCACCCCAGCCACAGTCTGTTCGCCCTCCTACCATCTGGAAGATGCTACAGATGCATTCGCACCCGTACGACCAGATTTAGGAACAGCTTCTTTCCCAGGGCTGTCATCCTACTGAACTCCACAAATAAACACTAAAGCCTGCACATCTGCCGATGCACTTTATTATGGTCATATTTATGCTAATATATATGTACAAATGTATGTTGAAATGTTTAAGTGTCCTAATCCAAATTGTACACTCTCGGGAGCCGCAAGCCTACATTTCGTTGTACTGCACTTGTGCACTAACAATGACAATAAAAGTTGATTTGATTTGATTTGATTTGATTTGAAGGAAGGAAGCCTGCAGGAGAAAGTAAAGGTAAGTAAAACTTATTAAAACACTTTACACTTACCTCACACACTTACCTCTGCACACATGCACCCATCACTCACCTGCACAACAGACATCTCGACCCCTCCAACCCCTTCAGACCGACGGTCCGCCTCGCTAACTTGGCATGGTTCGGAGCCGTTGGGAAGCCTACACTTCAGGGCTAAAAATAGGGATTAGGCAAAAAACTGCCTGTTAACTACCTGTTAACAGGCAGTTAATTGGCATTAATCCCCTTCCCGCCTCGGGGAGGCAGCTCCCAGCACAGGTCGGATCCCCGCCTCCTGGGACATTGGCACGGAGGCGGGTTGGGGGCGGGATGGGTTCCTGCCCCCGATTCTGCAATTTTCCCACCACTCCCGCCTCCAAGGGGCTTGGAAATTCGAGCCAAATTGCATTGCTAAATCTTCTCCCAAATCTTTTTCTGTATCTTCTGTCTTTACTGCTTGGCCTATTTGGTTGCCATCAGTAAATTTGACTAGTTTACAGTTAGTTTCAGTATCTAGGTCATTGATGTAGTTACAAGCACTAGGTATCCAAGTATTGATTCTTATAGGACTCCAATCTATAATTTTTGCCAGTCTGACATTTCATATGTACTCTCTCCCACTGTTTACTATTTTTTTAACCAGATTCTTATCCAGCCCCATGTTCTACATTAGATTCCCATGGCTGTAGTTTTAATTAGAAGTCTTTCATGCAGATCTTTCAAAATTAACTTAAACTCTAAATAAACAATATCTTTGGAAATGCCGCTCTCTATTTTATCTGTAACACCTTCAAAGATCTCCAGCATCTTCCCCATACTCTGTGTTGCTTGCTCATTACTAAGTTATTTTATACTGGTATTTCTCCAGCCTGCCCCCTGAAAAAGATTCCATTATCTTACAATTTATTGATGTTAAGCTAATGGGCCTGTGGTTGCCTGGGTTAACCTTTTAAATAAAGGTCCGATGTTTGCCTGCAGACAATCCTGCAGAATGCCACCAGTAGTACTTAGCGACTGTCCCATGAAGACAGACAATGCCCGACAAAATTTCCTCGCTTGTCTCATATAGCATCGGAGGAAGTAAACTGTCTGGTCCAGATTATTTATTCATCTTAAATCTCCACATTTTATCAAGGTAGAAATTCCTCTGTATGCAACATTTAACAAATTGTTAAACATATCCAGGTAATATTCTTCTGCTTACTAGTTTAACAATGGAGCCAATCCATTACTAAAACAGCTTAAAAGATCGGCACATAGTTGTAAAAATGAACAGCAGAATTTCACCTCACATTAGCGAATATTTTAAATATAACACGGAGGAGGTTCTACCCTATCAAGTACCTCTGCCACAAAGAATTCAAAATCCTCTAGGATACTGTGCAGTGCAGAAGTTAGAATTATTCTCTCTACTAAATAAGTTAGAAAATATGCCGGCGCAGACTCGATGGGCCGAATGGCCTCCTTCTGTGCTGTTCTATTCTATGATTTAATATTTAAATTTTAGTTCTTCAACTTCACTGGCACTTTTATCTTTGAGAGTTCTAACTTCCTCTCTAACTATTATGAAAATGGAAGAACATTTTCATATTATCTTGAGCTTTACTCATGTCTCGGGCCCTCTTTGCACTTCTATGAGGGCCCTGGAAATGAATCTAGCTCACTATTAAAGTAGTCACACCTTTGATGGACTTGGGCTTTAAATAGAGATAAGAGTTGCCGAGTGGAAAGTAAGTGTTTAGCACAAATATAATCTACATGTTTAAAAAGGATTTTTTCCCCCTTTGTTACCTAATGACCTATATCCAATAATGTTAAGTCTGTGTGTTATAGTGAGAATTACTACACAGACCACAAGAGTAAATTCAACAGGTCTTTACTGGTTGGAGGTCGGACTAAACTGAATACAATATTATTACACTGTGCTTATATACCGGTGTGGTCACCACCGGTATTACGTATACAGCAGCCAAAGAAAGTAGTACCTTTCTTAAGGTGGACCAGGCTTAAGTTCTCTTAAGGTGGAACAGGTTACATACACCACAAATAAATTGAAAGATAATCATTCCTGGATTGTCAAGTGAAAATGTTCTTTTATATAAAATGATTTTTTATTTACGAAGTTCATTGTCCCCACGCCTCACCTCCACAACATCTCCAACCTCCCCTGCCCCCCACCACCCCACAAACTCTCTGGGGGGATTTTACCCTAAAAACACAGGCAGGCTTGGAGCGTGGAGACAGTTAAATTCTTTAAAATGGTATTCCCGACCTGATCCCACCTCCAACCGGCCCAACTCCGGTTTTAACAGAGGCGGGACAGGAAGCAGGACGGGGGTGGGTGGCCAACCCGCTCCCAGGGCGCGGGATGGCAATTTAAATATTATAATGAGGTTGGAAGCCTCTTTTTTAACCTCCATTTTGTTTTTAACTGCATGTGGACGAGTTTCACACAATTTGTGAAACCCAGCAGTTACAGCAAGACAGGGACTGCTGGATCCAGGAGGTAAGTGGCTTTATATCTACCTCCTGGATCCTTGGTCTCTGCCTAGCCCACCTCCCGCAATCGGAGACGCCCTCACGAGGCCTCCGATCGCCCCCCCTGACCTTCCTATCCACCCTCACCCTTAGGCAACACCCCCAACAATAATGCTGAGGCCAGCCCCTATCCTCCGGTGGACAGCCCCGATCATCTCTTCACCCACCCCGAGAATCCAGCCCCAATTCTCTCTTCCCCACTGCCTCCCACCCCTCGATCCTTCTCCCGGCCTGATCCTCTCTTCCCCCACCCCACCCCACAGCCCCCAATCCTTCCCCTGGCCCAATCCTCTCTTGCACCCCACCCCTCCCCCCGATCCTCTCCCTGGGCCCCAATCCCCGATCCACTCTCCCCACCCCCCCCCAGCGATCCTTTTAACGGCTCAGCCCTCACGCGAGCCCTCCCTCCTCCACCCAGTCGAAGGCCTACCCTCTCAATCTGGTTGGCTGAGAGCGGGAGACCAAGGGCTCACATGCAAATCAGGCTCTGCCGTTAAAGTTGGCAGGGCCTGCGGGTTTCCCGACCGCATCGGAACCCCCCACCACTCGCCCCCCAACCCACCTTCCTCCAGAAAATTCCAACCTCTGTTCCTCTGAATCTGGCCTCTTACGCAGGTTCCCTCCCTTTGCCCCACCCCACCATGCCTGCTGCCAACTAGGCCCCTTGTTCTGGAATTCCCTCCCTAAATCTCTTTGCTTTTCCACCTCTCTGTCTTCCTTTAACAATCTCCTTAAAACCCACCTTTTTGAACAATCTTTTCGTCACTTCCAATATCTCCTTCTTTGGCTTAGTATTCATTTTTGATTAAGCCTTTGTGAAGAGCTTTGGGATGTTTTTCTGTGTTAATGGTGTGTTGTTGTTTACCTGTTCAATCCCCGACTCTCGTTCCCCCTTTTGGGCTTCTGTTTGTCAATCTCTAGCAATGGGCTAAGACGACAGACTCCCACAATTTATCTTCCCATCTTTCTTCCTGTAAATACTGTACCCCATTGTATCTGCTTTGGTGAGTTCACTTTTCACAGCAGAATTTTTGAAATGCCCTTTTGCTCTGCCACTTTTCCCTCATCTGTGACCAACAAGGACCTCACCTGCATCCTCACCAGTTTCCACACCTCTACTCTGAGTCACTCTCTCTCCTTACACAGCAATGGCATTTGCCTTCTTGTCCTTACCTTCTATCCCACCAGCTTGCATTTCTGCCAGTTGCACCACTATAACATGATCCAATCATCAAGCGCAAATTTTCCCCACCTTACCTCTTCGCTTTCTAAAGGGACTGTTCCTTTCGCCACACACTTGTTCACTCAACCCGGTTCCTAGCTGCTCCTCCCCAGGCCTGGCCAATATTTATCCCTCAATCAGCATCACTAAAACAGATTATCTGGTCATTATCACATTGCTGTTTGTGGGAGCTTGCTGTGCGCAAATTGGCTGCTGCTTTTCCCACATTACAACAGTGACTACACTCCAAAAAAAAGTACTTCATTGGCTGTAAAGCGCTTTGAGACATCCGGTGGTCGTGAAAGGCGCTATATAAATGCAAGTCTTTCTTTCTTCTTTCTTTCTTTCAGGCACTTACCCATGCAACAGTTGCTGATGCAAAAACCAGTCCATTACTTGTCCCCCTACCATTGTCCGGTGCCCCAAACACCCTCTTTGTGTGAGGCAGCAATTCGCCTGTACTTCCTTTGGTTGGGAAGGGGGAAGGCTGCAGAGACAGTCCCAAAGTACCTCCCCATACCCCTCCCGTGAACCTCGGTGGGATCAGTTGCTGAGTTCCGCAGCAGGCACAATCCCTGCGTAACTGCCAGGATTGTGATCCCCATGGATGTTTGGGGCCTTGAAGAATAACCACTTGGGTCAGGCACCAGCAAGGCCCCAAGTATCTGCGCAGTGATGGCCAAAAATGCGACAAATTTGTGAAAAGGGAAAAAGTAAGGGAAATAACATGGAATCGGAAGGAAAATAGGTTCATGTTTCGGGTATAGACTCATTGTCAAAACTGACATAACAGTTCTGACAAAGTGTCTACCACCCAAAATATAGATTTTTTTCCTTTCAGATGCTGAGAAATTTCCTATGTAACGGCACAGAAGGAAGCCATTCAGCCCATCAAGTCCGTGCCGGCTCTCTGCAGAACAATCCAGTCAGTCCCATTCCCCCGCTCTATCCCCGTAGCCCTGCAAGTTTATTTCCCTCAAGTGCCTATCCAGTCTCCCCTTGAAAACATTGAGTGTCTCCGATTCTACCACTTCCGTCGGCAGCGAGTTCCAGGTCCTCACCACTCGCTGCATAAAAAAGTTTTTCTGCATTTTCTGTTTTTATTTCAGATTTCCAGCATTTGTAGTTTTCTTTTTATCTCTGCCAGTTTAACTCGTGTTCTAAACCTTTTTGAAGAATATAACTGACGTGTGATTCTACACCTCTGCGGGGCGCAACACCTCTAAGTTTGGCAAACTAAATCATTTTTCAAGTTGTGCAGATAAGCACACAATTTAATAATGGCAAATGATACAACTTAGAATTTGATTAAAATTAATAAGTTGGGTGTCATTTAATTGGGGATCTCAGCTTTTCTACTCACTGTAAAACAGTCCAACATGTCTGACACTTTTTAATTAATGTTACATACTGTACATCTGCTGATAATTCTATTAACACATCAGTTAACTTCAACTTCTGCCAGTAAGTATTAAAATGGCACAGATCAACTTTTGTTTCATTTTTTTCCCCCCTCGTGCAATATTAAATTCTTTCACTCCCTCTGTCTCTGTTTTCCGCCCTTGGTATTTTTTTCCAGACCTCAGCTGACATTAATCAGGCGAGAGCTTAGTCGCTCACTGAATGGCAGTTTATTGGTGCTGCCGACACTTCCTACTACAATATGTGGTGAAGTAAGTGTAAAAAAAAGTGGATGTTTTTAAAATTTAAGAGGGTTTCCACTCAGGATTTTTTAATGGTCATTTTGCTATGTGCTCATCAGAATGTTAAAACAAGTGGATACATTTTATGATTTAGTGCTTCCATCACAGATCTTTGTTCATTAAAATTGGTGGATGGGAAATTGTGCAGACTGTGAACTGGGTGCGCTGACCTTCTTGCCTGATATGCACTGCTGTTGCACAGAGCTCTGTGCTAACTCGTAAAGCTGACACATTAAGAACATAATTTAGGAACAGGAAAGGGCCATTAAGTCCAATGATTCCATCTTCTTTTAGGAGCTTTAAACCCCACCTACCAATCTTCTTAAGATATACTTAAACCTCTCCAGAAACACTTTCTTGTCTCTTCCATGGTCTATCCTGCTGGATTATTTCACAAAGCTATTAGCTCTGATATTGCAATCGCGGTGTAAATTCTGCCGGGACTGCATAGATGGGGTTACTGTGTGCACTGTCACAGTGGGGGCACTGGGATAGCCAGATACTTCAAGCCCAGCTCATGAAACTGATTTAAACATGCTCCCCGCACCACTGCCGCCATGCACGGGGAGCGAGGCTATGTAGGAGAGGACAAGAAATCACAAACATTTGTGGTCCTTAAAGGCTGCAGCTTCAACTTAAAGAAAATGCATCTCCTTAATTGATGGCAGTGAAAGAAGGGCAAATGGATGGTGATGAAAAAGCCGCTGAATCCAGTATGTGACTAGAATTTATTTAATTTTGGTGGGTTTACTGAGGCTCACAACCTCCAAAAGCCCATCAATGTTCTTTGCCACCAAATGCGACGTGCTGCGAATGGGGCACACTCGCCAGGGTGCTGAGAATGGGGCGACACTCGCCAAGGTGCTGAAAATGGGGCACACTCGCCAGGGTGCTGAGAAAGGGGCACACTCGCCAGGGTGCTGAGAATGGGGCACACTCGCCAGGGTGCTGAGAATGGGGCACACTTACCAGGGCGCTGAGAATCAGGTGCACTAGCCTGTGTGCTGAGAATCAGGTGCACTAGCCTGTGTGCTGAGAATCAGGTGCACTAGCCTGTGTGCTGAGAATCAGGTGCACTAGCCTGTGTGCTGAGAATCAGGTGCACCAGCCTGTGTGCTGAGAATCAGGTGCACTAGTCTGTGTGCTGAGAATCAGGTGCACTAGCCTGTGTGCTGAGAATCAGGTGCACTAGCCTGTGTGCTGAGAATCAGGTGCACTAGCCTGTGTGCTGAGAATCAGGTGCATTAGCCTGTGTGCTGAGAATCAGGTGCACTAGCCTGTGTGCTGAGAATCAGGTGCATTAGCCTGTGTGCTGAGAATCAGGTGCACCAGCCTGTGTGCTGAGAATCAGGTGCACTAGTCTGTGTGTTGAGAATCGAGCGTACTAGTTTACAGCCTTGTTGTTATGTCACTAAACTTACAAAAACAAAGGACTGCAACTACTGCTGTTGTTCATCAGAGTGAAATTGAGTAATAGCCTTTTCGACAAAATCCCTGCTCATAGATCCGAGTCTACAGGCATCTTTTGCCAGTAACAGGCAGCTGTAATATTGATGTATAATACCTTGCTGAGGAGTTGAATAAAGTGTTCAGATTGCTGCGAATTGCCGTATTGCCTGCAAATGATACAATCTGAGATGAGATTGTGTCGTGGTGTCTGACTCTGTCCTCTCTTTGCCTGCACAGAATTTTAATTTACTGGTGCTTGCACTGGGATGCTGGGAATAAGAAAAAAAACACAGATACCCTTTTTTCATAGCTGCCAAGGCTATTAGAAAACAAAGTTACTCTGTCGAAAATATTAAAGAGAAAGTGCAGAAACCACAGCAGATACGGTCGGTCAGTAACAAAAGAGAAAGGCTAATTTTTTTTTATTCGTTCATGGGATGTGGGCGTCACTGGCAAGGTCAGCATTTATTGCCCATCCCTAGTTTTGGGGTGAAATCCTCTATCAGACCAGTCACACCTGAAATGTTTACCTATCTTTCTCTTTAAGCTGCTGACAGACTAGCTGCACGTTTCTAGAATTTTCTGGGATTTTTTTCGTTTTCCAGCATTTGCACATATTCTCTTTTTACCTCGGTCTAAAAATACTTCTTCACGTAACAAGTGTAGTAATGAAAGTGTTACTCCAAGGAAAGGTTAAGCCGCTCTGTATTAGTGTTTGTTGGTTCCTTAATGCAGAAGGAAGGTGTAATGGGAGGTCAAACCCTCGATGTAAAGTATTTCCTCCCATCCGGGTAATGTTAATAAGGTCTCCTGCCTTTTAGGAGAAATTCGTAGTTTCAATCTTCTGTTTCTTCCCTGTGGAAGCTGCTATTTCTACAGTGAATCACTCAGCACACATCAGTTACAGGAAGGTCACCACACAGCTCTGCAGTGTATCCTGTGGGTTAGCATTCTTCCCTGCCCTACCCCAATCAGCATGACTCCGATCAAAGAAAATCCTTACTTGGGATTTACCTTACAAAGACGGGATGGAGCACATTATACAGAAACCACTGCCTCACACTTTCTTTCTCCTTTTAGCATTGAAATCTGTTGCAGCTTGATATAACAATGGCTTTTTGACTGAGATGCAGCTTAGTGGAGAGGCTAGACCGCGGCCATAAGGATCAAATACAATGAGGTCCTTCAATAATATGCCCCAGGTACTTAAAGTGTAGCACCGTTGGTGTAACATTTCTATAAAACATCCTGTTGGATATCAATTATTATCAACTCTTGGGCAACAATTATTTCTTATCTTACACGCGATTCAGTCGAGGATGTGGCTCACATCAGATTGAAATCTCTCAGTCAGTACGAACCTACCCAATACTAAGATGCATATTCCCCCCAACCCTTAGGGGGTAAAATTGGGTTGATTTGCACCTCTCGTTAGCTCCCCCGGGGGCATAAATCCCCTAGCGCCCGGGCATGGCGCCACTAATGCCTCTCGCGAAATTCAGCGGGAGGTTAGCAGCGGCGGAAGCCGGTAGCGTCCTGTGGCGCTGCACCGCCGCCGATGACGTCATCGCTGTGCACAGCGCCCCGCTTGCGCCCCGGCCGCAAACCTCCCGCTATGTCCCACAGGGTCAGGGGGTGTGTTTGCTGTGGCGCTACTTAAAGGGCAGGTGTCAGGTGGCCATTTTTATTTTGGCTGACTGCCAGCACCTGCCCCCTTTCCCCTTTCTTATGCGGGGTGCCGGCCGCGATTGCTCAGCCTGGCTGTTTTCACGGCACGGTGGTCTAGCAAGACCCCAGTGCGTGCAGCGCTCGGCTACTCCCCTTTAATCAGGGGAGGAGGCCTGCAATGACGTGGTGCTACATGGCGCTGTTGCACGTAGTGTTACGAACTTCAGTAGTAGCGCTCCAAGAAGGAGGTGGAGCATTTTCCAATAGCGCCCCACCTCCTGCTTGGGGCACTACTGCTGAATTTCCGGCAGAGGAGCGTTAACTTTTTCGGGGCGCTAAGATTAGCACCCCGGCAACGTTAGCGCCACCCAATTTTTCCCCCTTAGTGTATTAGAGGCTCAGTTAAATGCAAACACAAATAGGAATGGCCACAAAATTTCCAAAATTGCAGTGGGTCTGCTAGTTAACATAGAAACAGGATTGATGCTCTGATACTAGGGCAGGACAATATATGACTGCCACAAAAGTGCCAGATGTAACTATCAAAAATCACAGGTGCATTCCCCAATGTTGTAGTGAGTAAAAATACTGCTTGATGTATCACTAAAACATTGAGTAGGCCACAGTTAGAATGTAGTATAATTCACTGATTCTATACAGAGCAGATGGTCGTTCCTACATTCAATCACCACTCTGTGCTCAATTACCTGATCTCAACTGAGATCAACAATTAGCATCAATGTCCTTGAGCTAGACAGGCAAAGTTAGCCCTGATTGCTGCTCCTATTAGTGTGTGTGTCTGTGTGTGTGCGTGTGTATATATACGTGTGCACGCGTACGTGTGTGTGTACATGTGTGCGCATGAAGATGCAGAGTGTATACACATGATCGAATAGCCCTCTGAGACTCACTGCTTAGGCTCATGTGATGAACAGACAAGTTGGTGAGGTACCAGAGCGCTACATGTAACTTCACACAAGAAAAGGAAGAACAACTTCACAGGAACCTGAAATGATTCTGAGTTCACTGAGCTACAGCATTTAAAGAGGTGGAGACAGTAGGATGTTGAAATCACTCTGCCTGAGGGGGGCATTATCCATTCTAACCTGCACCACGGATCACTGACAAGAAGAGCAACCCGAGAGGAAAGGATGAAGATGCTGGGTGCACGGTAGGGGTAGGACTCATCATTACCGGGAGCTGGTCATTAACAAGATGACAAGGAACTTCTACATCCTGGTTCTTTCTGAATAGGGATCGTCCATCTTCTAATGTCCCCTGCAGCTGAGAAAAGTGCCACTGAAAATCACATTAATAAAATTAGGGAAACCCTTGGGGACTTTTAACGTGAAATTATTCAGCACTGTTAGTTGGAAGGAGTGTCTGATTGACAACTATCTTGCCTTTATGATCCATACATAGGACCGAGAACATCACAATTATCACCATACCACAATATGACAGCAATGGTAGGAGATGATGTGTTAATTGAAAAGTTTCAATATTTAGAGAGTCCCTGGATGCTTCTGATTATTATCTTTCAATCTATTACTACAGAATATGAAAGTTCAATCTGTCAACGTGTTATATGTTGGGAATTCCAGACAGCTGTATATATGAACCAGGACTTATAAAATAATACAGTAAGTCATTGAAAGATAAACAGGTTGTAGATAAGCTTATGAGAATAGACTCAGGGATTTTGGAAGCTTATGATAAAATACTGGTTTGAAGATGGCATTGCAGGGATCCCGCTATACATAGCAACCTTCTTCCAGACACAGCTCTGGTGATTGCTGTAGACAACTAGCTTGCCTCCTATAGATTCAAGTCTGAATTATCAAAGAAAGACTGACCTAGATTGCCCTCTGGGATTTTGGGCAGAAATGGACGAAAATGGAGCGAGGCCGCCTACTGCTGAATCCTTGCGCCAAAAAATGGCTGAGACAATTTTCCTCCATACTCCTGGGGCATACCCCAATGCCCACCTCTTGCCCTTCCCACTGCATGCAAATGGTAGTGGGAGGGCGTGGCTTGAAATCCCATCCCATTTTCCTCTCCTACCATACGTGTCCCACCTCTGGATTGGAACTCCCATTTCAAAGAGATGTTGGAGCTTATTTCTCGCTGGCCAGAGGAAGAAGAGCCCTTGCAGACCAGAATGGAACTCGAGCTAGATCCAGAAAACAGCTGAATTGGTTCATCAGATGGGTCCTTTTGTCGTGTGCATCAGGAGCTACAATTAAGGTTTTTTTCCAGGGGATTATTGCGACCTCTGGATGTCAGGAAACAATGGATTTCCGCCATAAGGAGGAAGAAGAGGAGTATCAGAATGCCGGCGCAGAAATCCCAGGCACCACCAGGCTGCCTCTGGCCCCTAGCTGCTGCTACCTGTGCCTTTCAGTCTAAAAAACCACAGTGAGCTGCTTCAATCCAGATAATCACATTTTGGGATACAATATACGAGTAACTTGAGACATGACATGTGATAAGTGTAGCATACTTGGAAGGAACAGGTGACTTTGGACCTATCTATTATCTATTATTTTATTATATAATAAAGCAGTATGTCTGTCTGTATGTATGTCTGTCTGTCTGTCTGTATGTCTGTTATACACTCAAAAGTTATAGAGCGTACCTACACATATGTTATATCAAAAGAAAGCTGATGGTCAGGGGAGTGTCATAGGCATATTTACTTTTTGGTCAGACAAAAATTGTTCCGACAGTATACAAAAAACGTTCAAAAATCCGCTCATTAGCGGTTGACCAATCCTACCGCTCATTAGCATTGAGTGACATGATGGTTGACCAATTGGGGGGCGTTTCATGGCATTTGTGGGCGGGGCCTAATCCTTCAAACTGCCGAGCGGAAGCTGAGCTGAGGTGAGTGGCAGCCATTAAAGACCAGCCGGGCCTGAAGCCCTGGTGGCAGCCCTTCTTCACCCGCAAAATCTCCCTCCGGCTCTCACCTTTTAGCGGGGGAGAGGCTGCTTTAAATTAGATCGTTCACTCAGTCGCGTCTCTCTTCATCTCTTTTGTTTTTCTTCTCTCTGGCCGGCTGCGCGGGAAAACATAGAACCACGCGGCCCGAGAGACAGCGAGCAGGGGAGCAGTGGTGAGGGCTCCAGCTCAGCGGAGCGGGTGCTCATCAGGGGTCGGCCTGCAACACATCGACCGGAGGAGCGGCGGCTCTCTCTCTCCTTCCCCCCCCTCTCTCTCTCTCCTTCCCCCCCTCTCTCTCTCTCTCTCTCCCGCTGACCTCACAAAATGGTGGCCACCCTTCTTCACCCGCCGGGCTCTCGGACACGGGAGTCCGGAGCGAAAGGCCTTCGACTGCCGCCCGGCCAACCGGGTCCAAAGGCCCGCCTGGTTAAACATGAGGAACCCCCGGGCTCGCTTCTGTGCGATGGGCACACGGCCTCCCGGTATAGGACTGACTCCGTTCTGGTACCGAGGTGAGTCGGAGGGAGAGGGAGAGAGCTGGGAAGGAGGGAGAGAGAGGGGGGAGAGAGAGGGGGGAAGAGAGAGCGAGGGGAGAGAGAGAGCGAGGGGGGAGAGAGAGAGAGGGGAGAGTGAGAGCGGCAGGGAGAGAGAGGGGGAGGGAGAGAGAGAGGGTGAGGGAGGGAGAGAAAGAGGGGCAGGGAGAGAGAGAGGGGCAGGGAGAGAGAGGGGCAGAGAGAGAGAGTGGGGCAGGGAGAGAGAGGGGCAGGGAGAGAGAGGGGGAGAGAGAGAGGGGAGGGAGAGAGTGGCAGGGAGAGAGAGGGGGAGGGAGAGAGACAGGGTGAGGGAGGGAAAGTGTGAAGGGGTGGGAGAGGGAGGGAGAGCTCGCCTTCTTCCTTCCTTCGGCCGCCGCAATTCAAACTTCCCGTCGACCTCACAAATTGGCGGCTGCCCTTCTTCACCCGCCGGGCTCTGAGTCCAGCCCCTTCCCCAGGGTGTCTTCCTCTCTTCTCTATCTCCTTCCCTCACTCTCTCCTTCCCTCTCTCTCTCTCTCTCTCTCTCCTTCCCTCTCGCTCTCTCTCTCTCCTTCCCTCTCTCTCTCTCTCCTCTCTCTCTCTCTCCTTCCCTCTCTCTCTCTCTCCTTCCCTCTCTCTCTCTGTCTCTCTCTCTCCTTCCCTCTCTCTCTCTGTCTCTCTCTCTCCTTCCCTCTCTCTCTCTCTCCTTCCCTCTCTCTCTCTGTCTGTCTCTCTCCTTCCCTCTCTCTCTCTCTCTCTCCCCTTCTCTCTCTCTCTCTCTCTCTCTCCTTCCCTCTCTCTCTCTGTCTCCTTCCCTCTCTCTCTCCTTCTCTCTCTCTCTCTCTCTCCTTCTCTCTCTCT